>NC_143562.1:34204687-34518750 GCF_054136105.1 Typopeltis vanoorti
ACTCATGCAAACATTGGTGGATTTTTGTAACTACATGGATTTAAGTCAATTAATTTAGAGCTCACAATTTTACAGATTATGTTATATTATATTACAGCCAGACAAAAAATAGAGCAGCATTAATATGAGGAAGATTGCAGTAGTGGTTTTAGTGTGTTAAACTGTCAAATTGTCAGTGTAAAAAGAAAAAAAAAAAGCCAATTTATTTAAATTTAAGTGGTTGGACAAATGTTACATAATTTGTTTATGAAATGCATGCACTTGCAGTTTTTAAGTTGTTGGAATAAGCATTTAGGTTGCTCTTATAGAAATATTTAGCATGCAGCATCTAAAATTTTTTAAGAAAGATGAGTCCAAGACTAGAAATTTATGCACAAAATGTTTTTCATGTGCACATGAGCCAGCAAATATTAGAGGGAATAGTGCTCCAAATCCATTTGCTTGTGTAGTCAGACTGTCTATTTCTTGGGTTTATTTTTACCATTAAATTTCCATCTTTTAAAGAAATGCTTATGCTATAAGTGTGTCAAACATGCACAAATCGGTTGCTGACTAAAATTGCAGCCAGCCTATGGTAACATTCTCATTGAAAGTGGTATTATAGGCTAAACAGTGTCCCTCCATTCTGTGTTCATTTGGCATGCATTCCCCTTGACTTTTCTTGTTGGTCATGTAGTTTGACACTGGTGTTTTGTATTCCAGAAGAATCTAACATGAAAATATGTTAAATTTCAAAATGTTTTTTTTTTTTTTTTCATAATATAGTTATAAGTCATTAGCTGTGTAGTGTGAGACCACCTGGGTATATTGAAGGCCTGAAACAGCTTGAAAATTTTGTATTTGGTCTCTAGAGCAAGATTTTTGGGTTATTTATCCTGCAGCTTAGTCTACCAACAAATATTTAGTGCATACAGCCTTTGGCAGGTTGAATTTTCTCTCTCTCTTCACACACACAGCTTAGCTTAGCTTAGACAAGAATTAGCATCTGGGCATCTGTACAAGTCGATATAGACTTCCTTGCTCTACTTTCATGAGGTCTGAAAAAATCCTGTGACCAAACACTCAAAACAACCAAGAAGCTAAACATTGATGGCAGAAAATCAGTATCTTGGTGGAGTAATGAATTAACAATTCTAAGAAAGCATTCAGATGCACTAAATCAAATAACCTACAACAATCAAGATTTAAGACAGAGTAGATGACAAAACTACTATAAAGCCAAAATTACACATGCAAAAAAAAAAAAACCCAGAATCATGGAAAAAATTCTGTATTGTTTCGACCGTATCGAATCCTTGGAACTGTATATATATATATATAAATTAGTAGCAAGCAAGTAAGAATAAAGCAACACCTATAATATCAATTATTAAGAAAACACAAAAAATTTTGCAGAAACTACAGCAAAAATGATAATCAAGTTATTCTTGATGATGACGAATCAACAGATGAAGAAATTCACAAAACTTACAGACAAAGAATGGAAACAGACATAGACACTCCTAATGACAATGAAATTGTGTCTAATGAAATCGAATCAATATTAAAATCAGTAGATCCAAGAAAAACTTCTAGGGAGGATGGAATAACCAGCAACATACTCCTAAGAGCATTTGTCGAATTCCCTGAATTCATGAGTAGATGACAACAAGACATTCATTGTAAACAAGAGTTTACAACGAATGCCTAAAGAGAGGGTGATTTCTTTTATTATGGAAATACTCTAAAATTATACCCATAATTAAACCAGGAAAAGAAACATCCGACAAAATTAGCAAATATAGGCCAATTAATCTCATAAATGTTGCTGGTAGGATATTATAAAATCGTCTGATAAACCAAATAATGCATTTTGTCTATTTAAGAGACCTATTAAGCAGCAATCAGTATGCATTTAGACCTCAATCAAGCACAGTAGATGCAGTTATGGAGGTTAAAGAGTTCCTTTAATGCTGCATGGTGGCCAGCCATAATTGATCATTTAAGAGATTTCAAATGTCCAAAAAATCTACTCTACCTTATAAAAAATTATTTTGCAGATGAAGAGCAACCATGACTTTGAAAACCACAACTATAATGAAAGAAATCAAACAAGACTATCTGCAAGGTTCCTGTTGTGGACCAGGTTTCTGGAGCATCCAGTATGACTCATTATTAAGACTTCCTTTCACTACATATATCACTATAACAAATGATAATGATTTGGGGATGCAATGGCTTACAGTTAGAAGTAATGGCCAACAAAGAACTCTTTAAAATTGCAGAGTGGGAAAGTAAAAAGGAAGTTACCCTCAATAGCACCAAGCCTAAAGTGCTCCATATCTCTCATAAAAAATCAAAACAACCTATAACAATCTTCCTAAATAGGCAAGTTCTTGAAGTAGCCAGCAAGCTAAAATACCTTGGAGTAATAATAGATGAAAAATTTATCTTCAACAAGCACATTTCATATGTTGCCGAAAAAAAGCTTACAAATAGTGCTGAAAACAATATACACTAGAGCTACTACCATTGATATCTTATGCTGAACCTGCTTGGAAAGATGCATTAAAATCCAAAAAAAAACACCAACAAAAGTTAAACAAAGTTCATTGTCCTATAGCCATACAAATAATTAAAGGATACAGGACATCTTTCGAGGCAGCTTGTGTTATTGCTGGCCTAACAGTGATCTGCCTAAAAATGTAAGAATTCTCTCTTATATATGAAGTCACTTCCAGAAGATATAACGGAAATGTCAACATTGATTGAAATTGCTACAAATTAACTCACCTAGCAAAGAAACATATATTAAGGTAAAGGAAAGCTCTGAAAGTGATGAATTCCATATATACATATATACACTAATGGGAGCAAAACCGAAGGAAACATCGGTTGTTCTTTCATTGTATATTACAGACCGTCCATAATACAAGAATGCTGCTCTAAACTGCATTCCCCCCCCCCGTTCTAACAACCAAGCAGAACAGCTTGCTGTAGTTCATTCACTTACATATATCCAAGAATTAGAACTCAACACCTATCATCAAAAGACAGCAACAATTTGCTGCAACAGTAGAAGCACTGTAGATGGCATACAAAACCAGAGCAACCATCCAGTGTTAATAGAACAAACAAGAAATCTGGTGTGGAATCTCACTCTAGAGAGATGGGAAATCAAGCTGCTGGGTGAGGGTGCATACTGGAGTAGCAGGAAATGAGAGCAAATCAGCTGGCTAAAGAAGCAGCTATAAACGAATGGTTAGAAACAAGTTACCAAAAGTCAAACTGCTGTAAAAATGCTTGCAGAAGAAATAAGCCCCAACTTGTGGTAAGAAGAATAATGGAAAGCATCTAAAAGCGAATTGACAACAAAAGAATTCTTGCCATGTATCATAAGCAAATGTCAATCACTTACTTTATGACTGTCAGCTACTGTACTCCATCCTGATGCCCCTAGTACAACCCATCATCCCTTCTTAATACTAGCGGCTAGTCTCAGAACAGTGATGTATCCAAAAGTATTACTCAGAATTATTTAATTTTGCCAATAAAGATCAACTTCCAGTCATTGTGATGTTACATAAAGTACTGATAATGTGGGAATTATATTGTATAATATATATAGATATAAAAATCAGTTGTTTGTTCAGTTACTTGGAAGCTATATGTAATATATGCATTCTATGCAATGGAGTATGTAGGAAATAAATTACCTCCTGATATAGAGTTATAGTTGGGAGGAAAATTGCGAAACCCCCAACACACACACACATACTGGGTAGGCCACAAGTTATGAAACATCAGTAGGGCCCATCTTTGTGAAAATGAAAATGGAAAGCATGCACATGATGTGGTTTTTCATAACTAATAAAAAAAATCTGGTGATGTTAAAAACTTATGTAGTATCAAGCGTATTCAGTAGTATCAAACTTGAACTACAAAAAAAGAAAATGTTATGGAGAATTTACAAGGAGAAGGGCGATCAGGACACCCATGAGCAGTACAAGGCTCAAGCTAGGAAGGTTACCAGCATAGTAAGAAAAGCTAAATCAGATTATGAGAAGACCTTAGCCAAAGAGATCAAGGGTAATCCCAAAGAGTTCTTCCGCTATGTGGCAAGTAAGAGGAAGAATGACTTCGGAAGGATAACCTTAGTGGGTGCTGATGGTATTGAGGTGACAAAATCAGATGTAATAGTCGAGTTACTGAGTGATCACTTCTCAAAAGTCTATCACCCAAGTGAGGATATCTCTATACCTATAGCAATACCTAATGTGAGAATTGAAGCTAAAGAATCAGAGGTATTAAATATATTGCGAAACTTAAATGCAAACACTGCGGTAGGCTTAGATGGAATATCAGCTCAGGTGTTGCGTGAATGTGCAAATGAATTGTCAACCCCTCTTACCTGGATATTTAATTTAAGTTTGAACTCTGGTATGGTCCCTAGGGAGTGGAAGTTAGGCAAAGTGGTTCCTTTGCATAAGGGTGGCTCTAAAACTGCAGTATTGAATTACAGACCAATCACCATCTCAGGAGTAGTGGTAAAAGTATTGGAAAAGTTGGTTAAAGACAAAATTCAAGAATGGGTGGATCAGGATATGATACTCTATAGAGGCCAACATGGTTTTGTTAAAGGTAGATCCTGCCTTAGCAATCTATTAACTATCCATAATAGAATAACATCAGAGTTGGACAAAGGAACTGGCTACACAGTGGTACTTCTGGATTTTGCTAAGGCTTTTGACAGGATACCCCATAGAACACTGTTACGCAAATTGGAGCAGATGGGAATGGATATTAAATTGGTGATATGGATAGGAGAATGGCTCAGGGAGAGATACCATAAGGTGGTGTATGGAGGAGCCGAGTCCAGAATGAGGCAGGTGACCAGTGGTGTGCCTCAGGGCTCTGTGCTTGGGCCAATGTTGTTTAATTTGTATATAAATGATATAGGAAACGGCTTAAAGGGAGATATTCAGTTGTTTGCTGATGATGCAAAGTTGTGTAGTGCAATAAAAAATCAAGCTGATGTTGAAAGTTTGCAGGAGGATTTAAATAAGCTGGTAAAATGGGCAAAAGAAAATGGATGTCAGTTCAATGTGGAAAAGTGTAAAGTCTTGCATTTTGGGATTAAAAGATTACCAGCTGTGTACTACATCGATGGAAAGGTACTCCAAGAGATTGATGAGGCTAGGGACTTAGGGGTATTGGTAGATAAGGAGATGAAGTTCAGAGGACACATTGTTAAGGTGTCCAAGATTGCACATAGGATTACTTGGTTGTTGAGGAACACACTGACATCCAGAGATAAAGAGGTTATTATTCCCCTTTATAAAGCATTGATACTTCCACATTTGGATTACTGTGCTCAGGTCTGGTCACCTGGATTCCTTGGAGATGAGGAGGCTGTGGAGAGGGTTCAGAGAAGAGTGACCAAGTTGGTGAGTGATATAAAAAATGTTCCCTACATTGATAGATTGAGAGCTTGTGGATTGCAGAGATTGGTTGATAGGCGAAGAAGAGGGGATATGATAGAAACATTCAAATTACTAAAAGGTTTTTATAGGATTGATGCAGGGGAAATGTTTCAGCTGTGTGATAGTGATGGAAGAACAAGAGGTCATCTCTGGAAATTAAAGAAGAGTGTGGTTAACAAAGGTGTCAGAACAAGGTTTTATGCCTGGAGGGTGGTGAATGAGGGGAATTCATTGCCTGACTTTGTTGTGAGCTCTTCATCTGTAAATGAATTCAAGAAGAGATATGACAGATATTGTTTTGCTAGCTTGGGTCTCCCGCGATGAGTCTACTGACTCCATGGAGATACCCGTAATAATAATAATAATTATGCAGTTGCTTCTCAAAAGATCCTTTCTATGGCATATTCTACAACTCGTGGGCCACCCTGTGTTGTATATGATATGTATAAGAAATATTTTGTGCATTTCATCTTCAAAATCTGTAATATAATAATTATTACTTCACAGTTGATAAATTACCAGAAGAAAGTAATATTGCTGCAGTCGTGTCTGAAGAAACAAGTGACTCACCTGAAGAAAACACAATTCAGGTAAATTTTAGCTACTTTAGGTAAATTTTGGAGAATAAAAATCAATCATATTGATAAGTAAATTTGAGCTACATATAAACCATATGCTGTTTTTTTTGAAAAAGAATAAAGCTTGTTTTCAACTAGGATGAAATTTAATTACCTGTAGATGTTTAAATATTAGTAAATTTAATTTATTTTACAAGATTAATTTAATTTTTGCTTTGACATTTGTTGTTATTTATGCTAATACAGAAATCATAACAACAACTAACAACTTACTTTTGTAAATGGGACAAAAATAAAGAGCAACTTTACTATGTTTTAATTAATAAAAGGCTTTATTTTATTAATTGAAACAAAGAAAACAGAACATTTTATGAAAGGAAACCTCATCTATATAGAAAAAGTAAGAATAAACCTTTTTGTTAAATAAAAATTTTCTTTTATCATTAATGAATATATGTATATATTAAAATATTCTAATTGAAATGTTCATGTTCAAATTCAAATATTCATATCCTTTGAATATGAAAATTTCTGTTTTTTATCAGAAATCAAAGTAAACATGCATTATTGGGTAGTTGCTAAGTGAGCTATTAAAAACAGAAGGGAAAAAAAAATCAAAATTTGATTGGTTATAGCATGTTGGTCCATTATCATGGATTAATAGTGATGTAGTAATAAACAAGATTAATGTTTAGAATGATGCTCTGGATTTTTATTTATTTTTTATTTTTATGTTTTTTACCATTATGTACACACTAAAAGGTTTGATTTATAGTCATCATCATTTTTAATGATGATGATGACTATAAATCAATGATGAGAGAGATATACAAAACCTGGAGATTTTTTATTAGTTATGAAAAACCATATCATGTAAATGCCTTCCATTTTTGTCTTCCCAAAGACAGGCCCTTTCTTTGGCATATTCCATGACAGCTGTTAATGTTTCTGGCTACAGCGCCATAGTATCTGCACGAATGCTCTCCTTCAGCCGTTGAATTGTCTGGGGCTGTTCACATAAACTTTTTCCTTCAGGTAAAAGTTTTTGTGAACTTTTACCTGAACTTTTACCTAAATCGGGAGCTGTCATATCTGGAGAATGTGATGGCCAATTAATTGCAAATTTTTGCTTACCAAAAATGTTCCTTAGGAGCTGCTCCATTGTGATTCTAGCAGTGTGGGCAGTGGCTTTATCTTGCTGAAACCACATGTCTGTTCTGTACTGCACGGTGTATGTAAAAAATTTTTAATCATGGCCCAGTATCGCACCCCCATGAACGTCACTGCATTATCGTTGTCATATCCAGAAAGAAGTAAGGCATGATTCCCTGTTATGTTACACAGTACCAGACCATGCACTTAAGGGGTGCACTTAGCACTGATGAACAATCCTTGAATTCTCTGAACCCCAAATCCTGCATTTCTGCTTTTTTATGAAACCATAGAGGTGAAAGTGAGCCTCATCTTACATAATCAGATGGTGGATAAAGTTGTTTTCTTCTCTAGCCAGTTGTTGAAAGCTTACTGCAAAATTTACATGTTGCTAAAATTCTATGAGTTTTAATTCCTGTAGAGGCATATACAGTTTAAAATGCACTGCAGTGACATCGAAGACAGATCCAGACATCTTCAGGTTGAAGTTCCTGGTTCTTCCTCGGTACTGTCCCATACACACATTGAATGTTTTCCTCTGTCCTAGCTGAATGGGGTCTCTGTTGTGTCCTGAATGATCAAAATTTGAATAAAAGATTAATTCATTCAGGATCTAACAAATCTAATTGTACGCAGAGAAACTTGTACTTTGGCAAGGAAATAAATATGTATATTATAACTTTAAAGCAGAACTGAAGAAATGTGAAACTTAACCTATTTTGTACAGAATCAAAAAGGGGTATATATATATATATATAATTATAGTTAAATTAGAATATCCTATCCTATGTAATGTATGAGAGTAAGTCGAATGTAGGCTAAGGTCCAAAGGTCACGCTTTAGCCATCCGGTATAACTTATGGCCTAAGGAAAGGAGAATTTATATGGAAAGCGAAGCTCAAATGCATTCTCGGAAAAACGCTACGCACGATAGATGAGTGCCGTGCGGTAAAAACGTAGTGAAGAGAGGGCACCAAAGGAGGTGTATAAATGGGTTTTGCCCCCCCCCCCCTCTCGAGGTCTTTTGGTTTCTGTTTCCTGTGCTCTTGGATGTTGGCTCTCCTGCCGCCAACAGGGTGATCCTGGATCGGCTGTGGAAGTCATGAGTCGTCCACCGTAGCTTGCGAGTCAAGGCTAGCTAACTCTTCATAGCAGAATAGCTAAGCAATATCGAGTAACCGACAATAGAGATGAATGCCAGTGGTACCAGAGAGAGAGACCAGAGCGGCACATCATCTTATCGACTCGGGGAGACTGGGCCATGCAGTCATCGTAAGTGACCTCGTGGACGATAGCCTACAAAATTGCCTTGATGTCTAGACAAGGCTGCTGATAGAACAGAAGGTCATTCCATGGGATGGTAATGTAGAATGTTTAAATCTTATTTCCAGTTAGAGATATGAATGGGTTCTATAAGTTAATTTGTGTGTGGACAATTGATAAAGAACTTTAGAGATTACCACATTAGGCAGTGACCTGTCCCCCATTTGAAGAAAGTCTCCCAAGAAGGGATCTGTATGTGAATTAACTGTGATATATTGTGAGATATGATCAATGACTTGAGAGTGATTAAAATCTAATAACTTAAGCTAGTAATTTGTACATTTAATGGATAACTCTGTGGAGCAAGTTATTATTCATGTCCTATTGTGATAGTAATGATATCTAAATTTTACTAGGAAAGTGATTAAGTTAACCTCGTGTTTGATATATTTCTCATGTGTAATTCTTATATATATATTTTATATATCTTATATATATATATATATTTTTTTTTTTAATAAATATGTTTTATTTCATTTACCTGAAATCAGCCTGTCATATGATTTTGAATTGCCACTCATAAAAAATTACAGAACTTAGCAGGAGGGACACAGGAGTATAATTGGAATTTATGGGCCATGACTGCATGCAAAAGCAAAGTGAAATAGGTAAATTGAATATTAGTGAGTAGAAAGAGTTAAGTAAGAGTGTTAGAACATCCATTACTGTGTATTATTCTGAGAGAGCCACCTTGGATAAGAGTCTCATTTATCCTCTGTATTAGCTGGCACATCATAATATAAATTCGTCAATATTGAACAGGGAGACTGTCTCAGAAGGTAAAATTAAGGGCTTTGTCCCAAATTTAGACAAAGCCTCTAATGAATGAAAGAAACACACGTGACTAAACTCAGGAATGGCCCGAAATCATAGCTTGATCAAGGAAAAGAAAGTGATAGCTGAATTACTGGTTTTGATTGTCAACATATTACAGAAACCAGAAGAGAAATAACTGTATAAGTGAGTAGTAAAATCATTAAAGTAATGAGAAAAAACAACGACATAACAGTCTCCCAGATCATGACAAGTCACTTACAGGACCCTCTTGCTGAAAACGAGCTTCGATCGAGCGATGAATCATTGTTTCTGGGAGAGCATTTCTGCTATTAAAACATTGCCGATATGCTCTTTGCATTAGAATAATGGAATGCTGATTTTCAAAATAAAATTGCATGATTTTGGTTCTTTTTGGGTTGTAAACTTTCCATGATTAATTTCCCAAATGTTCCTTAGAATTCATATTTTAAACCCATTTGATACTATGAGCCATCCTGTAGATACAGTAAGTGACATGATATCAAGCTGGATATCCAAAACTTTCACTCAAGCAAGTATTTGAATTTGATTCCAAGCACATAGTCATCAGCATTTCAATAAAAACTGCTTTGTTTCATAGGGTTCTATTTTTTATTTTGTCTGTATTTAAGATCGCATCTCCTCATAACTGTATTTAATGTATTTTTTATTTATTTTTTCTGTTTTTGAAAGTGAAACGAATGTATACCAGTGAAATTGCAATTGTATTGTGCCAAATATGTTGTTAAATCATATAAAAAAAAAAAATGCAAAATCGCTTTTTTTATATGATTCAAATATTTTATATTTGAATCATATATTATCTTATTGAAATATTTTATATTAAAATATTTGAATATAATATTCAAATATTTTCAGTTGCCTAATGGTTTCGAATTATTAAAGAATATTTATTTATTTTGAAATGAATTAATGTTCTTTAATAATTCAATTAGTCATACTGGTGTCTAAAACCTAATGACGAACTCTGTTTATGAAGTTTGCAACCACAAATTCAGATGAATCAGCTTGTGGCAATTTGTATAACTGTTGATTTCAAGTAGAAAGCAGGTCCACATTCAAATTTTCGAATTGCATGCAAAGGAGTCACATGGTAGCACTCAACAGGATAATGGGCAAAAAGCTGTGCTAATCAAATTATGTTTGAAGGAAGAAAGTTGCAAACTTCAGTGTCCTGTAATGTCTCAAAGACATTACAGGACATTGAAGTAGGAGATGATTTCACATGGGGAAGAATTATTGGAAAGCTTGAAAAAGACTGCAGAATTACTGATATTGTCAGAGAGTGGAATCTCACATAGTGTTGTATCCAGGCTCTAGGCAGCATTTCAAACCAGTGTAATGTGTTTGAGATGTTTGCTAAGAGATCACCCTCGCTCTACTACAGAGCATAAAGACAGATTTTTGGTTATAACAGCAAAACGTAATTGACACACTATAGCAGGTCAGCTTGTAAGTCAGCTCCATTCAAGCACAGGCATGAAGATATCTCAGCAAACTGTGGCAAGGCATCTGACAAGTAGCCTATATAGCTGAAGGTTTGTAGTCTGCATTCCTTTATCCACAGCTCATCGTAGAGCATGTTTTTAGTAGTGTTGTATCCATAAAAATTGGAAAGATGCCAATGGGCTAATGTACTCTTTACAGATGAAAGTCATTTTAGTCTTTCCTCTGATTCTAGATGACACTTGATCTGGTGTAAAAGCAGTACTGCTTACCATCACGAGAATATTCTTGAAACGGATAGACGTGACAGTGCTGGGATCATGGTGTGGGGAAGCATTATGCTTAATGGGTGCACTGAGCTACAAGTGCTAGAAAAAAGGGACTGTGACTGGTTAACGATACTGCAACAAAGTTCTTCAATGTCATGTTTTGTGGTGCTATAGATGAAGAATTCATTTTTATGGATGACAGTGCCATATCACATCGTACACGAGCAATGGAGATTTTTCTTGAGACCAAGGATATTAACTGACTTGAGTGGCCAGCATGTTCCATGCTTCCCAGATCTCGATCCCATAGAACATATTTGGGATGCAATTAAGAGAAGCATAGCTGCTTGAAACTTCCCTTGAAACTTATCCTTACTCTGAAAGAAGAGTGGACCAGTTTGCCTCAAGAACTCCCAAATTACTTGGTACTAAGCATGGCACAACACTGTGAGAGTTGCTGCAGTTCATGGTGGACATATTCCATACTGAAATGTCTCACTATGCAGCGAGACATTTCAGTATGGAATATGTGGAAATTAGGAAATTTGTAACTTTTGCCAAAAACATATTGCAGTCTAATTTGTATGAAATTTATAACATTTTTTTTGTGTAATTTTGTATAATACAATTTATTGGTATGCTTTCAATAAATTTAAGTCCACATTTGGCTGTAGTTATGAAATTTTTTCATATAGAGGTGAAAATGCAGTTCGTCCTTAGCTTTTGAACACCAGTGTATAATCTATATGAGTATATAGATTACAGTTGACTCTCAACTGTAATCTATAAGTTGAGAATCAACCGTATAGATTAACACAGTAACAATTTGTTGTATGTGATAATTAGCTATACTGAAGTTCTTTTAATATAGCATTGTGCCTATGGAGATTTGAGTAAATGTGCTATTTGCTGTAGTGAGAGTCAACTGTATATGGTTATATTAGTCACATATAATCTGTATAATATGTGTGTATAGTCTATATAGTTATATATAATTTTGCTAGTCTTTGAAGATTGTTCAGTGACTATGTGTTAGTTTCTCTCTTTAATGCAGTGGTAGTTGTGTGAAATCTAATGTATTCAGGTATCATAAATTTTAAATTTTTACAAAAGAATTTGATATTTTTAAGTGACTGTATCATTTAAAAACTATGGTTCTTAACCTTTTTACTGGCTCGCACCCCAGTGAACTTCAGTTTACATTCTCACACCCCCCTTGAAAAATGTGTTTTTTAATTTGAGTTTTTTCCCACTTGGTTAGACTATAATAAATGTAGTTTAATTCTTTATCCAAGTGTAAGCAAACAAAGTTTGCACCTGAAGTACCTTCAGGACTGAGGCAACTCGTGGTAAAGGTGGACCAAGCTGTCATCACTCCATGTCTTAGTATCTCCCATAATGCAAAGCACATCTCCTTGCAGACATGTATAATGCTATGCATCAAGAGAAGGGTCACTACCCAGACCGGTTTCGACCTTTATTGAGGTGTCATCAGTGGGAGCCAGACCCAGAGATGGTGATACTAAGGCAGAAGCAATGGAGAAGTCATATTTACCTATACGAGTTGTCTTAATGCATAGCATTATACATGTCTGCAAGGAAATGTGCTTTTCATTATGAGAGATCCTAAGACAAGGAGTGAAGTGATGAGCGCTTGGTCCACCTTTTCCACGAGTTGCCTCAGTCCTGAAGATACTTCAGGCACAAACTTTGTTTGCTTACACTTGGATAAAGGATTAATCTAAATTTATTATAGTGTTTTTTATTTGTTAGAAAAGAAAATTTATTGCAAAACAATTTATTGAAAAATACATATACATATATGTATCAACATAAAATCAAAATAACATAACAATTTTTAGTGACTAATTTGTTGTTGCTTTTTCGTAATAATATTTTGAAAGCGAGGTTCCTTTTTTGAAAGGGCTGTGCACCATTATAAATCCAATTTTTCAAATTCCATTTGAATATGTGCACTGGCTCGCATTTCAATAAGATCATCTTTTATTAAATTACCGTCGTTTATAGAATTAAGATTAAAAAAAAATGGATCCAGTATCCATCTCTGCTCTTTGCCAATATCTCCGTTTGAAAAATATCCATGAAAAGAATCAATAATCAATTATTGCAAATGTATTACAATTCAGGTAAAATTGTGATTATTTTCGTTTTCCAGAACAATTTCATCAAGCAAGGGAAAGTTTGCAAAATTACCATTTTCAACTCGACGTATCCAAATTTTTAGTTTTTCAATTCTCTCTTCTCTTCTTCTACGCGTTATTCCCGCTTCCTATGCAGGGTCCGCATGTTATTTAGATGCGACTTCTTGTTAATACTACTCCCAACCGACCCGTCGCCTGGTCTGCCGCTGGGGGGATATATTTTTGACTTTAGAGGCGTATGTTCACGGGGCTGGTTTGCCTGTTTGCGGGATGAAAAACGCCAGATAAACTGGCGGAAAAAACCCTACTGACCGCGCCCAAGACTGGCTAACTTGGCTATGCCTGAGGAAGATCCTCAAATTCCTCACGTCTACAACGGGAATCGAACCTGGGACACTCCTTCCCCAGGCATATGGTTGCGAAGCGCAAAGCCACTAGGCTAACCGCGCGGTTAAATTTTTAGTTTTTCAATAAAAGCAAATAATTTTTCACTAGTTGTTATTATGTTCTTACCATACCCTTGCATTGATATATTTAATTCATTTAGGCGAGCAAAAATATCTGCTAAGTAGGCCAATTGAATTACTGCATCTCTTCTTTCAAAGTCTTGAACTAAATTACAATTCTGGTTAGTAAGAAACTGAATAATCTCCTCGCACATTTCAAAACCCTGCTAAGCATATGTACCTTGGAGAGCCATCTTATGTCAGTGTGATAAAGAAGCACACTATGGTTAGCACCGATTTCTTTGCAAAAAGCATGAAAAATACGATGATTAAGCATCCGTCCTTGAATATAATTTACTATGTTTACTGCTGTAGCTAAATATTTTTTTAAAGTTCTCTGGCAAAGTTTTTGATGCAAGTGCATAGCAGTGCAACATGCAATGTGTTATTGTAACTTGCAGTACTTCTTTTTTGATATAAGCAAAAAAAACTGAATTTTTGCCTAACATCGCAGGTGCACCATCAGTACATATTGAGATAATCACATCCATTGGTATTTGATGTTTCAAGAAAAAGTTTCTAATGTGATTAAAAACATCAGTTCCTTTTGCTGTCAGTTCCAGTTGATCATAAAATAAAAATTCTTCCAAATTTCCTTTTCCTTTATGTATTGCACAAATACTAATAACTCACTTCAATTATCAATGTCAGATGAATCGCCTAATTGAATACACACTTTCAGAGGACTGGTTTTAATATCTTGCAGTAAAATATCCTGACTGATGTCTCGAATGCATGATCGAATCACATCATTTGATAATGGAATCTGCTGAATTTTCTTATGTGCTTCAGAACCTAATATGATTTTCGCAATTTCCAATGCACATGGTTTCACCAATTTTTCAGCTATTGTATGAGGGTTTTTTTCTTTATGCACAGATATGCCATCTGATAAGAAGCTTCTAGCAAAAGCTTCTGAACTACTACTGCAGAGTCAAATTTTGTAATTGTGCTGCTATTGAATCGTGCCTTCGTTTGCCATGCAGCTTTATCACCATGCTGATTGTTGAAATTTTCTAACGACTTTGACGGTTAGAGATTGGAATTTGAAAATATTTTGCAACATAAAATGCATTGTGGTCTTTGAGTACCATCTTTCTCTGTTGTACAAGTAAATCCGTAAGCAACATAAACGTCTTTCCATTGGCATCTTTTTGACATGGATTACTACAAATAATAAATTAATATTTACATATTATTTAACTACGCATTTGGCCATGGTTCCTTAAGAAAATTATAAAATAACGTGTAAACAAAAATTAATTTTAGTTCTTACTAAACTTTTCAAAATTCGGGAGAAAAAATTTAATCAGTTGTTCTTTACTTACTGATTACTGCCGGTAAAAAAAAAAATAGCTTTCGTTTGTCACTTGATCCACTTTGTTGACGTTTGTACACAACGAAATGATGTGTACAAATGTCATGACATGTTTCTCATGACAATGGTGAGTGTATGTGCAGCAAGTATCTGTGAATTCGGCTTGGGCGCATGCATGAGTGGCAGTATGAATTCGGGAATATTTTTTGAATATAGTGGTTTATAATTTCTTAAAATGTGACAAATAAAAAATATGTACAACTTATATTTAATGGTTCTTGGTGAAACAGAATAATTCTGTATAGGTTGAAAGATTATATATCTTAAATATAATTTAGTTTGCATAACTTTTTTCCACTTGTAGAAAAAGCAAATGTGATTTAAATAATTAGTCAATATATGCTGGAATATTTTCCAGCTTGCATTTGCTTTCTCGCAAATGCGAGCTGGAATGCTTTCTTGTACCTCTGGTTAAGAAACTGTGTATTAGAGTGATGTCACAATGTCCATCATCACCAGAATGAGTCTTCAAAAACCGTGTGGCTAGTTTTGTCAGACAGGAAAAGTGGTGACAGGAGCAGCTATGGGTAAGGAAATTTAGTTGAGTGATCAATTCAGGCTACTTATCTGAATGGTTTAGGTTTTAAGAGTTCCTTGAATATCCATCAGATTGGTGGTTGGTCATCAGCATGTTCAGTCATGTCAGAAGCATCAGGAATAAAGATAATAAATTTCTATTATGTATATGTATTATTATTATTATTGCATGATACCTCCAAGGACTCATCATGGGAGGGTACACCACCCCACTGCACAGAACCCGGCATTCTCCCAACTTAATATGCCACCAACAACAACACACAATACCATATGCCACCCACGACAAACAGTAATGTGGTCTTCAAAGTGTGCATCAATTTGCCTTAATATGGAATGAAAAACCTGAGTTTCTGTGAGAAAAAAAACCATGCTACCTCTGTAGGAGATCAGCTAACTCACCTTTAATTGAAAAAGCCCATATAAAGATTACTCTTGTCACATTGAGAATCGAACCCAGATCTGTTCAATTTGAAGTATGCAATGTCCCTTTGTTCTTCCAGTTGCGCTATGGAGACGCACAGGCATATTTCAGCATTAGTAAAAGATAGTACCAAAAATTACTTGCTAACCAAAGAAGATGATATACTTATAGGAATAGAATCCAATGCGTAGATGAATTGTTTCAAACTTATTGGCATTAGTAACACCTGGCTAATGCTTGTAGATGAATTGAATTGAATCCAAAGCTTAATGGCATTAGTGAGATATGGCTAACAGAAGATGTCCTTATAAGAATAGAATCCAGTTGGCACAGTGCATCCATGAAAGACACGTAAAATAAAAAGGAAATATTGCTAATGATTGCAGATGAATTGAATGCAACTAAAGTAGAGATTTAGAATGACAGTGAGAGTATGAGTAACATAGACAAAGGCTGTTTGATTTGATGCAAAATACAGGTTTACAGGATGGGCTATCATTATGGGTGATTTCAATAATGGATATAGACTGGAAGAGGGAGAATGTAGAGTTATTGAAGAAAAACATCCTTAACCAGAATATTTTGGAAAGGGCTCGTATCACATTCATGTTAACTCTGATAACAGCATTCAGAAATGAGGAACTGTTATGCCTCCAGTTGGTGAAGGTGATCATTCATTTGTAACTTGGGTGGTATTAAGTCATGTGGAAGTTTTGTTTAAAACTTGGAATATGTGGAATTATAAAACACAGCTTCAAGCTGTCTGCTTGTGCACAAGTAAAGGAATTGCAGTGCATGAGAAATGATCAAGGAATGTCTGAATGAAGCTATAACTGTCTGCATCTCCAGAATTATGAGAATAAATTGCAGGGAGAGTTAAATGAATGAAAAAATGAAGGCAAATCTACACAATAAGAAAATGTTATGGAACTGATATTGGTAAAAATGTAATTACCAGACACATGAAGGAATATGTTCTTTGTGGAAAGCAAAATCAGACTGTGGTCTGAGAAACACAAAGGCTAAAAAAAAAAAAGAATGTTGGCTGAAAAATCCAAAGGAAAGCTGAGGGAATTCTTTCAATATTATTATTATTATTAACATCTGATCTCCATAGAGTCAGAGACTCATCGTGAGAGGTACACTATTGCATACAGTGCTCATCCAACTGTGCTTTAAACTAATTCAATGTTTCTACATTCACAACCCACTCAGGCAATACATTCCACTCACCATGCAAAGAACCTGCTTTTCATGCCATACTTATACATTGTCCAGTGATAGCCTCTTGTTCTATCCACCTCTCCCATTCTATGAAAAGTCTCTTCCATGTCAACCTGATAACAACCCCTGACTAGCTTATATGTCTCAATAATATAATCATATTGACTTGGGAGGTTGCAAAATTTGTGGATTTCTCTCTTAAGAAGGGGTATATACGGAACTACAGGTTAGGCAATTATAACAAGCTTTGTAGTGAGCTTTCAGCTGTCCCATAGCAGAACATATTTCAGGGGATGTTAGCAGTGCGTGGGATAAAATCAGTGGGTATCTGAGGAAGGCAATATCAGATTGTGTCCCCATGGTCAGGAAGACAAACAAGGTAGTTGTTAGATGGATGAGTAGTAGTAGTATCAAGCTTGATCTGCAAAAAAAGAAAATGTTACGGAGAATTTACAAGGAGAAAGGCGATCAGTACAAGGCTCAAGCTAGGAAGGTTACCAGCATAGTAAGAAAAGCTAAATCAGATTATGAGAAGACCTTAGCCAAGAAGATCAAGGGTAATCCCAAAGAGTTCTTCCGCTGTGTGGCAAGTAAAAGGAAGAATGATTTCGGAAGGATAACCTTAGTGGGTGCTGATGGTATCGAGGTGACCAATTCAGATGTAATAGTAGAGTTACTGAGTGATCACTTTTCAAAAGTCTATCACCCAAGTGAGAATATCTCTGTACCTGTAGCAATAACTAATGTGAGAATTGAAGCTAAGAAATCAGAGGTACTTTGTATATTGCAAAATTTAAATGCGAACACTGTTGTAGGTTTAGATGGAATATCAGCTCGGGTGTTGCCTGAATGTGCAAAGGAATTGTCAATGCCTCTTACTTGGTTATTTAACTTAAGTTTGAACTCTGGTATGGTCCCTAGGGAGTGGAAGGAAGGCAAAGTAGTTCCTTTGCATAAAGGTGGCTCTAAAACTGTGGTAGTTAATTACAGACCAATCACCATCTCGGGAGTGGTGGTAAAAGTATTGGAAAAGTTGGTTAAAGACAAAATTCAAGAATGGGTGGATCAGGATATGATACTCTATAGGGGCCAACATGGTTTTGTTAAAGGTCGATCTAGCCTTAGCAATTTATTAGCTTTTTATAATAGAATGATATCTGAGTTGGACAAAGGAAATGGCTACACAGTGGTACTTCTGAATTTTGCTAAGACTTTTGACAGGATACCCCATGGAATATTGTTGCGCAAATTGGGGCAGATGGGGATGGATACTAAACTGGTGATATGGATAGGAGAATGGCTCAGGGAGAGATACCAGAAGGTGGTGTATGGATTAGCAGAGTCCAGGATGAGACAGGTGACCAGTGGTGTGCCTCAGGGCTCTGTGCTTTGGCCATTGTTGTTTAATTTGTACATAAATGATATAGGAAATGGCTTAAAGGGAGATATTCAGTTGTTTGCTGTTAATGCAAAGTTGGGTAGCAGAATAAAAAATCAAGCTGATGTTGAGAGTTTGCAGGATGATTTAAATAAGCTGGTAAAATGGGCAAAAGGAAATAGATGTCACTTTAATGTAGAAAAGTGGAAAGTTATGCATTTTGGGATTAAAAGATTACCAGCTGTGTACTCCAAGAGATTGATGAGGCTAGGGACTTAGGGGTGTTGGTAGATGGGGGAGATGAAGTTCAGGGGACATATTGCTAAGGTGTCCAAGATTGCACATAGGATTACTTGGTTATTGAGGAACACACCAACATCCAGAGATAAAGAGGTTATTATTCCCCTTTATAAAGTGTTGATACTTCCACATTTGGATTTCCGTGCTCAGGTCTGGTCACCTGGATTCCTTGGAGATGAGGAGGCTGTGGAAGGGGTTCAAAGGAGAGTGACTAAGTTGGTGAGTGATGTAAAAAATGCTCGCTACATTGATAGATTGAGAGCTTGTGGATTGCAGAGGTTGGTTGATAGGCAGAGAAGAGGGGATATGATAAAAACATTTAAATTACTAAAAGGTTTTTTATAAGATTGATGCAGGGGTAATGTTTCAGCTGTGTGATAGTGATGGAAGAACAAGAGGTCATTCCTGGAAATTAAGGAAAAGTGTGGTTAACAAGGGCGTGAGAATGAGGTTTTTTGCCTGGAGGGTGGTGAATGAGTGGAATGCATTGCCTGACTCAGTTGTGAGTTCTTCGTCGATAAATGAATTCAAGAACAGATATGACAGATATTGTTTTGCTAGTTTGGGTCTCCCGCGATAAGTCTACTTGCTCCATGGAGATACCCGTAATAATAATAATATCCCCCCCCCTTCCTCCTCTTCAAGAGACTCTTTCAACTTATATTCTTTCAATCTATCCTCATACTCCACATGCCAAAGATCACTGACCACCTTTGTGAATCTTCTCTAGACCCTTTCCTACATATCCTCATCACCACGAAAACCCGGCGACCAAATCTGTGTACAATAATCCATATGAGGCCTGATCAATGCCTTATACAATGGAATCATAACCTCTTTATTTCTGCATGTCAGGATCCTCTGCATCATTGCCATTATCCGATGTGACATCTTCACAACTTGAGCAATGTGACCCCCTGAATTTCAGGTCCAAGTCTACTATCACTTCTAGATCTCTCATCTCCTCTACTTCCTTTAACCATGCTACTGGCCAAGATGTATATATACATCCAAGTTATCATGGATGCGAAGTGCATATTAAAATTGTAATACCATTGATAATACATTGAAATATATGATGGATACGAAGCCTATGAGGATGCGTATTTGATCCATAATGGCCGGTAAGGTAGTTAAAGCTTTTCCACCAAGTGTATACTTTACAACCCATGCTTACCAAATCTCAAAACCTTACACTTTCAACATTGAACTGGTAGTTCCACTTACCCTGCCCATTCATGCAATCTATTCAAGTTCTCTAGCAAGGCCATAACATCCACTTGACTCAGCATTGCTCTCCACGGTTTTACATCATCTGCAAATAGCTGCATATCACTAGTTAAACTCATCCATATCATTAACACAAATTGAACATCAATGGTCCCAAAACTGACCTCTGTAGTACACCACTAGTGACCTTCCTGTTTTGGGATACTGCACCCACATATACAACTTTCTGATACCTATCTGACAGTCAGTCACTAATCCAACTCAGAAATCTGTTACCAAATCCCATCTATTTCAATTTATTTATCAGTATCAAATCCTGTTGTGTGGAAGTCAATCAAAAACGTTTTTCCAAAATCCAAGTACACCATTGTATATGCATCTCCCTTGTCCAAGGTATTTGTCTCCTTGTTATAGTACATAAGTAATTAGTGAAACATGATCTCCCTTTAACAAACCCATGCTGACTCAAGCCAGCCTGTTTTGCCAAGTGGTTAGCGTATCTGCTTTCCAGCCAAAAGGCTGCGGGTTCGAATCCTGGCGTGGGCATGGATGTTTGTGATTGTCTATAAAAATACTAGTGGTCGTTGTGGGCAGTAGATGGCATTGGTTTAGATGATGCGGTTCATATAGTTGTTGGATTTGAGTGGTGGGGACGGAGAGTTGTAAAGTAGATGTCCTCCCTTGATGAGTCTTTTGACTCCTTGGGTGTGGCACGTAATAATAATAATAATAACACAGAGAATACTGCTGTTATCAACCCATTTCTGTATCCTACTTCTCACCACTCTCTCTAGTACCTTCAACACAATTCCAGATATACAAATTGGTCTATAATTTGAAGCTACAGCCTTATCACCATCTTTATGCAGTGGAATTTTACTTTCCTTTTACTCCCTTGGAAACTGTGCTGTTGCAAGACTTTTATTAAACAGGCATGCAAATGCTACTGCCAGTTCCTTGGGACATTCCCTTAAGATGCATGCTGATATATCATCAAATGCTATTGCCTTATTGACATCAAGTTTATTGATTTCTTCAAATACCTCCTGCTCACTCACAATTAAGCTATCCTCTCCTATGTTCTCTGCACTAAAGTTCCTCATAATTCCTTACTGATCAGGATGAAACACCCTTATAAATTGATCACTGAATACCTCAACAATGTCTTCTGTAGCAGTTACCATTCTCTCACTTTCATCCATTAACATCATCTTACCATGATCATTCTTCCTTCTACTTGCCACATATCTAAAAAAACTCTCTAGGTTTTTCTTCACTTGGTCTGCCAGTTTCTGCTCATACTACACTTTTGTTTACCTTGCTAATTGAGTCATTCTCCTGGTTTTTTTCTTTATACTCTTCATGTAACTGATTATTACCATTATTCATCTTGTACTTCATCAAAAATACTTTCTTTTTCCAGATTTCATGCTTAAGCTCTACATTCATCCATTTTACACCTACCTTATTCAGCCTTTTGGCCTTTGGAATACATTTACACATTGATGCTGCTATGTATTTCTTTGTCAGTTTCCATGCAGCATTTATTTCCTTACTGCTCAACTCCTTGTTTCATGTTATAGCTACAAGCTGTCTCCTAAGCTTGTCGTAATCACTAGCTTTATAATTCCACATATATCCTTTCCTTCCTCAGCCATGTAACTAGCCACAATCCAGGTGATCATTTTATGATCACTTTCACTAACTGCATGAAAGTGTGAAACCCCTCTCACAATTACATCCTCTGATGAAATGATCAGATCTAGAACTCTTAATCCTTGTGTGCCCTTCTTTACATGCTGCGTGAGATAGATATCTCTTAAGAACCTGAGAAATTCATTTTCCTTAATCCCAAATGCTCTCTCTTCATTCCGATTTATATTGCATTATTATTATTATTATGCAATATAGATTATTATTAGAGTCCGCACGGTTAGCCTAGTGGCTGTGCGCTTCGCAACCATATGCCTGGGGAAGGAGTGTCCTAGGTTCTATTCCCGTCAGTGACGTCAGGAGCTGAAGGATCTTCCTCAGCCATAGCCAAGTTAACCAGTCTTGGGCATGGATAGTAGGGTTTTTCTCCCAGTTTATCCTGGGTTTTTTCATCCCAAAAGAAGGCAAACCGGCCTTGAGAACTCAACACTACAGACATAGGATACACTGGGGCATAGGGCTGACCACCTTATCCTGTGAACGGTTTGAAGTCCGATGATTAATAAACTCTCGACACCACAAGGTAAATGAGGGAAAAGGAAGATGAGATGAGATTATTATTACACCCTTCCTTTGTTCACTAATCCAAGTTGTTTATACATTTCTTCATCACCACCCTCCACATTCCCAGGCCTATAACAATATGCAACTAAATGTCTTCCTCTCAACCTCCACGTTACACCACACTGCCTTGTAACCATCGGCACTATTTCCCCCTTTCATGTCTATGTTATGTGGACTTAATTCCCCTGCTATCATCAGTAGCACTCCCCTCCCTTCTTGCCTTTCTATCCTCGCAAAAAATACTGTATTCTTCCATTTCTATTCCCGTTGCCATATCATCTTCATTCAACCATGTTTCACTTATTCCAATGATTTTGGGCCGAATAAACTCAATCATTGAAAACATTTCATCCCCCTTATTTCTGATACTTCTGGCATTTATAAACAAACACAACAATTAATTTTTAGGTCTATAGCTATTCCTATCCAAGCCATGTGTTTGTTGTGATTTCCCCACAACAAACACATGGCCCAATCAACACTTGCTGCATATATCTGCTGAGTCTCAACTTCCCCACCTACATTGCAACATACTCCATTTTCATACACAGATTCACTGCCACTTTCAACATCCTCTATCCCTATGCCATGTTTCTCTGTTCACCTGAGCTCCCCCCCACTTTCCCTGTTCCTCTTGCATTCTCATTCTCTCTTCATCTCTCACACTACTACTGTTTCCACTGCCAAGCACTTCTGTCTCTTCAGTACCACTCTCCTGATTTTTTCCCCTCATCTCTTTCTTCTGATCTCTTGCACGCATCACACACTGTACTTTCATCCAGCAATGCTTTCTCCAGTACACTCACTCCAAAGCCATTTAAATGCAACCCATCACTCCTGTATAATTTCATTCGTCCCTCAAACACATGCCATACACCACAAACTTCACTCCCTGCTCCTCACACAGCCCACTAGCATACCATTCATGATTTTCGGTACACAATAAATAACGGAAAAAACTCACGTAGAAAGATTATTTATTAATATAATTTTCGCCTGTGTGTCATAGGCATCTTCAGTACATTAAGCTCAAAATTAAACACTAACTGACAATTCCAAAAAGCGCCACCTAAGTAGCTGGTGTAAGATAACTAAAAAGGTCAATAACTTTCCTTTAAAAAAAAAAAAAAAAAAAAAAAAAAAAAAAAAAAAAAATTAATACAATAAAAAGTTAGGAAAGATTAGCTGATTTGTAAAGTACTATCTCCCATAAAGGGGATAGACGTAAGCCATCGGATCTGTTTAAGTTAAGAGAATGAAGTAGAGTTTCACATGTTTCTTTATAAAGGCGTTCCATGAGAAACTGACTTTTGTGAAGAACTCTTGTCTTTCTCCAATGAACTCTGTGTCTAGTGAAGATGGCATGTTCAGAAAGTCCAGACTTTTCAGGTTTAAAGTATTCAATATAAGATTGGTGTTCTTCTAGCCGAATAGAGGCAGATCTTCCCATTTGTCCGAAATAAGATAATCCACAAGAGCACGGAATCTGGTAGACACCTGGATGATTAAGATGTGGAAGCTTGTCCTTAGGAGAAGTGAGAAAGGTGGAGATTTTTTCTAAACGGTCGAAAGGCAACAAAAATATTCAGTGGTTTTAAAACTTTTGCTATACGTTCACTGATGCCTTGTACATAAGGGATAGTAATGCGCGTTATTTCCTCTGTGTTTGAAGAGGAAGACATATTAAAACTACTCAAAGTTCTTTCAATGAAGCAATTCTTATAACCATTAGATAGAAAGGAAGAAGTTATGTATTGTAGTTCTTTCTGTAAAAGATCGTCTGTAGAACAAAAGGAGTGGGCCCGATGAACCAGTGTTTTAATAGTTCCTGCCTTTTGACTGGGATGGTGATGAGATTCCGCATGGATATAATGGCCTGTATGAGTCTTCTTTCTATAAACTGAGAAATGTAGGTTACCATCTGGTTGGCGAAGAATTAGAAGATCTAAAAAGGCTAACTGCTTATTTGATTCTATTTCTAGGGTAAACTGGATCCTAGGATGAAATGCGTTTAACTTAGTGAGAAATTGTTGAAGTTCATCAGAAGAGCCATTCCATACAGCAAAAATGTCATCGACATATCTGAACCAATGCGTAGGTCTGGGAGAAATATTGTCAAAGATATGTTGTTCAAAATGTTCCATAAAGAAATTGGAGATAGCAGGAGAAAGAGGATTATCCATTGCTGTTCCTTCAATTTGTTGATACAACTTATTTTTAAAGGAAAAATAACCAGAATTTATTACAAAATCAAATATGTTTACAATGTCCGAAGGAAATTCCTGTTGTAGTAATTCGATACTTTCCGAAAGAGGCACATTTGTAAATAAAGAAACAACATCTAAACTGATCATGATATCAGAAACGTCCAAATGAAGATCTGAAATTTTATTTTTGAAATCCAAAGTATTTTTTATATAAGTATCAGTTCTTCTAGTTGAAGAGGAGAGTAAATTGGATAAAAATTTTGAGATTTTGTAAGTGGGGCAACCTATACAATCTACGACTGGTCTCAACGGAATGCCTGGTTTATGAACTTTCGGAAGACCATACAATCTAGGTGGACAACCGAAGAAGGTTTTAAGTTTTTTCTTTTGATCTTCATTCCATGTAGATACATTATCTATAAGAGAATTAAGTCTCTTCAATTGACTCCGGGTAGGATCCGATGTAAGAGGCCTATAAGTTGAATAGTCGCGAAGTAAAAGAGACATTTTTCTCTCATATTCCTTCCTATCTTGAATCACTATAGCCTTCCCCTTATCAGCTTTCGTAATTATTAAATTATTGTTATTCTTCAGTGATTTCAATGCTTTAAACTCAGAGTAAGAAAGATTAGGACGAGGAGGCTTGGCATGAAAAAGAATTTGTGCACATTCAAAACGTAATCTGTTGGCTGTTTTTTGGGATAAGGATCGAATACCCCTGTCTATGTTATGAGATCTTTTTAGATCTCATAACATAGCCTTTTTAGATCTTCTAATTCTTCACCAACCAGATGGTAACCTACATTTCTCAGTTTATAGAAAGAAGACTCATACAGGCCATTATATCCATGCGGAATCTCATCACCATCCCAGTCAAAAGGCAGGAACTATTAAAACATTGGTTCATCGGGCCCACTCCTTTTGTTCTACAGACGATCTTTTACAGAAAGAACTACAATACATAACTTCTTCCTTTCTATCTAATGGTTATAAGAATTGCTTCATTGAAAGAACTTTGAGTAGTTTTAATATGTCTTCCTCTTCAAACACAGAGGAAATAACGCGCATTACTATCCCTTATGTACAAGGCATCAGTGAACGTATAGCAAAAGTTTTAAAACCACTGAATATTTTTGTTGCCTTTCGACCGTTTAGAAAAATCTCCACCTTTCTCACTTCTCCTAAGGACAAGCTTCCACATCTTAATCATCCAGGTGTCTACCAGATTCCGTGCTCTTGTGGATTATCTTATTTCGGACAAATGGGAAGATCTGCCTCTATATGGCTAGAAGAACACCAATCTTATATTGAATACTTTAAACCTGAAAAGTCTGGACTTTCTGAACATGCCATCTTCACTAGACACAGAGTTCATTGGAGAAAGACAAGAGTTCTTCACAAAAGTCAGTTTCTCATGGAACGCCTTTATAAAGAAACATGTGAAACTCTACTTCATTCTCCTAACTTAAACAGATCCAACGGCTTACGTCTATCCCCTTTATGGGAGATAGTACTTTACAAATCAGCTAATCTTTCCTAACTTTTTATTGTATTTTTTTTTTTTTATTTTTTTTTTAGGAAAGTTATTGACCTTTTTAGTTATCTTACACCAGCTACTTAGGTGGCGCTTTTTGGAATTGTCAGTTAGTGTTTAATTTTGAGCTTAATGTACTGAAGATGCCTGTGACACACAGGCGAAAATTATACTAATAAATAATCTTTCTACGTGAGTTTTTTCCGTTATTTATTGTGTACCGATATGTCTACTCGCGGTTTACCTCTTTTAAAACTTATTCATGATTTTGGCTCTCCATTTCAGCTCATCATCATCACACCTAGGCAACACACTGACAACCTTTCCTCCTACACTGTTATCTTTCACTCTTCTCAATAGCCTCCTGATATTCATCCTCAGATCCTCCTTATGTCCACTTAGATCATTTGTTCCCACAATCACGACTACTCTTGCTCGTTTCTTCCTCATATGAAGCACCTTAATTATCCTACTCATTCTCCCACCTGGATAGAAAAGGAAAGGTAACAAAGGAAAAAGAAACTTATTTAACAGAAATGGTAGGAAAATGTCAAATTGAATAAGCACTTTGGTAAGATTACATTCCAGACAGAAGTTGTTAGTTCTCTTAGGCAGAAGGTATAGGGCAGCATTTCTCAACTGGTTGTACATGAATAACAAATGGTTGAATTTTTTACATTTATGAAATTATTAAAAATAAAATATTAAAAATTCCCCTCTCCTCTAAAGATAAATAATTGTTTTACTATGTAATTATTTATATATAAATATATAAAGATCTGATAATGTTGGAGTTGTGACAAATAATAGATTAATTTGGAGGAAAATGGTTGATCCGAAGTTATCCTGTACACTTCCTCCCCCTGAGGATACATATCAGGAATTTGATGATGATGTTTTGTCATCTTGTTTCATTCTAGGTTGACAAATCCTGTGTTGATTTTCAGATATGGCATTTGTTCAATCCCCATGTCGTTAGCTCTATATTTCTTAGAAAGCTTAGAATCTCAAGCGAGTTTTATCTTGCATTGTTTCCTATTCCTTTCTGAAACTTTCTTACATAGTAGTGCTACTTTCAGTACACTTTGTTGCTTTAGTAAGTTACTGTGTAGTGTTGAGGATTTAGTAAATATCTGCATCAATTAACATACTCTATATCTTGTGCACCTGCTCATATAATTTAATATCATATCAACCTTTTCTTTCATTTAGCTCATTTAGCTACTTCATAAATTAAGTAAAATAAAATCAGATATAAAGAAACTTGCTGTCAAACAAGCTCGGGTGTTACATTAAGTCAGTTATTTTTGTTAAATATTTCTTCAAGTTCTCCCAATTATTGCATTTAATTGTTATTGAAAGAGCCTGTGTAGCTCAGTGGATGTGGCGTTTGCACACCACCGTGCTAGGCCGCACGAAGGAAGTCTTGGTTTCGAGTCTAGTCGGCGACTAGAGGAAATTTTTCTAAGCCTTTTTTCGACCGGTTCCCAAGTTAGTCGATCTCTGGCACGGGCAAGCAGGTTTTTCCTCCCGGAAACTCGGGTTTTTCGTCCTGTAAATTCAAGAAAATCGACCGTAGAACCCACATTATTTCAGACATTAAATATATTGTGTTAGGGTTAGAGACCACGAGATGGCGGCACATTTGAGCCGCCTCTCTTCACTGCGTACCGCTTAATTAGTGATAGCCTTGGGCCATCTGTCTCTGATTGGGTACCAGTGGAGATTGAACTGCCCACTCAGTCTCCAAAAAGTTAGATAGGGCTAAATGGCCTCGCCTACTCCCGTATATACGGGAATAAAAAGGCGTTAGCTGATTTTTTTTTTTTTTTGATTTTTGTTATTGATTAAAGTTAAATCACCATGTTAATACAGTATTTTATAGTTTTGGTGGTATAAGTATTAAAAAAAGTTGAGAACTGCTAGTAGATGCTATAAGGATATTCCAAATGCTTCATATGGAGAAACAGTGAGATTGTGTCGAATATCAGCATAGGTACTCAAGGAGTTTGCAAGAGAATTAACAACTTCCCTCACCTGGTTGTTTAACTTTGATCTCAAGAACAAACATGATTCCAGTGAGTGGAGGGAGGGTAAGATAATTTTATTATAATAGGGTAGAGCTAGAACTGATGCAGCCAGTTATAGACTAGTCTGTATCTCTTGAATAGGTTTATGATATTAGAGAAGCTGGCCAGAAACTGGCTGCATCAGTTCTAGCTCTACCCTTTTTATAAAAGAGTTGGGCAGATATCACTTTGATCCATTATAAAGGAACAGCAAGGCTGTTTTAATGAGAATGAATACATTGATAATTCCTGATTTTTGCCAAAGCATTTGACAGGATTCCACATTGGTTGTTGTTAAACAAAGTGAAGGGATGGGTATGTGAAATAGGATTGTGACATTGATAGGAGAATTGACTGATGGACAGGTATCAGACAGTGATGTATGGAGAAATGAGTAAGAAAATGAGGGTAAGAGTGAGGTACTACTTCATTCCTTACTTGCATCAGTGCTATATTAGCTTGTATATCAACAACATTGGGAATGGTCTGGAAAAGAACATCCAATTATGTATTGATGATGCAAAGTTGGGTCAGGAGATAAGAGATATCTGATAATACAGAATCCTCGTGGTAGGCTGACTCTAGCAGACTGATTCTAATGGGCAGATGTAGTAACTGCCAGTTTAATATTGCTAAGTGCAAGGCTATGCATTTTGGATTGAAGATTGCAGACTGAGTATTAATGATAATTTATTGCAAATGATCAGTGAAGCCAGAAAATTTTGTATAATGACAGACAGAGAGTTAAAGGCAGGCCAGATTGCTAAGGTGGTTAAGTCATCACATTGGATAATTTGAAGAGAACACTAACTTTTAGGAGTAAGGAATTTGTTCTCCCACTTTACAAGGCTTTGTAAAGTGGGATCTCTGGAAGTTGCATAATAGTGCAATCAGTATGCATGTGAGGTTCAGGTTTTTCTCATGGTGTGTGGTGATTGAATGGAATTAGTTGCCTGTGGCTGTTGTGAGTATATCTTTGGTAAATGTTTTCAAGAAGAGATATGATAGACAGTTATTGCATGTCCTACATACAGTACCTAAGTGGCGGTTCCCATATAATAATACTAATAATAATTAAATAGTTGTATTAACTAAGAAAATTTATTATTTATAAGTAAACATTTTCTTTTCAAATGAAATATTTATAAACAATAAATGTTACATAACTATGTTTAACATATTGAGACATTGCAGATCACCGAGTCATCAGTAACAGAACATGCTGAAGAATATCATTATTCTGAGTCCTTTGATAGTTCAGTATCATCATTGAAAGCTTTAGATACAGGTAAAATGCGTTTGCTTTCATTTCTCAGAAAAATACAATTTAATTATTGATTTCTAATTATTGAACTTTTATTTTTTGGGGTAGGGTGAGAATGGATTATTTACATTTGCTTTTGCAAGCAAAACCTAGATATCTGTGAAAGTTTTTTTTTTTTTTCCTGAAATGTTTTTTAAAATGATATTTAAGGAAACAGAACATATTTTCTTTAATAATTTAATACTAAAATATAGATTATAAGTACATATTTATTTGTGTATGACACTCTTTCATTCTTGAAATTTTAGGGATTATGTTAATTGTGATCTTACCCACCCTTCCCATCCCTTCCTCTAAATCTTAGATAATGATGTTTTATTTATTTATTTTTTTTTAATTTAAATAATTTTCAAAGTGCTTCAATTTATGATTAGCCTTATAAAGTAATTTAAAAGGAAAAATTATTTAAAGAAATTATGTAAACACTTGTGTAATACCTCCTACTCATTCAGCACTATGTACATACAGTACATAGTGCTGAACAAGAGATGTTAGAAAGGAAGAAAAAAGTCAGAAAATTCAATTATCTACCTCTCAGTTGATAAGCATGTGGGAAAATAAGATTATAACTTAATAAGAAAATTGACACTAAAATTGAATCTTTATCAGAAGTTCAAGAACAATTTATAATTATATTGACAGATAAAGAAAGGCTTATGAATCCATTCAAGAGTAGGAAGTACAAAGTAGTACTTCTGATAATATAAGGAATAGATATAGGTCTGTTTTTAGTAAGAAACAAGTCAAGTGTTATAGGTGTAATAAATTGGGACACATTTCTAAATTTTGTACTGCTCAATTAAGAAGTCTTCCTAATCATAGGAAGCTTTCTAAGCAGACATCTGATCATAAGGATTTGTCCATTAATGTCTTGCAAACAAAAAAAGAGAGTTAGCTAGACATTATAGGGATATCAAATTGAGAGATGATCTAGCTGGTCCTCAGTTTGAATTCTTGATAGCTTTTAGTTTTCTTGGAAACAGAACCATTAAATTTGATAAATGTTTTAATATCAGGGATTCCATGCAAGGCTTTATTTGATACAGGAACACATGTTTCAGTAATAACATGGAAGACTTGTTTCTGTTGATTAAGGATTATTTAAAAGCACGATGTAATTAGTGGTAACACAAGTTTTAAGGGCTGAAGTTGATTTTTCTGATTTAAAGTTAAAACTTTCACAAATTTCTCATTGTTCTGGGAATTTCAAACACAGCTTGAAATTCCCTCAGCAATGAGAAATTTGTGAAAGTTTTAACTTTAAATCAAAAATCGCAAAAGAGATTCCTTTTCTCTTGAAATATAGACAGTTGTGATTATGCTGTAGGTACCTTATCCTACAGCATAGAATATGTTAGGAAATGAATACTGCAAGTCTAATTACAAATCTTCTCTCATAAAACCTGTAATTCCTTCTTCTTCTTCTGACTCAGCTCTTCAGGAATATGCTCATTAGAACTTACTGCCTCTAGTGATGTTGACAAAACTGAATATCCTTGTGAAACTTTGCTAAATAGAGTTTTAGATAATTTAATTGAAAATTTGTAAAAGCATAAGGTAACTAAATTTATGAAAAGGTTGTTTAAGAAGATCAATACATGCTTTACTTAGTCTCTCTCCTACAAGTATAGTTGAACATTCCCTGAATATAAATACAGATAACCTAGTTTTTATTAAGCAATACCAAATACCATATTGCGATTTTTGCAGCAGTATCTAAAAGCAGGTATAATTGAACCTTCACAAAGTGGAACAGTCCTTTCTTCCTATTGGAAAAACCAAATGGAGATGTGCATTTTGTGCTCAATTTGAGGGCAGTTAATAAGGTTGCAGACTATTTATTTTTCTTTGAGTAGTATGGAGGAATTGCTAGCTACTTTAAATGGTGCAAAGTTGTTCTCAAATTTTGATATCAATTTGGGTTACCTACTAGATACCTCTGAAAAAACAACAGAGACATTACTTTGCATTTTGCACTAGTGGCAACAGTTCCAGTTAACTCATATGCCACAGGGTGTGCATAATTATACACTGTTTTTCAGGCTTTCATGTACGTTGTTCTATCAGCTATGTTGGGAAATGGTGTTCTGGCCTTTCAAGATGATTTGTTAATATATTCTGTAGATTTGATTCTTACTGCAAGATTTTACAAGTTATACACAGATTACATGATGTTTACTTAAAATTGAAAACATCAAAATGTAATTTGTTTTTGGAAGAAATTGTAAACTTGGCCATATGATAAAACTAGATTGATCAAATGTTAGCTTTCTAGCTTACTGTTTTACAAAACAGTAAAACAAGTTAGATGATTTGTTGTCATGATAAAGTTATGATTTATTCCAAACTGTTCATCAAATTAAATTTTCTAATGAATATTACAAGGAAAGGAGTAAAATTCACCTGGAGAACTAAAGAACAAAGATCATTTCAGTTTTTCTTGAAGGTTTTTCCACTTGGTTATACTATAAATTAAAGATGAGAAATTATATTCTTGGTTTAATCCTTTATCCAAGTGTAAGCAAACAAAATTATCACTAAAAGTAACTTCAACTGGGCAACTAGAGACTAATGACGTCATGTCTCTTGTCTTAATATCCCATAAAACATAGCACATATTATTATTATTATTATTATTATTACCTAACACCTCCAGGAAGTCCAAAGACTCATCGAGAGAGGGCACCTACTCTACAACTCTTCACCAGCTACAACTAACTGAAACCACACCAATGCTATCTACCATCTACCACCACCACTAGTATTTCTACAGACAATCACAAACATCCATGCTCACAGTGGGATTCAAACCTGCAGCCTTTTGGCTGGAGAGCGGATATGCTAACCACTCGGCCAACCAGGCTGGCTAACATATCCTTATGATGTATAATGTATGCATTATGGGAAGGGGTCACTACACAGACTGGTTTCAACATTCATTGAGATCTCATCAGTGATCCAGACCCAGAAGTGATATAAAGGCTGAAGTAATACAGAAGTTATATTTCCATATGCAAGTAGGCAAAAGGTGTCCCACCTTATTACTAAAATACTCTGGATCATAAATAGAGATGTTGTAAGTTTTTCCACTTAGTTATACTAGAAATTAAAGACGCCAAGGAATTATATTCTTGTTTTAATCCTTTATCCAAGTGTAAACAAAGTTTGCATGTGAAGTAACTTCATGACTCGACAACTCTTATATAGAGGCTAATGACGTCATGAAAATTTATGTGCTTTGCATTATGGGATACTAAGGTAAGTGATGTTCCTGTTTCCTGGCTTTGCCTGATTCCTAAAATTAATGTGAAGTTATTAGCCTCTATAAATGAGTTGCCAAGTCGTGAAGTTACTTCACATGCAGACTTTGCTTGCTTACACTTGGTTAAAGAATTCAACCAAGAATATAATTTCTTGGCATCTTTAATTTATTTAATTTTATATTTGAGTTTTTAAAAACATCTCTCATGAACCCACCAGTTTTAATTCATCCAAGATTGAATGAGCCTTTTATTATCAGTGCAGATCATGCTTACATTGCAGAACAATTAAAATGAATTGTTTTCTTGAGTAGACGACTGAGTGACTTGGCTGTTGAAAAGGAAACATTAACAATTATATTTCCTTTGAGAAAATTGCAATATCTTTTCTATGGTCATGATATTCATGTTAAATCAGAATATAAACCAGGCATGTATATTCAGGGTGTGCTAGGTGTGCATTGCACACCCTCAGAATTGCAATATAACATATTATATTTTTGCATTTATTCCTGTTAAAGACTCTCTTAATTGTTTCCTGACTTTGCCCGATTCCTAAATTTAAACCGAATATACTAATCCTTCATAAAGAGGACACTGTTTGATGTATAATAATCACATGACGTTCATGTTAGTAGCCCAAATGTGCAGTCACAAATATGGACACCTTTGAGCCCTTTGAACAGATGGTGCAGCAGGTTAAATTCTTAGCATTTCAGTGGTTTCAAATCACCCAGAAGGTGATGCAGTGTGTGCTGAGACAATAGCACCTAGAAATCAGTGGTTTTGATTGATTATTGTGTCAACCAATCAAATCAAATGTCATAAGTTGCTGTTTTTGTTTTCTGAGTTTCATCTGTAATATATAACTTTTTTGTCCATATTTACAATGGGAAACAATGTTGACAATCTACTGAATGTCCTGTTTTCTGCCAGAGCTTTTGCGAATTGTATTGTAAATGTATTGTCTGTTGTGCCTTTGTGATATTATGCTATTATTTACTTTATGTTCCTTTTACACTGTTATTGCTCTTTTTCTCTTTACCTTAGATTACTACAGCTTATCTAATTTCTAATACCATGGGAACCTTGGAAAATTTATTTAATGTTACAACTGCGCCACCAAGATTCCTTTTTATATGTATTAAATATATTAAGATTACCTGCAGAATCTCTCTAGATCTATCTTAAGCTTTATGGACAGTCGTGGCTACTCTTATTTACCTTCGCTCACAGGTTCATATTTATTTAGAAACAGTGCATTGGATTAAGGATCAGTGAATACACATTCTTTAACCTAACAAACATATTTATTAAACTACAATGCAATTATACAGTATCTTAAATGAACTGGCTCTTTCAAAAAAATTAAAAGCTAAGATTTATAATATCTCAATAATTGTACATACATTAAAACATGCAGCAATACTATCATACAAGAATCTATGTTCTCATCCCAATACTAATTTGTTCATGCAATATATACTTCAATTTACAAGTTTCTCTTATCTAAATTATACAAATTAATCTTCAGCTTCTTATTCTGGAACAAACATTCACAATTAAACTTTGTAAGTGTCCCATGGACTATCAGTCTATCTTCCGTAATGTTTAACAAACACATAAAATTTTTATTCCGTAATGTTAAACAAACATTACGTTTACAAACATTACAAACATAAAATTTTACTCACAGTTCTTCTCTGACACATATATCTTAACTGCTCTTTTACCTCTTTACTGGTTCCACTGACTGTTTTTCCCGTCTTGGGTCTCAGCATTCGTGCAGGCTTCTTTCCTTTAGCGGCGTCGCATCGTGGAGAACTCCCGGGGCTTTAGGCATGTTATTACACCGATGCTTTCAAGGTCAGCCAACGGCTTTCGGTGTCCAATGCACGTGGCAGATTATTTTACTGGCAATGCATGCTGGTCCGACTTCTCTCCGGACTTCTAACAGATCCGCGTCCTCAATTCTGGATCAAGACATTACGAGAGGAGACTGCGTTTCTGCATACTTGCATCCCCTGAAGTTTTTCTTGATCCTTACTTATACTTCTCCTCAGGTCCCTAATATTCCCATGCAAAAGGAGATGTGACCTTCATAGTGGTCGATTACTTCTGTTTCCCACAGAACACACAAAAACAATCTTATTTACCAAATGCGGGACATCTTTAGATGTTCGCTGCCTTTTGTTGCACTGTCATTGAGACTTGCATTTGGTTAAGCTCAAACACAATTGAAAGCACTTTACATTGTATAAACAAAGCTTCTAAGCTATTTCTTTTAAATCAGAACCACGTCAAATGCCAGGCCACTTTCTAAGGCATTGCCTTTCAAATATACAGTTTAGCATTCATACAGTTTCAACATATACTTGCATGGTTTTCCATCATCATCATCAAATTCCTGACATCTACCCTCAAAGGGTGTACAGGATATGATAGTACTACATGAAAAATTTACATCATTACTAACTTCCTATCTACAATTTTCCTCCAAATCAGTCTATTACTTGTCAAGACTCCAACATTATCAGACCTTATATTTCTCTTGTCTAAGGAACTTTGTATCATATCAATACACCTATATCTTGGTTTTCCTCTGGGTCATTTTCCTGCCAACCTGGCAGCGAACACTTGTTTTGCTAATCTTTCCTCATCCATTCTGTTTAAGTGACCATACCATCTGAGATTAGCTCTGCTAACGCATTCCTGGATGCTGACAATGTCAAGTTCTTTCCTAATATTCTTGTTTTTAATATGATATTGCCATTGATGCCATCTGTTCACACCTCTCATCTTTCTCAGGACTCTCATATCTGCGGTCTCTAGTCTTTGGTCAAGTGTTTTACTTCTGACCCAGTTCTCAGATCGATAAGTTAAAACTGGTTTGAACACTGTCTTGTATACAGCTAATTTAGTATTCTGACTAATTTCTCTCTTATTCTATGTGAATTTATTCAATTGACTGCCTACCATACCAGGTTTGCTAATTCTGTTGTCTATTTCCATATTTAATTTACCATCTTCAGTAAAAATCGTGTCTAAGTAGCTGAAATGTTTTACGTGTTCCACAGGTTCCCCGTTCACAACACAGTTGACATTTTCAACAATTCTACCTATGATGGTACAACATGGGTTTTCATAAATCACAAAATTATTACAACTACAGAGCTATTATATACCTTATATACAAAATTCGTAACAAAAATTTACAATCAGTGTTAAATTACAATATCCTTCTTTATACAATGTTTGTGACCTCTGTAAAAGTCGATGCAAAGTTAAGAAAAAAAAAATTTCTACTGCATCGAATTTTACAGCATGATTGATTATAGTCGAAGGAGGTTGGAATTTTTGTATAAAAAAGCAAGTAAAATGAGTTATTTCTTTGGTTCAATCTAGAAAAAGAATAATTTCCCAAGTGATTACTTTTTCTTATTTCTGTGGAATTATATGGATGTATTTAAATATCGTATCAAAATTGGAATTATCTGTGTCTCAGTCTAGTATTTGCCACTGATAATCTAATCTTTCCACAAAGCATAAACCCTTTGTGCTTCTTGCATAAATGGTGCACATGAAGCATAGCTATTGTTCATTTGGCCTTTATTTCCAGCAAAGGTTGGTCGATTGGTAGAGCCTCTGCTACTAATGGCTCAGCAAAAAGTTAAGCAAGTTTGAGCACGTTTAGTAGTTGGAAGGAGTTCAAACATTCAATGATGTTGGCACACTCTCCCTCGATGAGTCTTTGGACTCCCTGGAGGGGGTCGCAATAATAATAATAATAATAATATATGCTTCATATTTAAAATTATATTAATTGATAAATTTAAATATTTATAGGTATTATTTCTGGGAAAACTCCCATGTTACTCCTCTTAACAACTATTATTTTTATGGCTATTTTGCCTGCTTTTGTTTAGGAGTGTCCCTGTTTTAATGTCATTGGCTTTTTACTCAAGAATTCTTGAGGCATTGCAGATGTACTTTAGAGACAAATATATGTAGCATAATAGAAGAAAATTGGTACATACCTTTTCTTGGATGTCGTTGCCTGTCTTCTTTCTGCAGTGCACATGCTTCTGCTGTTATGGTGTTGAAAGAGGAGTGGGGGGGGGGGGGCTTAGGCAATGTGAAAGAATGAATATGAAAAACCTGGGTTTTTTGTGTAATATATACATATATTATTTTTAAGGGTGGTCAGAGTGCTTTTTTTGTAGGGTGGGAAAAAAGATGAAAAAGGAGGCTGAAAATAGAAACTGTTTTTTAGATTAAAGGTTTATGGGAAAAGGGGGCCGGGAAGATAAACCCTTAAACTCTTCCCCTTCCTCTAAAAAACAGTTTGTTATTTTCAGCCCCCTTTTTCATATTTTTTCCCACCTACAAAAAAATCGCTCTTCCTACCCTTAAAAATAATATATGTATATATTACACAAAAAACCCTGGTTTTTTCAAATTCATTCTCCCACATTGGCCAAGCCCCCCCCCCACTCCCCTTTCAACACCATAACAGCACAGAAGCATGTGCACCGCAGAAAGAAGACAGGCAACAACATCCACGAAAAGGTATGTGCGAATTTTCTTCTATTATGCTAGATATATTTGTTTCTAAAATACATCTGTAATGCCCTAAGAATTCTTGAGTAAAAAGCCAATGACATTAAAACAGGGGCACTCCTAAATAAAAGCAGGCAAAATAGCCATAAAAATAATAAATATTTAAAGTTATCCTACAATTATTGCATTGAACCAATTAAGATGAGCCCTGATGCTCTATGCACTCTTAAAACTTTCATACATCAATAAAAATGCAATCAAACTATAAGATTGACATGAATTTTGTAGTGCAGGTTGCATAACTCAGTATATGAATTAATACTTTAGTATTAACTCAGTTCAAGGAAAACTTAATGATTGTCTAGTATAGCTGAAGTCAATGATTACTCCAAGTATATTTTTAAAAAAATCATTTAATAAATCAAATATTCTTTACAGTTATTATATACATGACTGAACAATTCATTATATCAAGAATTAAAATACTGTCATCACGTTCATACACTTTCTCTCATTTAATTTCGACAGTTAGAGATAAATGTCTAATGAGTTTAACTAAAAAAGGTTAACAAACTCATAATGATAATTATCATCACACTAATCCATGAAACAATGCTTTAAACAACTAGTAGTAAACTGTCAGCAGTTCTGACTGAACTGAACAAAGCTGATACGTTGTATCAGTTGCCTGTTCTGCATTCAGACTTCAAGGTATTAGAGGTATTAGCAACCATCCATTCCATCCTGACCGTGAGAGAAACTTCCAGAAACTTCACTGAAATATTATTATTCCATGGTTTACTTCAGTATCTCCTGCTTTATACGTCTAAAATACCTCTATGCACACTGAAGAAAATTAGTTTTGGTTTTGGAAGTGCCCTGCTCTGATATTAATTATCATTATCATTATTATCAATATTCAGGCCTCCATGGAGTCAAAACACTCATCGTGGGAGGTCCTTCCTATGAAGCACAAAGTCTATCATATCACTCCTTAAACTCATTGACCATTCTCGCTCTCACCACTCCATCAGGCAATGCATTCCACGATTCACCCACCCTCTATGCAAAGAAACCACTCCTCACCCTCTTGCTCACAGATTCCTTTCATAACTTCCAGGAATGGCCTCTTGTCACCACTCCTTCCTGCTGTTCATCCAAGCGAAAAAACTCCCCAGTGTCAACCCTGTAACCACCTCTCAAGAGTTTAAAAGTCTCAATTATATCACCTCTCCTTCTATCAACCAAACTCTGCAGTTCACCTTCCCTCAGTCGATCCTCATAACTATCATTGTACAGTCCTGAAACCATCTTTGTTATCTGCCTTTGTACCCTTTCCACAGTTAATTTATCCCCTTCAAATCCTGGGGACCAAATCTGAGAACAATAGTCCAAGTGTGGTCTGATCAGGGTCTTATACAGCGGAATGATAACTGTTTTATCTCTGCAGGTCAGCGTCCTTCTCATTATTGCAGCAATCCTCTGTGTTACCTTCACCACCTTTGCAATATGTTCCCTAAATTTCAGGTTTTTATCAATAATCAACCCCAGATCTCTTGTCTCCCCTACTTCCTCCAGTATAACTCCTTCAATAGAGTATGCAGTGTCCCATCGATGTTTCCCAAACCTCAAGACCTTACATTTTGCTGCATTAAACCGATACCCCCATTCATTTGCCTGTCTATCTAGCTTTTTCAAATCCTCTTGCAGGGCTGCTGCATCTGCACTATTACTAATAATCCTTTCCAGTTTCGCATCATACGCTAACAACTGAATATCCCCTTGCAATCCACTGACAATGTCATTGATATAAAGGTTAAACAATATAGGTCCCAGTACTGAGCCCTGTGGGACCCCACTTGTAACTCTCTGCTTCCTTGAAACTGCCCCACCATACACAACTCTCTGATACCTAACGGACAGCCGATCCTGAATCCAGTTGACCAATCTGACATCCAGTTGACCAATCTGACATCCAGACCCATGTGCTGCAACTTAAATATCAGCTTATCGTGTGGCACCCTGTCAAATGCCTTCACTAAGTCTAAGAAAATGGCAGTATATGCCTTTCCTTTATCTAATGCTCTTGTAAGCTTATCATAAAAGACTAGCATATTGCTGAAACAAGAGCGCCCCTTCACAAATCCATGTTGACTCTCAATAATAGTGATAAAGCACACACACACACACACACACACACACACACACACTCTCTCTCTCTCTCTCTCTCTCTCTCTCTCTCTCTCTATCTCTCGGACACTTTTACATTGTCAGTATTTTATATTGGATTGTGTATTTTAATATTTGTGACATTTCATTTCATTTCATTTATGTCATTTCAAGTACTTTTTTTTTTGAAAGTTAAACTCCATGTTAATTGACTTTCAAGCCACTTCAGCCTCTAATAAGTTAGGCACTGGTCTCACACCAGATAATGAAATTCATCTCCCACCTAAAGGCAATCACAAACATCCATGCCCATGGTGGAATTCAAATCTGCAGCCTGCTGGTTGGAGAGAAGATACACTAATCACTTAGCCAAACCAGACCGGTGTAAACCTTTTTTCATCTAATGGAAACGAATCATTGCATTTGTAAGAAACACTTTCAAGTTGTATAAATTAAAAGTGTGTGAATGTGTTTGTTGTTCTAGCATTAAAGACTGCCTCTCTATAAACTACTCAAAATAAGCTGGTGTGTTGGGGATGGGGGTTGGAGCTGCCTTTAGCACCCCCCCCCTTTCTCTATCCACTATATATATACACCTGGTCGTCGACTTATGTCCAAAAAAAAAAAATAATAATAAATTAATAATAAATCAAGCAGCTGCATGTTACGATAACTGTGGGATGCGATAGTTATCATACAATAACTCGCGTACAATAACTATCTCTCACATACACTCAGTCGCTTTCAAGCATCTGTTGCATGTGGTGTATTAATTAAAATTCTACTGAATACTACCCATAAAATGTCTAGTAAAAGGAAAATGCCTTCATCTACAGATACGCCAGCCAAGAATTCAAGGAAAACTATTGATTTAGAGTGTAAAATGAAAGTTATCCCAAAGTATGAAGGAGGAAAGAAAGTGAATATGATAGCACGTGACTTGAAGTTATCACATTCCATGGTATCGATGATACTTAAGGAGGACAAAGAAAGAATTTGGGAAGCTGTGAAAGGTTCTGCACCTATGAAGTCTACAATTTTAACCAAACAACGATAGGGACCCATCCATAAAATGAAGAAATTGTTGTTTATGTGGATGGAAGATTTAATACAGAAAAATTCACCCATGAGCCTTTGCATAGTGCAAGCGAAGGTTAGAAGTCTGTTTCAGAGTTTAAAATCATGCGCCGGAGACGATTACGCAGATTTTTCAGGCTAGTACTGGATGGTTTAAGCATTTTAAAAAAAAAGATTTGCTTTGCATAATGTACGTGTCACAGGAGAAGCAGTAAGTGCAGATGAAGCCCAAAAATTCGTTGATAGTTTTGGCTCGGTTAATCAAAGAAGAAGGTTATCTACCAGAACAAATATTTAACATAGATGAAACAGGCTTGCAATGGAAATGCATGCCTAATCATACATACATACACAAAGGAGCAAAAAGGATGCCAGGATTCAAAGCTTTTAAGGATCGGTTGACTTTGTTACTTGGTGGGAATGCCGCAGGTTTTAAGCTGAAGCCTTTTCTCATTTATCGTTCAGAAAACCCTCGTGCATTTAAGCACATCAACAAGCTCACACTGCCCGTTTACTACCATTCAAACCCTAAAGCTTGGATGACTCAAGCACTGTTCGAAGAATGGTTCATGAACTGCTTTATTCCCCAGGCTCGTGAATATTGTGCGGAGAGAGGTATCCCTTTCAAGATTTTATTGATTATGGACAATGCCCCTGGCCACTCTCCTCATCTGGACGACCTTCAACATGATGTTAGAGTGGTTTTTATGCCACCTAACACAACCGCTCTCATTCAACCCATAGATTAGGGTGCTATTTCAGCATTCAAGGCTCACTACCTCAGAACGACATTTGCACAAGCTATCGAAGTGATAGATTCTGATACTGATTTATCTTTGCGAGCCTTTTGGAAGCAGTACAACATTCAGTGTATCAAGAATATTTCGACTGCATGGGAATGTGTAACAAAGAATTGTATGTTGGGAATTTGGAAAAAGTGTCTAAAATGTTATGTGAATACATTTGAAGGATTTGAAAAAGGAGAGGAACTGGAAGTGATTACAGAAAAAAATAGTTAAACTTGCAAAAAATCTTAAATTAGAATGTGAAATAGAAGACATAGAGGAGTTGCTAGATTATGAAATAAAAGAACTTTTGGATGAAGAGTTGATTGAATTGGAAGCACAGAGTGTGTCAGAAGAGAAAGAAGAAGAGGAGCCAGAAAAGAAATTCACTGCAAAGAGTTTATCAGATTCTTTTTCACAACTGAATAAAGCTCTCGCCAGTTTCAAAGCAATGGACCCTAATGTTGAACGATTCACAAAGGTTTAACGTATCATTCAAGATGCTGTGCGTTGTTATCATGAGATATATGAAGAAAAAGAGAAACAAACTGTTCAAACAAAGCTCAGCATGTTCCTCATCAAGAGAACATCTCTTACCTCAACCCAAGAACATGCCCCTGACGATTCACAACCCAGCACAAGCAAAGATTAAAAATTGATTTTGTAAATTTCATTTGTATTCATTTTTATATTAATTTTAGATTGTATTTTTGTGTTTACAATACAGTATGTACAGTATTATTTTTCACATTATGTGCAATATACATAATTATAAATTTAAAAGATTATAAAAATAAATTATAAAGATGATAAAAAAAGGATTAGAAAGGTTAAAGAATACTGTTAATAAATATATGGCTGACATACGACCAGATCGACTTACGACTTGTCAGCCAGAACGTAAGTCGGTCGTAAGTTGACGACCAAGTGTATCTTATTATTATGTGACACCTCCAGGGAGTCCAAAGACTCATTGAGGGAGAATGTGGCAACAGCATCAAATGATTGGTCCCCTTGCAACTACTAACCGTGCTCAAACTTGCTTAACTTTTTATGAACCATTAGTAGCAGAGGCTCTACCAATTGACCAACCTTTGGTTGGAAAGACCTTTGTTGGTATAGATAAGCCCTTTGGTTGGAAAGACCTGGGTTTGATATCCTGTCTGTGATATGAGGAAGCTTTATGAGGTCTTTTCAATCAGATGGTGAGTTAGCTGGTCTCATATGGAGGTAGAGGGTTTTTTTCTCCTGAAACTTGACACAAGTAATCCCAGATGTAAGTAAATTCCATTAATGATCACTAGTTCAATAAAGCCCAAGCTCTCATGAGCAGCAATTTGAAAACTGGTTGAAAATAATCTTGAAATCATGTTATACAGTAAAAAATCATTTCAATTTTTCAAAGTTATAAAGTTCAAAGTTCGTAAAGTTTATAAAGAAATAAAACACATTACCTTCTTGTTTTTTAATAACAGTTTCATTCAAAAGAAGTTGCAGGCATATTTTCATGTGTGTAGTCAAGGATGTGGGAGAGAATGTTAATTTTTTTTTTTTTTTTTGAAAGGTTGGAGGTTGTAAGTTCTTAGATAATTACGATAATATTGAAGTAGCTTATGTTGCTTTATGAAGCACTTTAATAAGAAATAAGTTTGCTGTAAGTGATTAGAATATTGAAAAACTGATATGCAGTAAACAGATTTACATAGCAGTAAACATATCACAGAGTTGGATTAGCAGCCTGCAGAGACATTATACAGAACTCTGTAGCTCAGTTGGTATAGATAAGCCCTTTGGTTGGAAAGACCTGGGTTTGAATCCTGTCTGTGATATGAGGAAGCTTTATCAGGCCTTTTCAATCAGATGGTGAGTTAGCTGGTCTCATATGGAGGTAGAGGGTTTTTTTATCCTGAAAGCTCAGGTTCTTCTTCCCTTGGAACAGGCAAACCAGCCCTATAAAACTACAGCCCGAAATACTTGCCTTTAGGAGATGCTCAGAGGAGTGACATGACCCCCCCCCCCCAAATCAGGGGACTCGAGTTGTCCTAAGGGCAGATGTGTTGAAGAAGAAAAAAAAGAGACATTATACAAAGCGCTCCAAATGAAGTCTATTAGTGACTGACAACGCATGGGATGTCATTTGGAGTTACCCTTATAGTTGTTGCTTACGGTAGAGGGATTTTTTGTTTTCCCATCGATTTAGGATTTGTTTTTTTTTTTCTAACTTTGATACTTTATTTTGTTTTTGATTACAAGAATTAAATTTTGTTACCTTTCAAAGAAAATGTTGATCATGTTGTTACCCAATATTGAAAATGAATATAATATTTCAAAAAGATGGTGTCAGTACAAAATAATGACCTCTAATGGGATGACATCCAAATCATATTCTATAGGATTGAAAACAGGAATAGTACTGGCTTACTAGAGAAAGTGTTTTTGTACTTCATTACAAAGTAAATTGTATTCTTGTGTAATTCTTTACCCAAGTGTAAGCAAACAAAGTTTGCACATGAAGTATCTTTATGGCTGGCTACTTGTATGTAATAGTTGTTGATTCACAATTGCTTCAATATCTCATAATGCACAGCACTTGTCAATTTTGGATATGTAGTGTATATTGATATGCATTATTGGAAGGATTACTACTCATATCTCTTTCAACCTTTATTGAAGTCTCAGTGGAAGCTAGACCCAAGAATATGCTGAGACTGAATCAATGCAGAAGTCAACTTATTTTCCATAGACAAGTAGTAAAATAGAATATCACCATATTAAGATATGCTGGATCTGCAATAGTTGTAGAAAGTATTTTCTGTAGTTACAGATAAATTATACTTTACCAGAAATCATATTCCTGCTTAATTCATTGCCCAACTGCTTGTCTGTAAGCAAATAGCCTAGTTGTGAAGTATCATCACAACTAGACTACTTGTATGTAGAGATATCTGAAAGGTGGTGTGGTGGGCTGGGCTGTGCTTCACAGAATGCTGAGACAATCAATATGAAGTTAACACTGTGATAAGTAACCTAGCTGTGAAAATATTTCACATGCAAATTTTGTTGTCTTGTGCTTAGGCAAAGAATTAGAATTTCTTACCCTTGGTTACAAGGTAACCAAGGGGGAAAACTTTCTTCAACTGATTCTGATCCAAAGTATTTTAATAATATGGTGATAAACTATTTTCATACTTGTATATGAAAAGTATATGAATTCTTCATTAATTCAGCTACAGTATCTTCCTGGGTCTTGCTTCCACTGATTAGACCTCAATAATTGTTGAAACCAGTTTGAGTAGTCCCATAATTTATAGCCACATACACATCCGAAAGGCACATACTGTGCATTATGGGATACTGTAAAGTCAACAGCCTCTGTACACAAGTAGCCTAGTTGTGAAGATACTTAACAAGCAAAGTTTATGTGCTTACATTTAGGTAAAGGAATTAAACAAGAATATAATTTCTTGTTTAGTATAACTAACTGGCTTCGCTTCCTGTTGGCAGTTTTCTTCCAGATTAATCGCTGGTATTATGAAATCTTATATTTTGGTAACACATTGCTAATAGCATCATACCACCAAGCTCTTCATTGTCCTCCATGCCTTTTTACTATTATCCTGGAATCAAACACCTGTTTTGCTAACCTTTCCTCTCTAATTCTGTTTAAGACCATACTACCTTATATTAGCTTTGCTCACAGATTACTGAATGCTTACAATTCAGGAAGTTCTTTTCTAATATTGTCATTTTTAATATAATCCTGTCATCAGTGCCATCTGTTCACTATGTAAGAAATATGAGAAACGATATAAGTATAAGAAATATCATATCTGTGATTTCAAGTCTTTGATGAATGGTTTTTTTTTGTTGTTGTTTTTCTTTCACCCAATCCGATATCCATAATTTAAAAGTTGTTTGCACATTGTCTTACACATGTTTTATTTACTGATGGTTTAGTGTTTGGCTAATTTCTCTCATATCCTGTATACATTTATTTAACTTGCTCCCCGCTATTCAACTTTATTTATTTTATTGCTTATTTCGAAAATTTTGATTTCCATCTTCACTAAAAGGTGCACCTAAATAACTGAAATATTATTCAGTTTATTTAAATTTGTCATGAAGACTCCTACTGCATTTATTTAGGAGTATAACATCACCTGCATATAGTAAAGAGCTAGTTGAACATTTCTAATTTTAATTTCAGGTTTATTGTTACTTTCATTCACTGTGATCCATATTGATGATGAATTTTGCACTGTACATATAATTTCCCAGTTTGTGCTCTTAGAGAATACAGAGACAAATGTAAGAAAGCTAAACACTGTGTAAAAACTAGCTAAACAAAAGTCATAGGAAGACTTTGGCAAGAATATAGGGAAAAAAAAGGTGGCATATTCTGGAGGTTGTTGAAAAAGCTCAGAAATGGAGGAAAGAGTGCTGTAAAAGGAATTACACACGATAAAGGTGACATGAAAACTGGAGAAAAAGATATCCTTGATGTATGGAATAATTACTTTGAAAAATTGCTAAATGAAACAATCAGTGACAGCACAGTGGTTAAAAAATACTGACCAGGCACGCAATCAGGAATACGTATCCATACTTGAAGTAGAAAAAGCCATCAAAAGCCTGAAATGTGGAAAGGCAGCAGGGGTAGATGATATTTGACCAGAAATGCTCAAGTATGGAGGTGTAAAAGTCTTACAGTGGCTGCACTGCATAGTTCAGAAGACCTGGAGAGAGGGACAAATTCCAGATGATTAGAATAGAGCTCTCATAGTACCCATATACAAAAAGGGAAATAAAACTGAATGTGAGAATTTTCCTACTGAGTGTTCTAAGATGTATGCAAGTCTACTTGAGAAACAATTGAGAAGGATTAAACAAGCTGGATTCAGAATCAGATTTTCAGTTTGCGACAAATAGTTGAGAAATCAAGGGATCTATATTTAAGTTTTGTAGATCTGGAAAAAGGCAGATGACAACGTGCCAAGAGAGAAGCTATTCAAAACACTACAGTTGTTTAGTGGGATAATGTACATTATCCCCTCTGTCAATGGGGCATTATATCAAGCAATACTTTGTCTTTATTTGAGTTGTAAGCTAGCAGTTGGAATTGAAAGAAGTATAGGAAGATGATTTAATGTTAAATCTGCTGTCATACAAGGATGTACATTATCCCCTCTGTTATTCATCATCTATATGGGTCACATTCTGAAGGAAAGTGGAATTAAACCTGATATCAAAATTAGAGTTGTTAATCTCACCTCTTTGCTTTATGCCAATGATGTTATACTTCTAAATAAATCTGCTACAAGTCTGCAAGATTCCCTGACTAAATGGAATAACTTGTAATAGATATGGTATGAAGGTCAGAAATAACAAGACAAAGACAATGAATGGAGAACCTATAGAACAAGTAAAACATTTCAGCTATTTAGGTGCAATTTTTAATGAAGATGGCAAATGAAATATGGAAATATACAACAGAATCAGCAACTGTTATGATAGGAAGTCAACTGAATAAATTAATATGTAATAAGAGAGAAATTAGTCAAAACACTAAATTAGCTGTGTACAAGACAGTGTTCAAACCAATTTTAACATATGGATCTGAGAGCTGGATTAGAAATAAAACACTTGACCAAAGACTAGAGACCGCAGATATGAGAGTCCTGAGAAAGATTAGGGGCATGAACAGATGGCATCAATGGCAATATCATAATAAAAAATGAGGATATTAGAAAAGAACTTAACATAATTAGCATCCAGGAATGTGTTAGTAGAGCTAATCTCAGGTGATATGGTCATTTAAATAGAGTGGGAGAGGAAAGATTAGCAAAACAAGTGTTCTTTGCCAGGTTGGCAGGAAAAAGACCCAGAGGAAAACCAAGATGCAGATGGATTGATACAATAAAAAGTGCCTTAAAAGACAGAAATATAAGATCTGATAATGTTGGCATCTTGACAGAAAACAGATTAATTTGGAGGAAAATTGTTGATACAGGAAATTAGTAATGAGGTAACTTTTTCATGTAGGTACTATCATAGTATTCTGTGCTTCCCCTGAGGGTGCTTGTCAGGAATTTGATGATGATGATAATGTCCCATTATATATACATAAATATGGTTTTGAACAGCTTTTCTCCTGAAACTTTGTGCCTTTTCTCAAATCTATCAAACTGATAAATAAGTTGTTATATTCCCATGATTTTCCAACTATTTAAAGTAAAAATCTGTGATTTCACGTCTTTGATGAATGTTTTCAATTCCAGTCTGTTCTTCCCATGGTCAGTTTTTTTCTTAGCTTCTTCTCAGGTGTGCTGGCAGCACTCTTATCTCAAATATTCTAGAAAAATCTGAAGTGGAAAAGCTTTACTCCATTCTTCTGGAATTAATTTTTCTGTCCAGGCCTTCAGAATTACATATCAGGCAGTGTCAAATTTTTAAAGCTTTATATGATGATGGCATCAGTTATCATCTCCAACAAGGTTGACAGTGGATAACATATTCAGTCTCCAACCAGCAAGCTGTGAGTTCAAATTCCTCTCTCCGTATGGTTGTTTGTGAATGTCTTTAGGTAGTAGATGAATGTATATTCTCAATGTCATACCACCATTCTGCTTATTTGGAGGCTTCAAATGGCTTGAAAGTTTTGTGTTTGAGTACTGTCCTGTACACTGCTAGTTTAGAATTTTGGCTAATTTCTCTCTTATTCCATATAAATTTTCAACTGGCTCTGTTGTTTATTTCCAGATTTCACTTGCCATTTTCATTAAAAACTATGCCTAAATAGCTGAAATATTTTACTTGTTCTATAGGCTCTCCATTGAGAATTCAGTTGAAGTTTTCTGTGTTCTTAGCTATTTTCACAGTTTGTCTTTTTATTGCTGATTTTCATGCCAACTTTGTTATTACAGTTGCTATTCAGTTTAGCTAGAGAATCCAGAAGACTTACAAGAGATGTGTTATGAGTACATCATCTGCTTACTACAAAGAGGTAAGTTTGATATGTCTGATTCAAATATCTGATTTAATGCTACTTTCTTTCTTTCATAATATGATCCATATAGATAATGAATAAGAGTGAAGGTGATGTGCATCCTTGTCTTACATCTGATTTTACATCAAATCGTCTTTCTTTATTTACTCAATTCTAGCTACTGATTTACATTTTAAATATAAACTATATATTGCCTTGAATAATGTTCCATTTACCCCATATAACTGTAATGTTTTGAGAAACTTTTCCCGAGTGGCAAGAGATCTGAAGTTCATTCTTGAGGTTGTATGGAAGGACTGAGAGAGGGAAGACTGTGTATGCGTGTGTGTGTGTGTGTGTGTTGCCTAGGTATGATAATGCTGAGCTGCAGAGAAGAGCAACAATAATTGTGTACCTCCCACAATGAGTCTCTGACTCCATGGAAGCCAGATGTTAATGATAATAATAATAATAATGAATAATATAATAGCCGGAATGTGTCAAAAGAGAGGCTTCGAATATGTGGATGCAAGAGATGGCTTGCATTTGAATGAGGAAGGATGTAGGTATCTGGATAGAATGCTGTTCTCTGAACAAGTCAGTGTGCCAATGCATGGAAACTAAAATATCAGAATGGATGGTAGCAGGCATGGCTTCTTGTGGGAATAGGTGCATGGGAGAAGGAGAAATACATCGGGTAATGCTGAATCCAGTGAAGTCTAGAGGGGATAATGATAGGAATACAAATGGTGAGACAATGTCTTGATGCTTTATATTAATGCTGTTGTATCTAAAATAAAGGAGATCCCAATAAAAGATTATTGGGATCTCTGAGATGTGGTTGATGGACGATAATATACTAACAGGAATAGAAGTAGCAGACTACAGCATTTTACGACAGGATAGGAATGGAAAATGCGGTGGTGGGTCACTGCTTATGATAAGAGATGACTTATGTCCTCTCAGAATGGAAGATTTGGAGGGTAGTGGCACTAATGGTTTTGAAAGCATATGGTGTAAGGTAGAGGTGGGCAAGACATAGGGAGTTAGGAGCAGGAGATGTTTAGGAAGTTGAGCTTGGCAAGTGCAAGAAGAGTGATTGTTATGGAAGGTTTTAATTACAGCAGTATAAATTGGGAAGAGGAAACTGTATGTAATAATATGGGAATGGAATTTCTAGAATTCTTGAGGGACAAATGTCTTATGCAACATGTAATAGAAGGAACACAAGGTTAAAAAATTTTGGATTTGGTCATAGCATCAGAAGAACTGATTACAACTGAGATAGCATTTCTGCACGCAGTTAAACAGAGTAACTGTGTGGTTTTGACTTGGAAGATGAATAGACATGCAAGAGTATCAAAGAGAAAGGAATGTATGTGGAATATAAGGCAGGTGATTATTGGGGCAATTCCATGGAGGGAGGAATTGAAAGGACGAGATATTATTGGTGCTTGGGAACTTGTGAAGGAATATTTATTAGCAGCAATAGCAAGCTGTATACTGCAAGTGAAGAATAGAACACAATTTGACGTAAAGTGGATGACAAACAATATCAAACATGAACTGCAGGTAAAAAAGAGATATAAGAAGATGCTGCTAAGAAGAAGGGTGTAGAGCAGATGCATGAAGAATATAAGACTCAGGCCAGAAAAGTGAGTAGTATACTAAGGAAGGCAAAACTGGAATATGAGAAAAGATTGGCTCTGAGATCCAAAGAAAATCTTAAGGAATTTCTTAGGTATGTAGCTAGTAGGAGTAGAAATGATTGTGGAAGAATGACATTGTTAGATAAAAATGGGAATAGGACATAGTCGAGTTGTTCAATGAACACTTTATTTGGGTATTTCATTCTCGAGAAGTAGTTTTAGTACTAGAAGGATAGTGTGAGTTCGAGGTTTACAAGTGCAAGAGGAGAGTCTATTTCAAATACTAAATAATCTGGATTATAATAAAGCAATGGGACTGGATGGGATTTTGCCATGGATTTTGAGAGAATGTGCTAAAGAACTGACAGCTCTCTTGACCTAACTTTTCGGTGAGTCTGAACTTGTGAAAGGTGCCCAAGGAGTGGAAGGAGGAAAAATAGTGCCATTTCATCAGGATGGTTGTAGTAGATTGGAAGTGTCAAACTATAGACCAGTTTGTGTTTCATGAGTAAGTGTTAGAGAAATTAGTGAGGGATCATTTACAGTATTAGGCAGATGAAGTTAATGTTATCTGTGAGAGTCAATATGGATTTTTTAAGGGACACTCTTGCTTTGGTAATATGATTGCATTTTATAATAAACAGCAGTTGATGAGGTTGGAAAGGCATATTCTGCCTTTTCTGGACATTTATTTTACAAGGCATTTGACGGTGTGCTACATGATTTGCTGATATTTAAGTTGCAGCACATGGGTTTAGATGTCAGATTAATTAACTGGATTTGGGATTGGCAATATGATAAATATCAGAGAGCTGTAATGGGAGAGCAATATCAAGGAGGGAGGCAGAAGGTTACAAGTGGTTAGCAGAAGGTTACAAATGTCATTGATATAAAAGTTCAACAAAACAGTCCTGTAGGACTCTTTTGTTGAACTTTTATATCAATGACATTGTCAGTGGATTGCAGGGAGATTTTCAGTTGTCTTCCAATGATGTGATGCTGGGAATGGTTGTTAGTAATAGTGCAGATGTGGTAGCCCCGCAAGAGGATTTGAATAAACTGGACAGATGGGCAAGTGAAAGGGGATATCAGTTTAAAACTAAACGTAAAATCTTGAGGTTTGGGATACATCAATGGGAGGCTGCATACTCTGTTGAAGGAACTGTACTGGAAGAAGTGGTGGAGGCAAGGGATCTTGTGGTGATGATGATTGATAGAAACCTGAAATTCAGGGAACATATTGCAAAGAACACAGAGGATTGCTGCAATACTGAGAAGGACATTGCCCTGCAGAGATAAAAGAGTTGTCATTCCATTATATAAAGCCCTGATTAGACCACAACCTGGACTATTGTTCTCAAATTTGGATTTGAAGGGGATAAATTAATCATCGAAAGAGTGTAGAGGCGGATAACAAAAATCAGGAGTTTATAATGTTAGTTATGAAAATAGGCTGAGGGAATGTGGACTCAGAGTTTGGTAGATAGAAGGGGAGGTGATACGATTGACAGTTGCAGGGTTGACACCGAGGAGTTCTTTCATTTGGTGGAACAGGCAAAAGGAGAGAGGACAAGGAACCATCTCTGTAAGTTATGAGGAGGGTGAGAAGTGGTTTCTTTGCATGGAGCATGGTTGAACCATGGAATGTATTGCCTGATAGAGTGGTGATAGCAGGAATGGTTAGTGAGTGCAAGGAGCGATATGATAGGCTTTGTGTTTTTGAATCGGCCTCTCAATGATGAGTCTTGTGACTCCATGGAGGCCTAAATCAAAATAGTTGACGAACAATTTCAAGAGTAGAGAAATACTGCCTCATTTCTGCTAAGAAAGAAGTTCAGCAATTTCCAAAGTCATTAGAGAAGGCAGTGGTCATAAAGAATAACAAAAAGCTAGTTCTTGTTTGTGATTTAAACACCATTATTGGAAATGTAAACCAGATATATAAATATGTTTTGGAAATATTTGGAGAAAAGCAGAACTCATAATAATGCTAAATACTTATTGGATTCTGTTCAAGACCCAGACTAGTTATGACCATTGATCTAAAAATGAAGACATAAGTGGAAGAATTCATTATAACTAATTTATAACTGAAACACTTAGGTTAATTTAATTCTTTATGTTTGTAGAATTTTCAGCTGTGTTTCATTGCCATTATTAATGCAAAATATTTTATTAACTGATTTATTTTTGGATATGTATTAATAAGATGGAGCTATTCTCCATCAGCTGATAGTACATATAATATCACGCACTTCCAATTGAATTGATGCTCTTTTTTTTTGTGATTTTTTACCTATAATTGTATCGATAAATGGCTATGAAACATTAAAAAATTTTACAAATAAAAATACTTAAATTAACTTGTTTCAATTATTAATTATCATCATCATCATCAAATTCCTGCCATGTACCCTCAAGGGGTGTACAGGATATGATAGTACTACATGAAAAAAATTACATCATTACTAACTTCCTATTTACAATTTTCCTCCAAATCAGTCTGTTACTTGTTAAGGCTTCAACATTATCAGATCTTATATTTCTATCATCTAAGGCACTTTGTACCATATCAATCCACCTATATCTTGGTCTTCCTCTGGGTCGTTTTCCTGCCAACACTTGTTTTGCTAATCTTTCTTCGCCCATTCTGTTTAAGTGACCATACCACCTGAGATCAGCTCTGCTAACGTATTCTTGGATGTTGACAATGTCAAGTTCTTTCCTAATATCCTCGTTTTTAATATGATATTGCCATTGATGCCATCTGTTCACGCCTATAATCTTTCTCAGGACTCTCATATCTGCGGTTTCTAGTCTTTGGTCAAGTGTTTTACTTCTGACCCAGCTCTCACATCCATAAGTTAAAACTGCTGGTTTGAACACTGTCTTGTTTATACCTAATTTAGTGTTCCGACTAATTTCTCTCTTATTCCATATGAATTTATTCAATTGACTTCCTACCATACCAGCTTTGCTGATTCTGTTGTCTATTTCTATATTTAATTTACTATCTTCAGTAAAAATCGTGCCTAAGTAGCTGAAATGTTTCACTTGTTCCACGGGTTCTCCATTCACAATACAGTTGACATTTTCAATGATTCTGCCTATTTTCATTGTCTTTGTCTTTTTATTGCTGACCTTCATGCCATATCTATTACAACAGCTATACAATTTAGTCAGAGAATCTTGCAGACTTGTAGCGGATTTATTTAGAAGTATAACATCATCCGCATAAAGCAAAGAGCTGACATTAGCATCTCCAATTTTGATATCATGTTTAATACCACTTTCCTTCATAATGTGATCCATATAGATAATGAATAACAGAGGGGATAATGTACATCCTTGTCTCACACCAGATTTAACATTAAACCATCTTCCTGTACTTCCTTCAATTCTAACTGCTGACTTACAACTCAAATAAAGACTATGTATTGCTTGATATAATGCCCCATTGACACAATATAACTGTAGCGTATTGAATAGCTTCTCTCTTGGCACCTTGTCATATGCCTTTTCCAAATCGACAAAACTTAAATACAGATCTTTTATATTCCCATACTTTCTCGACTATTTCTCGTAAAGTGAAAATCTGATCCTGACAGCCTCTATATGGCCTGAATCCAGCTTGTTCTTCACCAAGCTTTTCTTCCACAATTCTTCTCAACCGTTTCTCAAGTATACTTGCATAGATCTTGCCAGGAACACTCAGTAGGGAAATACCTCTGTAATTCTCACATTCAGTTTTATTTCCCTTTTTATATATGGGTACTATGAGAACTCTACTCCAATCATCGGGAATTCGTCCCTCTGTCCAGGCTTTCTGAACTATGCAGTGCAGCCACTGTAAGACTCTTATACCACCATACTTCAGCATTTCTTGTCGAATATCATCTACTCCTGCTGAAGTATGGTGGTGATACAGGAATACATATCCATACTTGAAGTATAAAAATCCATTTTTATACTTCAATCCAAGTATAATCCAAGTAATTGTAATTAATTACTTGGATTATACTTGTAATTGTAATCCAAGTAAAAGTAATATAATTCAATGTAATCCAAGTATAAAAATACATATCCATTTTTCTACTTCAAGTATGGATATGTATTCCTGACTGCATGCCTGGTCAGTGTTTTTTACCACTGCGCTGTCATCACTGCTTGTTTCATTTAGCAGTTTTTCAAAGTAATTACTCCATAAATCATGGATATCTTTTTTCATGTTTTCATGTCACCTTTATCATCTCTAACTCCTTTTACAGCAATCTTTCCTCCATTGCTAAGCTTCTTCAACAACCTCCAGAATATTTTGCCACCTTCTTGATATTTATTTTCTATATTCTTGCCAAAGTCCTCCCATGACTTTTGTTTAGCTAGTTTTACGCAGTGTTTAGCATTCTTGCATTTGTCTCTATATTCTCTAAGAGCACAAGCTGACTTATTTGACAGGAACTTTTGATATGCTTTCTTCTTTTCCTTCACTGCCTCTTTAACTTCCTGTGTCCACCCGGGAGTTCTGATTTTTTTATCCTCGCAGACAACCTAACCACATGCCTCTCAAGCAGAATCAATCAATGTTTCCTTCAGTTTGCCACTGAATCTCCAAGGTTTGATTCCTGTTCTCAAACTCCTTCATTTTTTCTTCAATAATCTTTGTGTATTTTAGTCTACAATTCACATATGAGAGCTGCTGAACTTTTATTCGCTTTAAAACTTTCTTGCATGTTATTCTTTTCAATATGAAATTCAATTTTATCCTGCTCAAGACTAAATAGTGATCACTTCCAATTTCAAATCCTCTGTACACTCTAGTGTCCTGCACCAGGGAGAAAATATCACTATCAACAATAACATAGTCAATGAGACTTTTCTTATTCCTTGCCTCTTATCTCCATGTGAATTTGTGCACATTTTTATGTTGGAACATTGTGTTAGTAATAACTAGTCCATGTCCTGAGCAGAAATCCAACAGATATTTGCCATTATTATTAGCTTTGCTCTTTTCTCCAAATTTTTCCAAAATATTTTTGTGTCTCACAATCATTTCCTACTCTGCTATTTAGATCCCCAACATGGACCAACTTTTCCTTTTTCATTCTGTCAGTTGCTTTTTCTAAAGCCTCAAAAAATTCCTCCACTTCTACCTTAGTAGAGCCTTCTGTGGGACCATAGGCACAAATAAGTCTCATTGTCCAGTTCCCCATTATCATATTTGCCCACATTACTCTACTTGAGACTGACTGCCATTCAAGAAGATTAGCCTCGTATTTTGTGTTGAATACTATGGCTACTCCTTCTTTTCCTTGATTGTCATTGCCTGAATATAACATTTTGTATTTATTGCTCAAAAAGATCTCACCAGTTTTTGTCTTTTTTGTTTCAGTCACCCCTATTATGTCGATCTGGTACTTATCTAATTCCTCAGCTAGCTCCTTTTCTTTGCCATTCAAGCTTCTTATGTTGATAGTACCGATCTTTAACTCTGGTGATGTTGAGTTGGAGTTTGTTTTCAGATTTGTTCCAGTAGCTGACTTTTCGCTGTTCGCCCTGGTTCCCTGGCGAAAACAACGGGGGCCTTGTTTAACCGGGCGACGCCCCAGCTGGCATGAAATTTTGTCATGTCGTACTATCATTTTTTATTTTGGTTTAACCAATAAGAATACAATTTGGTCGGCTAAATCCCAAATTGGTAGCCCATCCTCGTTCGTTCAGTATCCAGGTAGATACCCAACAGGGTGCACCACGAGAAGGTGAGGATTGGACATTAGGTCAGAAGCCCTGGTCAGTTCTCCGCATTCCTTTAAAGGCTATGTGGAGGTCTCCTCTCAGTTATACAGCTTTGACCCTTAAGCACCCCATTATTCATAATGTAATTATTACCACATTCCAGTATAAAGATGTGTACAAATTCATATGGTGAGAAGACTCAAGGTAAGTTCTTGTTTACATGTTGTTGTGGATAGTGATGTCTTTATGCAGGTTCATGACACAAGAGTAGTATACAGAGGTTTCAAATGGGCTGTGAAGATCATTTAGTTTTGAGCAGGATAAAAATGAATATCATATTGAGGGGAAAAAAAATCCACAAAAAGTTTTAAAAGAATCCACGTCTAATGTCTTTCAGGGGTGAACTTAGATATATAAATATTATTTGAAAAAAAAAAAAAATGAAAGTTTGAAAACAAGAACCAAACCTTGGCATATTAACTGCCATATACTCTGAATAAAATGTTGATCGATGTAGCCAGAGAAACATACGGTGAGGTTTGCAAGGATAGAAAAATCTGAACATTGTGGTAAACTCAAGAAGTTAAAGAGGAAGTCATAGAAAACAAGGCATATTGAAACTTCCAGTGAGTAAATCAGCAAATGCTCTGAGAGAGAATACAAAGAAACATATAAGAAAACTAAGCTATGTGTAAAAGTACAATATATGAACAAAAGTCATGGGAACATTTAATAAGAATATAGAAGATAAATATGACGAGAGTTGCAAAATGTTCAGGAGGCTATTGAAAAAACTGAGAAATGGAGGAAAGAGTACTGAAAAAGGAATCAGATGATAAAGATGTTATAAAAACTGGAGATAAAGATATTCTAGATGTTCGAAGTAATTACTTTGAAAGATTGCTAAATGATGCAAGAGGTGGCAGAATAGCAGCAAAATATTCAAGAGGAATTCAATCAAGAGTGTGTGTATGTATGTATGTATACATACATACATAGATACATTAGGAGGGTGGTTGACGGAGAGATATCAGAGAGTGGTTTACTCGGGAGTAGAGTCCACAAGACGGCCTGTGACTAGTGGTGTGCCACAAGGATCTGTTCTTGGACCACTGCTGTTTAATTTGTTCATAAATGATATAGGAAATGATCTGAGAGGAACAGTTCATTTGTTTGCGGATGATGCGAAGTTGGGTAGGGCAATAGTGAATGCAGATGACGTCAAAATTTTGCAGGATGATTTGGATAGATTGGAGGTCTGGGCTAAGGAGAATGGATGTCAGTTTAATGTGGCAAAATGTAAGGTTATGCATTTTGGGGTGAAAAGATTGGCGGCAGTTTACTGCATTGGTGGAACCCTGCTCCAGGAAATTGATGAGGCACGAGATTTAGGAGTGTTGGTGGATAAGGAATTGAAATTTAGGGGACACATTGCAAAAGTGACCAAAACAGCTCATCAAATCACTTGGTTGCTGAAGAATACGTTGACAAGCAGAGACAAGCAGGTTATTGTTCCTCTCTATCGAGCCTTGATAAGACCCCATCTAGACTACTGTGCTCAGATTTGGTCACCTAGGTTTCTTCTTGATGGGGAGGAGGTGGAGAGGATCCAGAGGCGAGTGACCAAGATGATAGCAGGTCTGTGGAATGAACCGTATGAGAACAGGTTGAGGATTTGTGGGTTGCAAAAATTGGTTGATAGGCGGAGGAGGGGAGATATGATTGAGACATTCAAATTACTGAAGGGTTTCTATAAAATTAATTCAGAAGATATTTTTGAGAACAGGGCTGGTTGTGGGAGGACTAGGGGACATCCATGGAAACTGGGCAAAAGTGTGGTTAGTAAAGGTGTTAGAGCTGGGTTCTTTACTTTTAGAGTAGTGAATGAGTGGAATGCGCTCCCTGAGTCTGTAGTGGATGCTGTGACAGTGAATGAGTTTAAGGCGAGGTATGATAGATACTGTATGAATGTCAAATAGTTGTGATGAATATGATTTGGGCCTCCCTCGATGAGTCTAATGACTCCTGGAGTTGCCCGTAATAATAATAATAATAATACACACACATACTCACTCACACACACACACATATATATACAGGGTGTTCGGGATAAATTTGACATATTTATAATTAATTATATTTTTCCGTAAGTTACATGTATTAACACACACTTCTCTTCATTTAAAAGTTTGGACCCTTCTTCATTCATATACAAGATGTCAGAAAGGATGGATGGCTGGAACCCACCTGAATCATGGAAGAGAATAACTTGTATCATGATGAATCGTGCCCGCCATCAAAATAAGGATATTACGACTGCTGCCCAATGCTCCCTGAATACAGTAAAAACAATCAGGCATGAACTAGAGACTTGCAATGGTGACTACGAGGATGTAGCAAGAAGAAAGATCCCTAGCAGACGATCTGATTGCGTTCGTACAGCAGAATTCCTCGCAAATCTGCAGGAACAGGTGTTGAAGAACCCTGGCATTGGAATTCGGGCTTTGTTCGTGGAGTTGCTAACTGTAGTCAAGCCCTGGATAACAAGGGTAGCCAATGGTAGGCCATATGTATGGCAGCAGGATTCGGCCCCTTGCCACACCTCTGGGAAAAGTAAAAAATGGTTGTCTGAAAATTTCTACGACTTCACCAGTCCAAATGTTTGGCCTCCAAACTCCCCAGACCTTAACCCCATGGATTATTTTGTATGGGGCGCAGTTGAAAAAGACACCAATCGCACTTCCAGTAATACAAAAGCCCAGTTAATGGATAAAATTAAAACAGTTTTTGCGGCCCTTCCCAGGGAGACTGTAGCATCAGCTTGTTCGAGGTTCCGAAGCAGAATTGAAGCTGTGATCGATGCCAATGGTGGTTATTTTGAGTAAATCTTGTTGATAGTATTGTAATTAACTCTGCCTGTAATGTTTTTTTGTCAATTCATTAAATTTAATAGATACAAAGAAGATTTTCTTTTTCCTTACGAAACTGTCAAATTTATCCCGAACACCCTGTATATATTCTAGATGTGTGGAGTAATTACTTTGAAATATTCTTAATGATGCAAGAATTGACAGAATAGTGGCAAAATATTCAAGAGGAATTCAATCAGGAGTGTATATCTTCTTTGTATATCATGGATTTTTAAGGCCAAGTGCCTGTTTTGGTCTCATTCTGTCACTTTCTTAAACTTCTAATTCTTCTTTTTCCAGTTATTATATATCCATATAGTATTTTTGGCAGTCGCTATTATCCATTCAATTTAGATGTTCTAATAATTTTTGTTTATATTTATTTATATAGTAGTTATTTGGTTTTATGTTCAGGGATTGTAAAATTTCATTTGTTTTATGATCCCACTTGATATACCAAGCCGGTTTTCTGGGAAATTTCATTTCTGCAGTTTGAATCCATTTTTCATTCTTCTTTTTATGGTCCATGGCCTGGTTGGCCAAGTGGTTAACATATCTGCTCTCCAGCCAAAAGGCTGCAGGTTCGAATCCTGCCATGGGCATGGATGTTTGTCATATGATAAGTCACATCCTGGTATTTGAAAGTATTTACTTGCTCTAATATTTTCTCATTTGTCATTATTTTAAGGGTTTCTCCTTTGAAAGCCATTATCTTTGCCTTTACTTTTGATACTCTTCTTCATCTCATCCATCTAGTGACTGGTTGGGTCCCTTTGTACAATCTGTCTCCAAATGGTTCTATTTCTAGTCTTCTTGAACATAGTAATGAAGTTGGGGAATTTACCTCTTTCTTTTAAGGATCTGAGCCAACTTTTCATCGCTCTTCCAAGTGGTTGCTGTTTTCCTGTTCTTCCATTTAGCACAATGTTTGGAAGTCTGTGAGGAGGCATTCTCTGGACATGGCTGAACCATCAGAGCTATTGTTGAAGAATATTGTCTGTGAGGTTGTCCTGGTAGTTGAGATCCTGCTTTACTTGTTCTGTTGTTTTATGTTCAGTCCCAGTCCAGTATGAACTTTTGATATTCTCATATTATATTATTCTGAAATTTCTTGTAATGATTTTACTAATCTCTGTAGATTAGCTACATCTTCTGATATAGCTAATACAATTTGATTATCTGCAAATAATAGTGTACCTATTACTTAATTACTAAATCACTTAAGGAATTGAACAACGTAGATACAAATATAAATTAAATTACAAATAAATTAAATTACATTTTAATAAATATTTCCAATATTTTGGCAACGTCATGTTGCCATTTTCAAAAGGAACTTACAAAAAAAGGCACGTGCACGTAGGCAATACAACACAGTAACTGAGAATGAAGAGATGAAGCTATTGTTCTCCTAAATGTCTTGATGGTGCCCTCTAGCGGGCTAAGTAGTTGTTCTTGGATGTTGGGCTGAAGGTCTGCTGATGTAAGCCTCCCAAATTTGGGGCAATCGCATACAACCAAATTTGTTGAGGTTTGGAGAGTTTCTTAGGGCTGAGGCTGATTCCATAAATAGTCTTTTGAATTTGTATTTGCTACGATGTATTACTGTAGCTTTCTTCCACTGTATTCTGTGGTGTGTATCCAGAGCATGGTTTGCAAGACCAGAATGGCTGTACTTGTGAAAACGGATGTAGTCCTTGTGTTCAGAAATTCTGATATTCGTTGTCCTGCCTGTTTGGCCAAAGTAAGACAGTTTACAACTGCAAGGGACCTGTTATACACCAGGTAGATCTAGGGGAAGTGGTTGGTCTTTGGTGGAGTGGATAAAGGATGCCAGTTTTCTGTAAGACCTGTAACAAGAGGTCTTGTTACAGGTAAGCTTAATGCTCTTCTATTAGATAGGGCTACTTATGTCCCTATCAAATACAATCCCACCAACTCACAAATTAGAAAACTTCACAGGTTCCTTAAGGAAGTCACTTCTTGGCCTGTAGAAGTTACCAACAGATTAAAGCCATTTAACTCTATATACCCCCCCCCCCCCGTATTTACAGACTCCCAAAAATACATAAAGAAAATGTGCCATTACGTCCCATAGTAGATGGCATTGATTCTCCCGCATACAAATTAGCTAAACATTTGGCCAAAGAGCTCACACACTATACTGGCAACACACCATCACACATAAAAAACTCAGCCCACTTCAAAGCCAGCATAGAAAACCTTACACTCCAACATACTGACATAGTGGTCAGCTTTGACATCTCCTCCTTATTCACAAATGTCTCACTCAAGGAAACTTTAGAGCTAATCCAAGCTAAATTTTCTCCCGATATCTCAGCCCTATTTCAGTTCACAATGAACTCAGGCTATTTCGTTTGGCAGGAAAAATTCTACAAACAAATAGTGGAGACAGCCATGGATTCACCACTCTCCCCACCCTTGGCCAATTTCTTTATGGAGACCTTTGAAGAAAAAGCCTTAGCCTCTGCCCCACAAAAACCAACCATATGGCTTCTCTACGTTGATGATGTGTTCGCTATTTGGCCACATGGCTCTGAAACACTCCTCTCCTTCTTAACACACATAAACAACCAACACCCCAGAATCAAGTTCACCCTGGAAAAAGAGGAAAACAACAGCCTCCCTTTCCTAGACACACTAGTCACCCTCCAGCCTGTTTATAGAAAACCCACCCATACAGGCAGATACATTCACCAACAATCCCCCCCCCCCTCACAACAATATGGAGTGGTGAAAACACTATACAACTGGGCTAAACTAATCTGTTCTAACAACATGGCTCTAAACACTGAACTAAATCACATCCTCAACACTTTCTCAGCCAATGGCTACCCCTCCCCCAAAATCCAAAAAATATTAGAACCTACAAACCACAGATCCCCCCCCCCACCAACAAGAATTACTCTAAATCCATCACCATTCCCTACATCCAAGGCACCTCGGAAAAGATTACCAAAATCTTAAAAAAGCATGACCTGACCTCCTGTTACAAACCTTACAGAAAATTGGCATCCCTTATCCGCTCCACTAAAGAGCGACCACTTCCCCTAGACCTACCTGGTGTATACCAGGTCCCTTGCAGTTGTAAACTGTCTTACTTTGGCCAAACAAGCAGGACAGCAAATATCAGAATTTCTGAACAGAAGGACTACATCCATTTTCACAAGTACAGCCATTCTGGGCTTGCGGACCATGCTCTGGATACTCACCACAGAATACGGTGGAAGAAAGCTACAGTAATACATCGTAGCAAATACAAATTCAAAAGACTATTTATGGAATCAGCCTCAGCCCTAAGAAACTCTCCATACCTCAACAAATTTGGTTGTATGCGATTGCCCCAAATTTGGGAGGCTTACATCAGCAGACCTTCAGCCCAACGGGTGATCCACAGTCGTGCCTGGGTGAAGCAATCATGCCCTGTCGTTATAGACAAAGCCCTTTGGTCAAAAAGACTTGGATTTGATTCCCGTCCATGACATGAGAAACCTTTATCTGGTCTCTTTCAACTGGTCTCTTTTAAATGTTCTAACCAATTTTGTTTATATTTATTTATACAGGACATTATACTTGGATAAAGGATGAAACCAAAAATATAATTTTTTTGGCATCTTTAATTTATAGTATAACCAAGTGAAAAATCTTTCAACATATAGAAAACACTATATAAGAAACTCACTTACTGCAACAAATTAATTAAAGTTCCCAACTAAAGCCGTACAGGTATAATGCTATGTTAAAGAAATTTATTCTAGTAAACCATCTGCTATAACAATGCACTCCTGTGATCCCTGTGAGTTTACTATAGTGAGAGTTGGCTGCACTAGAAGATTTCTTGTAAAATCAGGAGTAAGACAACGATACACATTATATCCACTGGTATTTAGCATTATTATTTGCTAAAAAAGGGAAAAAAAAACACCTCCTTGATGCAGTCAACTCACAATAACAAACTCATACTTGACCATATGAATGATTTGTTATTATAGATAGTTTCCATTAGAGAATTTCCTTTACAATAGCAGTATGCCCATGACTAGTCAGGAGTTTTTGGTACTTTATTTTAGTGAATAAGTTTGTTTTATTTTCTGAATTTCTAATTGGTTAATGTGTAAGTGTTTGTAATGCTGAATAATTCTGTATTTTTTTCCCATACAGAATACAACAAAACAAGATGAAACAAATAAACATAACACATTTTGAGACATTTTCTAGTATAATCCTGATGAGACTGTGTTAATTTTAGCTTATTTGAAGCAAGTTTAAATAGAAATGCTTGAATTAGTGTATAAATACTGTTTGCAAGAGATAAAAAAAAAAAGTCAACATTTTTTACAAACTTTTTTTAAAGATTTTGCTTCTTATGTGAATCCTCTCCAATGAATGATTGAAAAAACATATTCTACCTGTTTTGCAACACCATAGATGGATTTTTTCTCTTGTCCAGTAGCCTGTCATGGCCAAGTAAATTGCCCTGTTTGAAACCTAATTAATGCTCTGATAGGGTAGTTAAACCTGTCTGTATTATAGATGACAATTATGTACATTCTTCAGGACTAGTTCACCTGTTCTGTGGGATGAAAACTCTATGTTTCTGAGAGAAGAAACACTTTCACCTCTATATAAGACTGGCTAACTCATCTTCATGAAAAGTCCCAAGGTTCTTCACTTCCTAGACAGAGTTCCAACTCATGTCCTCCCAACCAGAGGGCATCATCAAAACTGACTGAGCTATGGAGACTCCTACTATGGATTACATCCATTATACTATGGATGGACTAAGCACTAAATAATCCAAGAAACCCTGCTCTAGATACCAAAATGGTATTTCCTCCTATAAGCTGAGTGATGGTGGTCTCATAATAGAATATGAAAATTGGCTGTCACCTGAAAACTTTATGGCATGGATAGTAAAAGTCTTTAAGTGGTAAGGGAGTTTCCGTTACCCAGTGTGAGACCACCACCACTTTACCATGGATTCCAACCCATGCGCTTTTGGATTGAGAGCAAAGATAATTTCCACTTGGTTTACCAGACCTGTGTTATATATGTGTGGACACTAATCATGCACATTATTTTGTATGTTTATACATGCTATTATGGCTACATATTGTATTATGTGTGTGTGTGTGTGTATATATATATATATATATATATATTATTTTATTTTTCTTTCATCCAGAAGGTAGCAGTCCTTCTTCACTTAAAGAATTAGAACCAAGTCCACAAGGAGTTCAAGAAGAAAGCTCTGCTTTGAATATTCAGTTTGCTTCCCAACTTTTATTAGATACTCCTGATGAAATTGATGGTATCACTAATGAGGCACACTTGTTTAGTAATGAGAATAATAAGCCATCTTTATCAAGTACATTTCCATTACAAAGCAACCAGCTTCCTGAAGAAGCTATTCCATATGTAGATATGACTGTGCCAGAAAGCATTCACTATGAGAAAAATAAAGAAGATGAATTGCCACAAAATATTACATTTCAAGAAGCAAGAGAAGTAAAAGGTAAAGTATATTAGGGTTGCAGTTAGGATTTCGATTAAGTGATATGGACGTATGATTTTCTTATTTTAAAAACTTAAAATTGTCTTTGTATATCCTACTAAGAATTTAAAGCATATCACATTATTTTAGTTAAATATATGCTTCTTCTCCACTTTGTTATGTTCATAGATATAAGTTATTATAGCTTTCTTGAGAATGTTATTTAAAAAACTTAGGACTTTTTTTTAAAAACTAGTTGGAATTGTTTTAATTGATTTCCATAAAATCGTTTTCATGTTTGTTTTGTTATGTTCTGATTTGTATAAACATATATATATATTGTCTGTAAGCATTTGTGGTAATTTTCCATGCTTCAAAAAAACTAGATACACATAAATTATATAAAGTTATTAAATTGACTAGTTCCATGGACTATTTGTTCTGCTGCTTCAATATTAAGTTTAAAAAATACATAAAAAATAATATATTAAATTTACATTTAACAGTAAAACGTATTAAAAATTACTCTCAGTATAACAGGAATTAATCTTTATGTTAATGATGTATCAATTCAAGTGTCCTTATTGATCTAGTAGAAATTTTGCATTTCATATCCCATGTATACTAAAGCAAACTATTTAATAGGAACAGCAGGAGCAGCTCTTGCATAGGCACTGCAGAGCTGCAGCACCCCCAATTTTTCTCGATATATAAATATATTTATTAATTTATTTATATTTGTTTGTAATATTTAATTTTATCATCAACAATCCTATACAATTCTCTTATTTTGTATAAAAAAGATTTAAAAATCCATCTTGTAGCACTTAGGAGGGCGAATGACGCTAGCAGCACCACAGTGTCATATTGCTACGTGCACAAGCATATGCACATCATAGTGAGATGCGAGCTATTAGCATAATGCGGCACTGTCCATCACACAGTTCCACTGTTGTGTATATGCAGTTTGCACCAGTAGTAGAGTGTTCATAGTGCTTATTATGTTTACTCCATCTCTTTAAATATATGGACATTACATTTAATTGTAATGTCCAAAAATTGTAAATCCATTCCTTTAATTACAATTAAAGGAATAGATTTTATTTTTAAGTAATTTTGAATTATACTAAATTGTATAATTTTATCAATAATAAACAATATTTTTTCATGAAACAAAACAAGAAGAATATATTTTATTTTTAAGTCATTTTGAATTATATCAAACCATATACTTTTATTGATAATAAACAATATTTTTTCATGTTTAATTTTTTTTTAAATTTTTGCCATAATTTTGATATTTTATCCAAACACATATACACTGTACTTACATTGTGTATGTATATTTCGAAAGTTGCAGCACCCCCACGATTTCAAGCTACGAGCTGCCACTGAGGAACAGGCATATAGAATGAGTATTTTACCTTGGTTCCTTGTTGTGAGTGGATGAACATATTATTTCTAATTCTTTAAACTTCCAGATGTAACTGTTATATGAGATATAAGGGATCTTGGTTTGCTGGCAAGTTTTATCCTTCAAGTATGGAAAACTAAACCCAGTTTACTGTCTGTCTTTGGATATCTTTAATATGTTTGTTCTTTCAGATTTCTCCTGCACAGCTGGTCTAGCCCAAATGTTATTCTGCAAACATAAAATTATTTTCTAAGTACTGGCTTTTTTTTTAAACTGAATGATGTGAATTTAGTGATTATAACGTAGTGGAGACACTTGACTTAACTCTATTATACTTGACAAAAAATATATTTTTGCATTAATCCTTTACCTAAGCATTAATAAATGAAGTTTGCACATGAAGCATACAAATTAGAAGTCTTCATAACTCATCTGCCATGTCAATTGCTTCAGGATCCCCTAATGCTAAAGCACTTCCTTGAGGATGTGTATATTGCTATACATAATGGGAAGAGTCTCTACCCAGACTGATTTGATTCATTGTATAAGTATATGAAAGGTTTCCGAAAACTAGGTGGTCCTTCAGATCACTCTAACCTCAATGATTAACCTAAAAGGATAATTCTGACTTATTACTCTTGATCTGGATTACTTCAGGATACTCAGCAGTGGTTTTGCCAAACAACATGTGCGAATGCCTCATCATGTTGGAGGCTTAATGGATTGTATACAGCACTCAGAAAGGATTAAACAGAATTTAATGATCCTTTCTGAGTGCTGTATACAATCCATTAAGCCTCCAACATGATGTCCTCACAGCACTTAAGTGAATGCCTTGGCTCCACCCCACTGACAGGCAAAACCTACTACCAAGCCCAACACTGGCTTCTATATATATCTGACCCACACATGAATGGTCACAAGAGCTATAGCATATGAATGCCATCTGTGGGCAAGAGGACAAGAAGAAAGGTGGAATCTGTTCACTTTTTAACAGCTGAAGGTTGTTTGAAGGCAGGGTGGAGGGAGGCTGTTTGAAAGAACAAAAGTAGACAATGAAAGAGAAGGCAGAGAAGTTGGTTCAGTGAGTTTCATGCTGACTGTAAATGGGTTTTGGTTAGCGGCATCTCTTGTTCTTATAATTTTTGAGGAATGATAGTGGGCAGTTCAGCAAAGCACTGTCCATTAAATAAACTGTAGAACAGGCATAAGACAGAAACTGAACATCTAAGGGAGAGGGATTGAAGCAGATCTGTGAGATATGGATCATTGATTAACTGGACTGCCCTCTTCTAGATAGCATCGAGCAATCTTAGAGAGGATTTTGGTGTGCCACCTCAAATATGTAAACAATATTCCATGGTTAGGTAGATTTGGGTATTTGTATAGAGTTAGCAGCTATAATGGCGTGAAATAGTGTCTTGAGCAAAAAAAAAAAATAAAAGTACTGTTTTTTGGTGACTGCAATCCAAGAAGAGAAATCTGATCATGTTTTGGATATTTAGTATTCTTGGAAGTTAGTGGAAGTACTATGAGCTCTTTCTTGCAAGAGATCAGACAGGATTAAGTTTTGGCAGCATTGAAGTTTACAAGGTTATCCTTGCCCCATTGAAATATAGCTAGGAGATCAGAGTTCAGGACTTCAGTCATGTTGGATCTTGGGAGTTCTAACAGTTCAGCACTACAAGGTTTGTCAAATAAAAAGGAAGAATGAAGTGTGCTTCATTTGTGAAGTTATTGATAGGATTTGAAGTCTGTGAGAGTAGGTTATTTATATACAAGAGAAAGAGAGTGGTTGAAAGTGCAGAATCCTGGGGTACTCCTGCATTGGTAAGGAAATCTGAGGAGAGGAAATTATCATGACATATAATGAGCAACCAGCGAGAAAATTGACAGTCCAATTACATGATGAAAGGCAGACCACAGAATGGCACTATGCTAAGTAGGCTTCTGTGCCAAACCCGATCAAACACTTTTGAAATGTTGAGAGTAACCATGTAGCTTGCCTGGTTGACCTAGTGATTAGCATATCCACTCTCCAACCAGCAGGCTACAGCTTCAAATCCTATCATGGGCATGGATGTTTGTGATTGTCTTTAGGTGGAAGATGAATATCATCACCTGGTGTGAGACTACTACCCTGCTTATTAGAGGCCTGAAGTATCTTGAAAAGGTTCCATGTTTGGTCTCTAGAGCAGGGTTTCTGGATTATCTAAAAAATAAATTAAAAATACAAAAAATATATATAAAATTGATAAAAATAGAAAACAAAATCCTTAACTCACTCATGGTACAAAATGTCTATGGGTTTGCAAATAATCTTTCATGAGTGGAAGCAACATTAAAAAAAAAATAATAAATAAAATTAAAAAAAGTGAGTTTTTCTGAATTTTTCCATGTCTTGAATCTAGAGGTAAAGGTGGGTGCAAAGGCTAGAAGATTGGCTGTGGATCAAGTTTGTAGGTCTCTAGGTAGTGCAGGAGTTTATTATTGATGACTTTCTCCATAATTTTAGAGAGAACGAGAAGTGAGAGCAATTGGAGAGTAGTTCCTCAAATGGGTAAAAAGACATGTGTTGGCAGTTCAAGATTAGTTTATTTAATGATTTTAATTCACGACACCAGAATAATATGAAAATAATATTTATTTATTTGCTGATATTTCACTGGTGTTATACCCATCATATTCAGAGCACAAAACAGTTTGTCATGAATAGCAACAGTTAGTTGATAGGGGAACAGTTTCAAATTGTAACAGACAACAATTGTTGGATAAAAAGAGTTAACAGGTATTAATTTGATCTTTAAATGATTGTCTCCCAGATTTTTGGTAAATTGATACAACCGTACTTGTTGACGTTTGGGAAATGTTTATTTGGTACCGGATGCATTTTTTGTTCTCCAAGGTGATGTCAACATTTCTTCCTGTCTGTCCATAGTAAGCCAAGTCACAAGTACAGGGTACTTCATATACTCCTGGATGTGATAAAGGAGAATGTTTGTCCTTAGAACATGACATGCATTCAGCACCATAGTTATAGTAAGTCAGGACCAGCAGACTATATCTTGGATAACCCTTCACACAGGATCATATGGAGACAAACAAAATGTAAAATTAAGTCTTGATTTTTATTGCATTGTGTAGGGATCCTAAGCATTTACGAGGCTTCTTTAAATTTTCTCGTAAAACAGTTACAATCAATATATGACATTTTTGTTTGTTTGTTTCCAGAGTACTTGATGGCCAGTAGTGGTTGTGTGTGGAATACCAGGCCTGATTTATGCTCTCTTCTTTTTATCATAGTCTTTTACATGTTCAGACATGCGGATCTCTCCCAGCCTTCCTGTCTGACCTACATAACAAATACCACAAAAGCAATGAATCTCATAGATGCCTGGTTTTTTCATGGGATGATGTGGAGGTTTTGGTGGATGTGGGAATCTTGATATTTTTGTAAAGGTAAAAAAGCCACTTTTTATGTTGTACTTGCGGAAAAATGCTGCCACTTTGTCTGTGACATTCTTGATGTAAGGCATCATGTTGGAGGCTTAATGGATTTTTTAACAACACTCAAAAAGAATTAAAATAGACTTTAATACTTCCTATATTTCGTCCTAGTCACTAGGACATCTACGGGGATTACAAAAAAATTAATGTAACATATGCACAAATAACAAACAATACTAAGCCCAACCACGTGGGTGACACTAAAGTCCTATCTAGGTAGAGTGCCCTCTAAGGGCAGTCGTAGGTGGCCTGGAATGTAAGGTGGGAACTCTGGTGATGAGTGTTTCCCAAATCTTCGGAAGCTTAATGCACCCATATTTATTGAGATTTGGTTGGTTTTTGAGAGCTGCTGCTGCTTCTAAGAAAAGTCTCTCTTTCTTGAATTTGCTGTGGTGAAGCATGGTGGTTTTCTTCCATGATACTCTTTGGGTGGTGTCCAAAACATGGTCAGCCAAGCCTGAATGGCCATAGTTGTGTTTGAAGATGTAAGACTTGTGTTCCTCTAGACGGATGGATGCTGATCTGCCTGTCTGTCCAAAGTACGCCAGCTTACAGGAACAGGGTACTTTGTAAACTCCAGGCAGAGAGAGAGGAGGGAGCTGATCTTTCGTAGAACGGATAAGGGTAGCCAGTTTGCGGTGGGGCTTATATGCTGTGTGTAGATTGTATTGTTTTAGTATCTTGGCTATTTTTTCAGATGTGCCACGGATGTAGGGTATGGTGATGGCATTTTTAAAATCTTGTTGACGAGAAGGAAGGGGAATGGGGGAGGAGTTGATTATTTTTTTGATACTGTGATCGCTGTAGCCATTGGAAAGGAAAGTGCTGTGTATGTGGTTAAGCTCATTAGTGAGGGCGGTTCCACTGGAACAAAGATTGTGGGCTCTCTTGGTAAGAGTTTTAATAATGCCATATTGTTGAGAGGGGTGGTGGTGGGAGAGTTTGTGAATGTATCTGCCTGTGTGTGTGGGTTTTCTGTATACGGTGAAGGTAAGTGTATCATTAGGCAGGCGTGTGACTAAGGTGTCTAGGAAGGGCAAACAATTATTCTTTTCCTTTTCCATAGTGAACTGGATTCTTGGATGTAGACTATTGAGATGACTGAGGAAGGAGTCTAACGTGTCTGGGCCATGAGGCCAAATAGAGAACACATCATCTACATATCTTAGCCAGATAGAAGGTTTGAGTGGGGCTGAGTCTATGGCTCGTTTTTTGAAATCTTCCATATAGAAATTGGCAAGGGGGGGGAACCCATGGCAGTTCCCTCTATCTGCTTGTAGATTTTGTTGTTCCACGAGAAATATCCAGAGTTAATGGCAAAGGAAAAGAGATCTAAGATGTCAGAGGGAAAAACCTTTTCTAAGAGAGATAAGGTGTCGATTAAGGGAATATTGGTAAACAAAGATGAGATATCAAAGCTTACCAATATGTCTGTCTTCTTCAAGGTTAAATTTTCTGTGAGGGCTTTAAAGTGGGTCGAGTTTTTTATATAGGAAGGGGACCTTCCGGTGAGGGGGATCAGAGAGTTGGCCAGCTGTTTAGATAGTCTATAGCAAGGTGCATTGGTAGCATCTACTATAGGCCTGAGTGGGGAATTGGGTTTGTGGATTTTTGGTAAACCGTATATTCGGGGGGGACGGGAACGGAAAGGTTTAAGTTTTTTCGTGACATCTGGGGGCCAGGAAGATACTTTTTTGAGTAAAATTTTAAGTTTCTTAACTTGTGTTTTTGTGGGGTCGTGTTCTAGCGGGATGTAGGTAGCGCGATCGCGGAGGATAATGTTCATTTTACGCTTATATTCACTGGTATTAAGAACGACTGTGGCATTACCCTTATCCGCTCTGGTGATGACGATACTTTTTTCTTTACGTAGTTTCAGGAGAGCGGTGCGTTGGGCATATGATAAATTACTTTTTGGCGGAGAAGAATGCGCGAGGATGTTGGCTACGTCAAGTCTGATGTTGTTAGCTATCTCCGACGGTAAGCGACCGATTCCACGTTCGATGTTCACCATTACGTCAAGCACCGGCACTTCCTTCGGAGCGACGGCAAAATTATGGCCGAGGCAAAGGGCGCTGACGGCATCGTCGTTGAGCCTTTTGCAAGAGAGGTTTATTACTGTCTGGAGAGGTTGAATTTGTGGTTGTGGTTTGTTTTTCACAAGGTTGCTAAATTTCTTGATGTGTTTATTTTTTATTTTTTGGAATTCTCTCTGTGCGGAAGTTTCCGAAATGCCAGAAAGAATCGACCAAAGTTCAGGGTTAAGAACGGTGGAGAGCTCTGAGTGTAAGGAGCCAATGGCGGCGTTCGTCACTGCGAGGGTAGCACGTGTAGAGGCGATTTGCTCACGGAGTAATGCCTGGCTTGCATGGTTATATATACGAAGTGCTTTTTTAGAATGGAAATTGATCTTCATTTTCATAGATTTGGACACCACCCACAGATTATCATGGAAGAAAACCACCATGCTCCACCACAGCAAATTCAAGAAAGAGAGACTTTTCTTAGAAGCAGCAGCAGCTCTCAAAAACCAACCAAATCTCAATAAATATGGGTGCATTAAGCTTCTGAAGATTTGGGAAACACTCATTCACCAGAGTTCCCACCTTACATTCCAGGCCACCTACGACTGCCCTTAGAGGGCGCTCTACCTAGATAGGACTTTAGTGTCACCCACGTGGTTGGGCTTAGTATTGTTTGTTATTTGTGCATATGTTACATTAATTTTTTTGTAATCCCCGTAGATGTCCTAGTGACTAGGACGAAATATAGGAAGTATTAAAGTCTATTTTAATTCTTTTTGAGTGTTGTTAAAAAATCCATTAAGCCTCCAACATGATGTCCTCACAGCACTTAAGCCTCTTCACACGTATTGATGTAAGGCAGCGTGATTGCATTCTTGAAATCTTGTTTAAGTAAGGGAGTTGCAAGAGATGTATTAAGAATTTTTTGATCATCTTGGGTTAAAAACCGTTAAGTGCGAGATTCTGTTTCATGTAGTGCAGTTCTTCATTCCTTTTCATTGATGTGTTTGATATATTGTATGCCCTGTCTTGTAAAGTTTTAATTATGCCTATCTTTGGCAATGGATTGTGGTGTGAAGCAGCATTTAAAAATCTTCTCGTTTTGGTAGGTTTTCTGTATGCAGAAAAGGATAACCTTTTTCCTCTTCATTTACTTCACCAAGGATATCAAGGAATGGTAATTTTTTGTGCTGTTCTAGTTCAAGAGTGAATTTTATATTAGGATGCAAGTTGTTCAGATAATCTTTGAAAGCAGTCTCAGCTCATCCACTGGTCCCAACCAAATGACAAAAATATCATCAATGTAACATGACCAAATTTTTGGTTTCTTCTGATAGTTTTTTTTTAATGCATTAGTTTCAAAATTTTCCATAAACAGGTTGGCTAAGGCTGGAGGAAGGGGGGAGGGGTAAGGGTAAACTCATGTCAAGTTTAAGCTTTTTTGGTAATCTCTTCGGGTCAGTATATAACTTTTTTTTAATAATTTATATTTAAAAAAAGTTGAGTTGCATTACCAAGCAGTTGGTACAATAAAAAGCTAATGTTTTATCAAGAATTTAAAGACAGTTATCGTAACAACCTTCTTACCTGTGCTTTGCATAGGCAAATAGTGCAATATGCATAGTAAGGAAGGAAAAATCAGATTATAAGAAGAAATTAGTAAAGCAAAAGAAATCCCAAAGTTTTGTGTTACTCTGTGCACTGAATAAAAAGAAGAATAAACATAGTAAGGAAATGATAAAAGCAGAAGAAATAGTTGAATTACTGAGTGATCACTTTGCAAGAGAGTATAATCACATAGAGAAAATGCAGTAACTTAGATGACAATAGAGATATATGAACTGGTGATGCTTGGAATATTATGAAATCTCATTTTAAAAACAGCCATTGGATTGGATTGAATGTCAGCTTGTATATTACAAGAAAGTTAAATAGTGCTACTATTTAACCAACCTTAATTTAAGTCTTGGTGCTAACAGAGTCTTCAATGAGTGAAATGAGGACAAGATAGTTTCATTTCATAAAAATTGCTCCAAGACAGAGGTAGCAAATTATATATTGATCCATATATTAAGAGTAAAATTCAAGAAATAAAATTTCCCTCTGGACATAAAGCTGGGCAGACACAGAATAGTCAGTTATTCAGATGATCTAAGTTCTTTTAATATGATTTTAAATATATTATAACAAAGAGAAAAGTGGGGTTTAAAAGAATATAGAATTAGATGTAAATAAGGACAGGCAATGGACAGGCTTTAGAAAAATTTAATGAATTTTTAATTAAAAATTCATGAAAATGAAATGTAATTACTTTGGTCTTTTGGTTGGATAGGAAATTTAAGTTCAGGAATCAAATTAGTAAGACATCTAGTAAAATTAAGGAGTTGCATGCCTAATTAAAAGAAGATTCACTTATAGGAGAAAAGAAGTTATAATGCTGTTATACAAATCTCTTATACACTGCTTGAAAATAAGTCAACAACATCCCCCATGGGCAAGGTGCATTGTGCCATGTAACAAGTCATATATTTGTAGCTAGTAATCAGACCACATATGGATTACTGTGCACAGATTTGGTCACCAGGTTTTCAAAAGGATGAGATGTTGGAGAGGGTCGAGAGATGATTGACTTAGTTGGTTTCTGATCTTTGAAATGTAGAGTATGAGCACAGATTGAGATAATATAAATTACAGAGCCTAGTGGATAGAAGGAAGAGGGGGAGACATCATTGAGATCTATAAATTGGTAAGATGAAATTTCCAGATTAGCATGGATGAGATTTTTCATAGAATATCTGGAGACAGTGGGAGAAGGAGAGGCCATTCCTGGAAGCTGTATAAGGTGGGCATGAGCAAGGGAGGTGAAGAGTATATTTTTTGCATTGATTTTTGTTTTTGATTTGATTTTTGCATTTTGCATTTTTGTTGAGTGCTGGGTGATTGGAATGTAATGCTTGAGAGTGTGGTGAGTACATTTAAGTTGAGTTATGATGAGCTATACATGCAAGAGTAGGGCCTCCCATGATGCGTCTCTTTCACTCCATGGCAGTCTGTTAATAATAATAATAATAAATTGCAGGAATATCATGCTCCCAAGTCAGTGCAACTCTGTCTGGGCGAAATGGCTCTGTGAAGGGAATTGATGGGGTTTGAAAGAGGCATTGTGATAGGATGCCATGTTGCAAGCCTATCTACTCAGCAAATTGTTAACAAATTGGGCCATCCCAGGTCAACAATCAGTGATACCATACTGAGATGGAAGCAAAGAGTGTCAACTGCAAGTACTACCTGCATGGACGTATCTGTAGGGTGCCATGAAGGATAATATGCTATATTTAGAACTGAGGCTCACAACATGGTAGGACTACGATATGCAAGTCCCCATATTACCCGAACCAACATGCAGCATCATCTTCAGTGGTGCAAAGAGTATGTACAGTGGAACATGGAAGTTTGGAAAGCTGTGTTATGGAGCAACCTCTACTGAGCAGATGGGAGGAGGGGGGGGGGTTGGACACTTACCACAGGATACACTGGAAGAAGGCCACTCTATTTACAGCACTCTTTCCTCCATTCCTGAGCTTCTTCAACAACCTCTAGAATATTTTGCCACCTTCTTGATATTTATTTTCTATGTTCTTGCCAAAGTCCTCCATGACTTTTGTTTAGCTAGTTTTACACACTGTTTGGCTTTCTTACATTTGTCTCTGTATTCTCTAAGAGCACAAGCTGACTTATTTGGCAGGAACTTTTGATATGCTTTCTTCTTTTCCTTCATTGCCTCTTTAACTTCCTGTGTCCACCAATGAGTTCTAATTTTTCTATCCTTGCACACAACCTCACCACATGCCTCTCTCAATTAGGGTTTTCTTCAAGGTTTGGCACTGAATCTCCAAGGTTTGGTTCCTGTTCTCTAACTCTTTCAGTTTTTCTTCAATAATCTTTGTGTATTTTAGTCTACATTTAACATTCGAGAGCTGCTCGACTTTTATTTGCTTTAAAACTTTCTTACATGTTATTCTTTTCAATATGAAATTCAATTTTATCCTGCTCAAGACTAAATAGTGATCACTTCCAATTTCAAATCTTCTGTACACTCTAGTGTCCTGCACCAGGGAGAAAACATCACTATCAACAATAACATAGTCAATGAGACTTTTCTTATTCCTTGCCTCTTCTCTCCATGTGAATTTGTGCACATTTTTATGTTGGAACATGGAGTTAGTAATAACCAATCCATGTCCTGAGCAGAAATCCAACAGATATTTGCCATTACTATTAGCTTTGCTCTTTTCTCCAAATTTTCCCAAAATATTTTTGTTAATCTGACAGTCATTTCCTACTCTGCTATTTAGATCCCCAACAAGGACCAACTTTTCCCTTTTTATTGTGTCAATTGCTTTTTCTAAAGCCTCAAAAAATTCCTCCACTTCTACCTTAGTAGAACCTTTTGTGGGACCATAAGCAATAAGTCTCATTGTCCAGTTCCCCATTCTCATATCTTCCCACATTACTCTACTTGAGACTGCCTGCCATTCAAGAAGATTAGCCTCGTATTTTGTGTTGAATACTATGGCTACTCCTTTTTTTCCTTGATTGTCATTGCCTGAATATAACATTTTGTATTTATTGCTCCGAAAGATCTCACCAGTTTTTGTCTTTTTTGTTTCAGTCACCCCTATTATGTCGATCTGGTACTTATCTAATTCCTCAGCTAGCTCCTTTTCTTTGCCATTCTGGCTTCTTATGTTGATAGTACCGATCTTTAACTTTGGTGATGTTTAGTTGGGATGTGTTTTCAGATTTGTTCCAGTAGCTGACTTTTCGCTGTTCGCCCTGGTTCCCTGGCGAAAACAACGGGGGCCTTGTTTAACCGGGCGACACCCCAGCCCGCATGAAATTTTGTCATGTTGTACCATCATTTTGTATTTTGGTTTAACCAATAGGAATACAATTTGGTCGGCTAAATATTAAATTGGCAGCCCATCCTCGTTCGTTCAGTATCTAGGTATATACCCAACAGGGTGCACCATGAGAAGGTGAGGATTGGACATTAAGTCAGAAGCCCTGGTCGGTTCTCCGCATTCCTTTAAAGGCTATGTTAAGGTCTCCTCTCAGTTATATAGCTTTGACCCTTAAGCACCCCTGTAAAAAAACAATAATAATAATAAATTCTTGAATACAAATATTTGACTCTCTTTTTTATACATATGAGTATTGTTTCTCACTCTGTATATATTGATTGCACTTGAAATAATAAAACACTAATCAATATTTATAACCTGAAATATGGCATTGCTCTACTTTTCTGTAATTTGAGGCTCTAGAGATAGTAGAGCCCAAAATATAGATTCTCAATGGATTTCAAAATATCTGATTTTTTTTTTTTTTTGATTTTTTTTTTTTTAATGCTGTTTACTGGAACATGTAGATTAAGGAAGGCATCACTTTATTGGAAATTATGTCCTATATGTCTCACTTTTCTTTTACCCCCCACCTCCCTCCAATATTTTTATGTGCCCTAAATGTGCTTATTTCTTGTACTTGATTCTGTAGATCAAAATCAACATCAGATGCAGTTTGAGAATAAATTGGATACACAGGGTGCAAATGATAAAAATGAAGAACACAAAGAAACCCAAGGTTTACCGGAAAAAGAGCATAAGGAATATGAGCCAACATCACAAGTTTTAGAAAAAAAGATTGAACATCTTCCAGTGAAAGAATGTGTAAATTTATTATCATCTTCTTCCTCTCTGACTAAAGGTAATTAATTTTAATGAAGTAGAAAATATCTTGTGCTGAATTATATATGGTACCATAGCATTTAGAAAGGCTTATACGTTGGTTATGCATTATTAAAACACTTAAGGAATAGAACAACGTAGTTAAGGATATAAATTAAATTAAACTTTAATAAATATTTTCCGATATTTTGGCAACGTCACATTGCCATTTTCTAAAGGAACTTACACAAAAAAGTTACGTGCACGTAGGCATTGCAACACAGAAACTGGGAATGAAGAGATGAAGCTATTGTTCTCCTAACAGTCCTGATGGTGCCCTCTAGCGGGCTAAGTAGGTGTTCTTGGCCGTTGGGCTGAAGGTCTGCAGATGTAGGCCTCCCAAATTTGGGGCAGTCGCATACAACCAAATTTGTTGAGGTTTGGAGAATTTCTTAGGGCTGAGGCTGATTCCATAAAGAGTCTTTCAAATTTGTATTTGCTACGGTGTATCACTGTAGCTTTCTTCCACCGTATTCTGTGGCGTGTATCCAGAGCATGGTCCGCAAACCCAGAATGACTGTATTTGTGAAAACGGATGTAGTCCTTGTGTTCTGAAATTCTGATATTCGCTGTCCTGCCTGTTTGGCCAAAGTAAGACAGTTTACAACTGCAAGGGACCTGGTAAACACCAGGTAGGTCTAGGGGAAGTGGTCGCTCTTTAGTGGAGCGGATAAGGGATGCCAATTTTCTGTAAGGTTTGTAACAGGAGGTCAGGTCATGCTTTTTTAAGATTTTGGTAATCTTTTCCGAGGTGCCTCGGATGTAGGGAATGGTGATGGATTTAGAGTAATCCTTGTTGGTGGGGGGGGGGGATCTGTGGTTTGTAGGTTCTAATATTTTTTGGATTTTTTTTGGGGGGTAGCCATTGGCTGAGAAAGTGTTGAGGATGTGATTTAATTCAGTGTTTAGGGCCAAGTCGTTTGAACAGATTAGTTTAGCCCTGTTGTATAGTGTTTTCACTACTCCATATTGTTGTGAGGGGGGGGGATTGTTGGTGAATGTATCTGCCTGTATGGGTGGGTTATCTGTAAACTGAGAAAACCAAGGATCCATTAGGCTGGCGGGTGACTAGTGTGTCTAGGAAAGGGAGGCTGTTGTTTTCCTCTTTTTCCAGAGTGAATTTGATTCTGGGGTGTTGGTTGTTTAAGTGTGTTAAGAAGGAGAGAAGTGTTTCAGAGCCATGTGGCCAAATAGCGAACACATCATCAGAGGGCACCATCAGGACTGTTAGGAGAACAGTAGCTTCATCTCTTCATTCCCAGTTTCTGTGTTGTAATGCCTACGTGCACGTAACTTTTTTGTGTAAGTTCCTTTAGAAAATGGCAATGTGACGTTGCCAAAATATCAGAAAATATTTATTAAAGTTTAATTTAATTTATATCCTTAACTACGTTGTTCTATTCCTTAAGTGTTTTAATAAAGCATTTAGAAAACTTTATACAAAACAGATACCATATTAAATGATACAAGCTAATTTTGTGTTATTTCTTATATATAGATATATAAGGAACGTGCGAGCGTGCGTGCGTGCGTGCGAGCGAATCAAAAACTCTGTACTCTATTTCTCTATCTCAGTATATCATGACCAATGAGAAGTGAAGTAAATATAGCCTGTATGTAGGTATGTCTGTATTGTAATTCTTTCTGAGTCCATGCGGTATGACCATGCATTACTCACCACCAATTAAGAGTTCCAACAAGGGTCATCATCATCATACGTATCAAGGATTTAGGCCTAGTATGGCCTGTTCCGGCCTTAGAAGTCATCGTTGAATCGTTTAAGAGGATGTCCTGGTTTTCTTTTTCCTAATGGCTTGTACTTTAAGGCTTGTTTTGGTAATCTTTCTGTTTTCATTCTTTGAACGTGTTCCATCCATCTGTGTTTATATTTTTTAATTTTTTCAATTACTGGTTCTTGGTTTAATTTTTTCATAATATCTTCGTTTCTTTTGTGATCAAATAGGGTATACTTTGCAGTTTTTCTCATAAACTTCATTTCTGCTGTTGTTAATCTTTGTTTGTCTTTTTGTTTTATTGTCCAGATTTCGCTTCCATACATTAAGACCGGTAGGGCTAATGTATTGTATACTTTTAGCCTGGTTTGTTTTTGAACTAGGTTTGGTTTAAATATAGAGTTAATTACTCCTGTTATTTTTAAATATTTTGCAATTTTTATGTTTATATCTTTTTCATTTTCATAAGTGATCATACATCCTAGGTAGTTAAATGAATTCACCTGTTCTAAGATCTTGTTATCTAATACTATTTTAGTTCTTGCTGGATCTTGTCCTTTAAAGGCCATAGTTTTTGATTTTTCCGTTGATATTATCATACCATAATCTTTGGATATCTCATTTAGATTTAAAATAGCTTTCTGTAAGTTATCTTCAGAATTTGTAATTATTATTTGGTCGTCTGCAAAGAGGAGAGTGTTTCAGTTAACTGTAGGTGAAAGTTTAATTCCTTGATGTAAATTTTTACTCCATTTTATTATTATTTCATTTAAGTAGATATTAAAAAGAGTTGCTGAGAGGGGACATCCCTGTCGGACCCCTTGGTTTATCTCTCTTGTATATGATAGCTCGTGATTTAATCTTATTTGTATTTGATTATTTTCATATATACTTGTGACAGCTTTTAGGATATTATTTGGTATTTGTCTTTCTTTTAATATGTTAAATAATATGTTTCTTTTAACTTTGTCAAATGCTTTTTCAAAGTCAATAAATGCAATATGTGTTTCTAAATTATATTCTCTTCTTTTCTCTATTATTAATTTTAGGCAGAAGGCTGGGTCTATACATGATTGTCCTTTTCTAAATCCATTTTGTACCTCTAGAATAAAGTTTTCGGAATATTTCATTAGTTTGTTATTTAAGATTCTGCTGTATATTTTGTAACATGAATTTAGTATACTGATACCTCTATAGTTTTTAGGGTCATCTCTATTACCTTTCTTAAAGATAGGAATCACAATTGCTTTTTTCCATTCTATTGGGGGGATACCAGTTGAGTAAATTTTATTTAAAAATAATAAGAGTCTTCCTTTGAATCTTGTTCCTGCATATTTATATAGTTCTGAACCTAGCTTATCTTCTCCAGGTGATTTTCCGTTTCTTGTTTCTTTCAGGCTGATTTCTAATTCTTCTTCAGTTATTTCCTATTTCCTTTTCATTTTCGTTAATTGTTTGCCAGTTGTCTTTTTTGAAATATTTGTCTGTCCACAGTTCTGTGTAGTAATTTAGAAATTCTTCTAATTTCAATTCAGTGTTGAATTTTATGTTTTCTTTGGTATCTGCATTTAGGTGTTTCAAAATCTTATATACATTGGGTCTTATTTTATATAAATCACATTCTAAATTAGAAACAAATTTATTCCATGATTCTCTGTCTTTTTCTGACTTCTCTTTTATCTATGGCTCTTATCCTTTTATATTCTATTTCATCTTCTAATCTTTTACTGCTTAACCATTTTTGATAGGCTTCTTTTTTCTTTTTGATTATTTCTTTGATTGTATCAACCCAGATCTTCAGTTTTTTTCTTTTATTGAATTTTTTGGTCTTTCCTAAGCTTTCATTTGCTGCTGCATTTAGTATCGTTTTTATATTAAACCATTCTATTTCTATTTCTTCATTTTGTTTTATTTTATCTAGATACTGGTTAATTCTTTGTTCATATAGCCATTGAACATTTGTGTCATTCAATAGTCTAGTTTTATAAACAAATGTTTCAATTTTTCTTTCTGTTCTTGTTACTTGTAGACATTTAGGTGGTAATCTTAATTTTATTTTAACAAGGAAGTGGTCACTGCTTATTTCATATCCTCTGTGAACTCTAACATCTAGTGAAAATTTTGATGTCTTTTCATTTAATATGGAGTAATCTAATATTGATTTCCATCCTCTTGCTGCCCAAGTATATTTATGTATGTCTTTATGTTTATAGAAGGAATTCATTATTTTTAGATTATTATAAACTACAAAGTCAATCAATTTTTTACCATTTCTGTTTAGAGTGTGTTCTCCATGTATTCCTATATTATTATTAATTTTCGTGTTTCCAATTCTTGCATTTAAGTCTCCTGCTAAAATTATGTAATCATTTTTATTTATTTTATTATATATGTTTTGTAGCTGATTATAAAAATCAATATTATCCTGTTCTCTTCCTTCTTCTGGGGCATCTGTATTGTAATTCTTTCGGAGTCCATGCGGTATGACCATGCATTACTCACCACCAATTAAGAGTTCCAACAAGGGTGGCACACATTATGGGGGTGGTCTGAAAAGTTCTCTGCCTAACAATGAAAAAACGAATTTATAATTTCAAAATTATTTTTATTTTACAACGTAATCTCCCTTAAGACTAATACATTTATTCCAGCGATGCTCCAGTGCCATTATCCCATCCCTGTAGTGGTTCTCAGTAAGATCTGCAAAATTCCTCTCTATAGCTGCAATCACCTCTTGATTCGAAGAAAAATGCTGACCAGCGAGGAAGAGTTTTAGTTTTGGGAAGAGATAGAAGTCAGAGGGAGCCAAATCTGGGGAATAGGGTGGATGTTCCAACAATTCATACTGCAGATCCCTTAATTTTCCCATTGCCAAAACACCTTTGTGGGGGTGCATTGTCCTGATGAAAGATGATTTTTTTTCTTCTGCAAACTGGTTCTTTTCTCACGAATTTTTTCATCTAGTCTGGCTAAAAGATCGGAATAATATTCCCTGGTTATTGTTTTACCCTTTTCAAGATAATTAATAAACAAAATGACTTTAGCATCCCAAAACATAGATGCCATGACCTTTCCTGCTGATAGATCTGACTTTGTCTTCTTTGGCACTGAACAACCAGCTTCTGCCCACTGTTTTGACTGCTGTTTGGATTCTGGTGTGTAACAGTGAATCCAAGTCTCCTCCATAGTAATAAATCGTTGCACATAATCAGTTTTACTCTTGTGAAAACGCTCCAAGCACTGTTCAGAGATTTTCATGGGAGTGCATTTTTGATCTGCTGTGAGCAAGCGTAGCACCCATCTTACACAAAGTTTTTTCATATGCAATTCTTCATACAAAATATATCCTACATGTGTTTTTGAAATGCCTATAATCTCAGCATTTTCACACTTTGACTCGCCGGTCATCCAATACCATATTGTGCACTTGATCAATGATTTCTGGTGTTATTACACTTTTTGGATGTCCTTCACCTAGATCATCTTCAAGGCTGGTAAGGCCATGTTTAAACTCAGCAGCTCATTTCTTAATTGTCGGAAATGAAGGAGGAGAGTGCCCATAAACTTTTATGAACTTCGAATGAATTTCTTTTACCATTAAACCTTCTTTTATAAAGAATTTTATAACCACACAATACTCAATTTTATCCATTTCAAGGGATACAGACAACACTCTTGCTTCAGACAGCTGTATAAAACAAACTACTTGATAGAATGACTTGCAATTTCACATGGATGCTTATGACAGATGTACCAACTTAGAAAAAAAAAAATCTTGCCGATAATGTTGCATCTATGGTTGAGGCCGAGAACTTTTTAGACCACCCTCATAAAGGAAAGTGGCTTTAAGCCTGATATCAAAATGAGGCATTAAAAATCAGCTCTTTACTTTACCAAGAGAAAAACTTGAAAATCCTACACATATATGGTGTGAAAAAAGCTTTAAATATCTTTAAAATGTTACAGATATACATATAGTCTAAATGATATATTATATGTAGCAGTATATAAGGTGACTCAGCAATTAGAATTGAAGGATGTATGTGATTGTTTGATGTAAAATCAAGTAAGATAAGAATGAATCCTAATCCCACTGTTATTCATCATATTTACAGAGCACATTATGAAGGAAAGACTTGGTTTTAAACCTGATATGAAAATGAGAAATATTAAAATCACCTCTTTTTTTTTTTGTGGATGATGTTATGCTCCTAAAGCTTCAGAATTCTAGAGATGGCAATTAAATATAGAAATAGATAATATAATAAGAAAAGCTGGTATGGTGGGAAACAAATTGAATCAATTTATATGGAATAAGAGAAAGTTTTGCCATAACATTGAACTAGCAGTACTAAACAGTGTTAAAATCAATTTTGACTTATGAATGGAAAAGTTAAAAATAAAACAGTTTATTGGAAAACTAATGGCTTATCAGATATGAGAGTTTTGAGGAAAATCATGGGTATCAATGGCAGAATCATATTAAAAATGAAACTGTCAGAAAGAACGATAACCTTATTAGCATTCTTGTCATTAATTCGGTGACTTGGTTGGCCAAGTAATAGTGTATATGCTCTCTCTAACCAGAGACTGTGGCTCAAATCCCACTTTTGTGGACTTAGATGTCTATGAATGTCTAAAGATAGATGAATTTCATTGCCCACTGTGAAGCCACCACCCTGCCTATTGGAACCCTCAAGTGGCTTGAAAATTTTGTGTATTTGTTCTTTAGAACAGTATCCAGATTATATAACCATGAGCCGATCCAATATGTCACTACTGTCCGACCACACATGTGGGAACCCTGGCTAGCACAGTGCCAAGAAGAGTCAATTCATGTTGAAGGGGAGAAAGGAATAAGGTGGTGTATGAATTTGTCACCAACACACGGAATCGCATACTTTCTACATAAAATTTTCCAATTGTTGTACAAGCAAAATAATTACCACTTTAAAAACTAGAATTTTCATAAAAGAAAAGCTAATTTTCTGATGTATAATAATAAGCACTGATCATTGATTACCTATTATTGGAATGAATTTGCCTTCTTCTGCCATGTGCAGAAGTGTCGAGGGATAGTGCATCTGTGGTCAGACAGATGTGAGACTTATATGTGATGTACTGTACTCTATGTTTACAGTAAGGTGGTAAGATCACTTAAACTGAATGGACACCAATAATGACACCAATGAATTATTACGTGGAATGAATAACTGGCCTATAGAAATTATAAAAAAACTAAAATCTATGCACTCACTTACTCCTAGATTATATGGCCTTCCAAAAATTCATAAAGAAGGTATACCATTACGTCCAATAGTTGATGGAATCTATTCTCCCACTTACCAACTGTCCAAGTATCTTGCGAAGATTTTACAACAACACATTCACGTCTCGGATACTTATATTAAAAACTCAAAACATTTTATGGATAAAATAAAAAACATCCCTATTTTTGAAGAGGATATACTAGCAAGCCTTGACATTACATCTCTGTTTACTAACATTCCAGTGGTTGAAGTCATCAACATCTTAGACAACTTGTTCCCAAGAAATATCACTACTTTGTTCAATCACTGTTTAACTTCTATTTTATTTGGCAAAAAACGATCTACAAACAACTCACTGGATTAGCTATGGGTTGCCCCCTCTCACCTCCTTGTGCTGACTTATTCATGGAAGATCTAGAGAAAAAAATCTTAACCCAGATCATTCCAAAACCGAAAATTTGGTACAGATATGTAGATGACATCTTTATCATTTGGGATCATACGAAAGAAGAACTAATGAATTACCTCAACCAAATCAATAGTTTCCACAATACCATCAAATTCACATTAGAAATGGAAAAAGATAAAAAACTGCCATTCCTTGACATTTTAATAAAGAAACAATCCAATAATAGTATCAACCTATCTGTATACAGAAAACCTACAAATATGTTACCTCCATTTCAACTCAGCTCATCACATAGCTCAGAAACTTAGCATTATCCATAGTCTCAAGAAAAGAGCTATACAGTATACGACAGACAAGGATGACCTACTAACGGAATTAACCACAATATCCAGAGAACTTTCTTTAAATGGTTACCCAAAAAGACTCTATAACAAGATTCTATTTACTGATATACCACATCGACAACGTGATGACGTCCAATACATCAGTACAATTACGATTCCTTTTGTCAGCAACCTTTCCAAAAAATTAGCTAACCTTTTAAAACCACATAAGATCAGAGTGGCATTCAAACCAATCAACACTATTCGGAAATTTTTAAGATCACCGAAAGATCCTCACCCATTCTACAAGTACTCTGGAGTATATAATATACCTTGCTCATGTGGTATTAGTTACGTAGGTCAGACCTCTAGAAGCTTTGAAACGAGAAAGAAAGAACATATAGGATATGTCAGAAATAACAGACAAGACATTTCAGGCCTTTCATGCCACTTTGCCTCTACTAACCATCACATTGAGTGGGATAAGAGCCTTATGCCATACATAGAAGATAACTACCATTCAAGAACCTTTAAAGAAGCAGCTACAGTCGCCCGTAAAAATGAAAACCTAAACAAGAATCAAGGTCTAATTTTACCAGAAATTTGGAAAACTTTTATCAGATCATTAAACATCAAAGAAATGAACTTTCATAACAATTACGTAATGAGCCATAACGAATAAATCACGTTAACGAGACACACACATTGTCACGCACAATACCAATTTTTTGTATGAATTAGAACCATCAGTTATAACCTAGTCTATAACCTTCATTTTAGCTTACTAGTTTGTATTCCCTGAGGATGCCAATAGAAAAAGATTGGCGAAACATGTAGGAGGATAAAATAAAGCTACTTGACAAAGATTATATAAAAAAAGTGTAATAGTCTTATGAATAATTGTCAAGAAAAAATTCAACATAAGTTTTAAACTATTAAATCTTGTCTAGTGTGCCTATTGTAAAAATAGTTTGCAAGTGTTATCAGACTTCTGTAATGAAATCTAAGCACACAAATAAGATTCTCATCATCATCATCAAATTCCTGACATGTACCCTCAAGGGGTGTACAGGATATGATAGTACTACATGAAAAATTTACATCATTACTAACTTCCTATCTACTTCCTCCAAATCAGTCTGTTACTTGTCAAGACTCCAACATTACCAGATCTTATATTTCTGTCGTCTAAGCCACTTTGTACCTTATCGATCCACCTATATCTTGGTCTTCCTCTGGGTCGTTTTCCTACCAACCTGGCAGAGAACACATGTTTTGCTAATCTTTCCTCACCTATTCTGTTTAAGTGATACCACCTGAGATTTGCTCTGCTAACACATTTCTGGATGCTGACAATGTCAAGTTCTTTCCTAATATCCTCATTTTTAATATGATATTGCCATTGATTTCATCTGTTCACACCTCTAATCTTTCTCATGAATCTCATATCTGCATCTCATATCTCTAGTCTTTGGTCAAGTGTTTTACTTCTGACCCAGCTCTCAGATCCATAAGTTAAAACTGGTTTGAACACTGTCTTGTGTACAGCTAATTTAGTGTTCCGACTAATTTCTCTCTTATTCCATATGAATTTATTCAATTGACTGCATACCATACCAGCTTTGTTGATTCTGTTGTCTATTTCCATATTTAATTTACCATCTTCAGTAAAAATCATGCCTAAGTAGCTGAAATGTTTTACGTGTTCCACAGGTTCCCTGTTCACAACACAGTTGACATTTTCAACAATTCTACCTATTTTCATTGCCTTTGTCTTTTCATTGCTGACCTTCATACCATATCTATTACAACAGTTATTCAATTTAGTCAGGGAATCTTGCAAACTAGTAGCAGATTTATTTAGAAGTATAACATCGTCTGCATAAAGCAAAGAGCTGACATTAACATCTCCAATTCTGATATTATGTTTAATACCACTTTCCTTCATAATGTGATCCATATAGATAATGAATAACAGAGGGGACAATGTACATCCCTGTCTCACACCAAATTTAACATTAAACCATCTTCCTGCACCTCCTTCAATTCTTACTGCTGACTCACAACTCAAATGAAGACTAAGTATTGCTTGATATAATGCCCCATTGACATCATATAACTGTAGCATATTGAATATCTTCTCTCTCTTGGTACCTTATCATATGCCTTTTCCAGATCGACAAAACTTAAATACAGATCTTTGTTATATTCCCATGCTTTCTTAACTATTTGTTGTAAAGTGAAGATCTGATCCTGAGAGCCTCTATTTGGCCTGAATCCAGCTTGTTCTTCACCGAGCTTTTCTTCCACAATTCTTCTCAACTGTTTCTCAAGTATACATGCATAGATCTTGCCAGAAACACTCAGTAGAGAAATATCTCTGTAATTCTCACATTCAGTTTTATTTCCCTTTTTATATATGTGTACTATTAGAGCTCTACTCCAATCATCGGGAATTCATCCCTCTGTCCAGGCTTTCTGAACTATGCAGTTCAGCCACTGTAAGACTTTTATACCACCATACTTCAGCATTTCTGGTCGAATATCATCTACTCCTGCTGCCTTTCCACATTTCAATCCTTTGATGGCTTTTTCTACTTCAAGTATGGATATGTATTCCTGACTGCATGCCTGGTCAGTGTTTTTTACCACTGTGCTATCATCACTGCTTGTTTCATTTAGCAGTTTTTCACATAATTACTCCATACTTCAAGGATATCTTTTTCTCCCGTTTTCATGTCACCTTTATCATCTCTAACTCCTTTTACAGCAATCTTTCCTCCATTCCTAAGCTTCTTCAACAACCTCCAAAATATTTTGCCACCTTCTTGATATTTATTTTCTATATTCTTGCCAAAGTCCTCCCATGACTTTTGTTTAGCTAGTTTTACACAGTGTTTAGCATTCTTGCATTTGTCTCTATATTCTCTAAGAGCACAAGCTGACTTATTTGACAGGAACTTTTGATATGCTTTTTTCTTTTCCTTCACTGCCTCTTTAACTTCCTGTGTCCAACAGGGATTTTGGATTTTTTTATCCTTGCAGACAACCTCACCACATGCCTCTCTGGCAGAATCAATCAATGTTTCCTTCAGTTTGCCACTGAATCTCCAAGGTTTGATTCCTGTTCTCAAACTCTTTCATTTTTTCTTCAATAATCTTTGTGTATTTTAGTCTACAGTTCACATCTGAGAGCTGCTCAACTTTTATTCGCTTTAAAACTTTCTTACATGTTTCTCTTTTCGATATGAAATTCAATTTTATCCTGCTCAAGACTTAATAGTGATCACTTCCAATTTCAAATACTCTGTACACTCTGGTGTCCTGCACCATGGAGAAAACATCACTATCAACAATGACATAGTCAATGAGACTTTTCTTATTCCTTGCCTCTTCTCCTCATGTGAATTTGTGCACATTTTTATGTTGGAACATGGTGTTAGTAATAACCAGTCCATGTCCTGAGCAGAAATCCAACAGATATTTGCCATTCCCAAAATATTTTGTATGTCTCACAATCATTTCTTACTCTGCTATTTAGATCCCCAACAAGGACCAACTTTTCCTTTTTCATTGTGTCAATTGCTTTTTCTAAAGCCTCAAAAAATTCCTCCACTTCTACCTTAGTAGAACCTTTTGTGGGACCATAGGCACAAATAAGTCTCATTGTCCAGTTCCCCATTCCCACTTTACTCTGCTTGAGACTGACTGCCATTCAAGAAGATTAGCCTCGTATTTTGTGTTGAATACTATGGCTACTCCTTCTTTTCCTTGATTGTCATTGCCTGAATATAACATTTTATATTTATTGCTCAGAAAGATCTCACCAGTTTTGATCTTTTTTGTTTCAGTCACCCCTATTATGTCGATCTAGTACTTATCTAATTCCTAAGCTAGCTCCATTTCTTTGCCATTCAGGCTTCTTATGTTGATAGTACCGATCTTTAACTTTGGTGATGTTTAGTTGGGATGTGTTTTCAGATTTTGTTCCAGTAGCTGACTTTTCGCTGTTCGCCCTGGTTCCCTGGCGAAAACAACGGAGGCCTTGTTTAACCGGACATGAAATTTTGTCATGTTGTACCATCATATTTTATTTTGGTTTAACCAATAAGAATACAATTTGGTCGGCTAAATCCCAAATTGCCAGCCCATCCTCGATCATTCAGTATCCAAGTAGATACCCAGCAGGGTGCACCACGAGACGGTGAGGATTGGACATTCGGTCAGAAGCCCTGGTTGGTTCTCCGCATTCCTTTAAAGGCTATGTAGAGTTCTCCTCTCAGTTATACAGCTTTGACCCTTAAGCACCCCCATTCAATAGTCTAGTTTTATTTCAAATGTTTCAAATGTTTATTTCAAAATGTTTCAAAATTTTCTTTCTGTTCTTGTTACTTGTAGCCATTTAGGTAGTAATCTTAATTTTATTTTAACAAGGAAGTGGTCACTGCTTATTTCATATTCTCTGTGAACTCTAACATCTAGTGAAAATGTTGATGTCTTTTCATTTAATATAAAATAATCTAATATTGATTTCCATCCTCTTGCTGCCCAAGTATATTTATGTATGTCTTTATGTTTATAGAAGAAATTCATTATTTTTAGGTTATTATAAACTACAAAGTCAATCAATTTTTTACCATTCCTGTTTAGAGTATGTTCTCCATGTATTCCTATATTATTATTAATTTTCATGTTTCCAATTCTTGCATTTAAGTCTCCTCCTAAAATTACGTAATCATTTTTATTTATTTTATTATATATGTTTTTTGGCTGATTATAAAAATCAATATTATCCTGTTCTCTTCCTTCTTCTGGGGCATATAAACCAATTATTGTTAAATAGCCTCTATCTATTTTTATTCTAGCTTCTATTATTCTTTCATTCCATAATTTATAATATTGTAACTGTTTTGAAAGGGAGTTATGAATCCAAATATGACTCCTGCTTGTGCTCTTTGGTCTTTGTCAACTCTACTGTATATCACATTAAAATTTTCGGTTCTCATAGTTCCTTTTAATTTTTTTTTTGTTTCAGTGATTACTGCTATTTTAAAATTTCTTTCATTTAATAGTTAGTCTAATTCTATTTCTTTATATGCTATTCCTCTTACATTCCAGTTTGCTGTGTGTATTATATTTTGTCGTTTCCATTTTTGTTTTACCTTTTCCATTCCAGGGTCATTTCCCATAGATTTAATTTGATTAACTTTTTCTGTCAGCTTACAAGTAAAATGTTCTCCATGTCAGGGGACTAGCCTGATGATGGAATAATTCAATGGTAGGTCTGCTACCTTAAGGCTTCTGAACTAGTCTTCTTCTGAATTTAAACCCATAGGAGGAATAGGGTATATTGAAGGGGGAAAGAGTAGATTATAGAAGAATTATAGTAAGGTTTATAGAGAGGGCATAGTTGTTAGGCCAGAAATGAAAAGACCCCCATGGCCCTTGAGTACTCTAATAGCATAAGGGTCATAAAATAAGATGAGTTAGCTGATAAGGCCTTATAGGAAAGATTAAAGTAATTGGATCTTTCTCAGAGTAGAAGAGGATAGATCCAGCTAGGGGCCCATGGGAGTACCGCTTTCCTTACAATCAAGATGATTGCCCCTTATGGCCCTGTTGTTCCACGAGTCCTTATTCAGTGTATTCGGACCACCCCACCCCTCCACGCACGCATGCACACACACACACACACACACACACACACATGGTGGGCTCCCCCTATCCGCCACCCAAGGGATGCGCACTCTAGGGGTTTCATCCTCCCCCCCCGAGAGAGAGAGAGAAGAAATGCTGTAGGCTATTTTTTATAGTGGGAGGAATAGACTGAAGAAAGGATGTCTGTCATATCTTTAAGTGATGCTATCATGGTTTGATATGGTACCTTCTATATGCCATAAGATGAAAATAAGGTATGTCCATAGTCTCAGTAAGAGAGCAGAAAGCTTGACACTACCATTCGAACAGAATGTTAGCTTTTTTTTTGCATTTTGTCCGTACAAAATCTGCTATGGATTTGTTGATGGTTTTTTTTTTTTTTTTTTTTTTCAGTATGCTGAATTTCTATTTTGGACTGCTTTGATACACTTATTTGATACACTTTTTTTTTTTAACCTAGATGGCGCCATATTAGGACTTTAGTCTTGTGTTGCACGCTGCAATTACTTTTACTAGCCCTACTGTTACACTGGATTGTGGTTGTTTGGCATTTGTAACCAACTTTGTGTTGTGTGCTCTGAAGATGCTGGATATAATACCAGCGAAATATTAGCTTTTAATTTAATAAATAGTTATTTTCTTATCCATCTGTGTTCATATCAAACCGTGAAATCTATTACAAAATGTCTGACGAACACATAAGCCTATCCACACGTACTTATTGGAGGATTGGGATGGGGGAGTCTCACATTTTGTGTAGAGTTTGGAATGAAGATCTTTATTCTAGCAAGAATCATTTCAGATATTTAGCTGCACTAGGTATTTGGATTGGAAGAGTGGAAACAGTGAGCAGGCTTTTGGAAAGAGATGTAGAAATCACAGAGGTCATCCCACTTGTAGTGCCATAGGACAGAAAGTGGAGATTGATTGATTCAAAAAAAAAAATGTTTATCTATGGAAAAAAAAAGGAATCATTGACAAGGTTACTGTCAGAGTTACAAAGAAAATAACTTATATTTACGGTTTATTGGGAGGGAGAGAGACTAAGCTAATTTAAAAAAAAAAGGTTCAGTGTTTGGAAGAATGGTGAAGATTAACTGGTATTCTGGTAGGTTTGGGAACAATTTATATTAGATCAGTATTGGTAACAAACAATTGTACTTCTCTTGGATAGTTGAGGTGAATTATAGTTGAGAGGATGTCGATTGAGGTTCAATAAGGAACTGGGCATGCAGTGGAAATTAAAGATTGTGGACATAACTTCCACACAGGGAGTGAAGGCTCAAGTCAATTAATCTATCAGTCTGTACCATCTATTAATTGAATAACCACTTCCTTTATCTGATAGAACAGTTCCTCTACTAAGATCGACATAGGTTAGATTAGCAATTCAGTGTACCACACTTCTTGAAATAAATGCATGTGCATGTGTGTTTATATTGTTTAGAAAGAGTCCAAATTATTGACCCTTCTAACTGCTGTATTTTGGGTTCATTTTTGAAAAACAAATATATAGGCTCCTTGAGCAGAATTCATATACTTTATAAGGTTTATATTCATATCAACTCTTCTTCATTTTCAAAACTTTTAAAATTTCAGAAAGTTAACCTCATCTACCAGGCTATGAAAGAGCAATGAATGTTTATTATTATTATTATTAACATCTGACCTCCATGGAGTCAGAGACTCATCGTAGGAGGTACACACTATTGCACACAGTGCTCATCCAACCCTGTCTTAAACTGATTCAATGTGTCTTCATTCACAACACACTCAGGCATTGCATTCCACTCGCCAGCCACTTTCCATGCAAAGAACCTGCTCCTCACTCCTCTGCTCACATCCTCCTTATACAGTTTCAAGTGATGGCCTCCTATTTTACCCATTTCTCCCATTCTATAAAAAATCTCTTCCATATCAACCTGATAATAACCTCTGACTAACTTATATATCTCAATCATATCCCCCCCCCTCTCCTGTTCATTAGGCTTTGCAACTTACATTCTTTCAATCTGTTCTCGTACTCTACATTCCAGACCACTCACCACCTTTGTGAATCTTCTCTGGACCCTTTCCAAGATATCCTCATCACCATGAAAACCTAGTGATCAAATCTGTGCACAGTAATTCACATGAGGCTGATCATGGCCTTATACAATGGCATCATAACCTCTCTATTTCTGCATGTCAGGGTCCATCACATCATTGCCATTATTCAATGTGACGTCTTCACAACTTGTGCAATGTGGCCCCTGAATTTCAGATCCTTGTCCATCATCACTTCCAGATCTCTCATCTCCTCTACTTCCTTTAAAGTTTCTCTACCAAGGGTATATTTTGCATCTCATTATTGCTTACCAAATCTCAAACATTACACTTTGCAACATTGAACTGGTAGTTCCACTTACGTGCCCATTCATGCAATCTACTCAAGTCTTCCTGTAAGGCCATCTGCTTGACTCTGCATTGCTCTCACCAATTTTGCATCATCTGAAAACAGCTGCATATCACTAGTTAAACCCATCCTAATATCATTAACATATAAATTGAACAACATTGATCCCCTGCAGTAAATCACTAGTGACCTTGCTCTTTTGGGATACTACTCCTCCATATATAATTTTCTGATACCTATCTGACAGCCAGTCACTGATCCAAATCAGAAATCTGTTATCAAATCCCATATGTTTCAATTTATTTAACAGCTTGTCGTGTGGTAGTCTATCAAAAGCTTTTCCAAAATCCAAGTACACCACTGTATGTGCATCTCCCCTTTCCAAGGTCTTTGTCACATTATTATAGTTTAGTTATTTATTTATTCATATGGAGTTTACTCCCTTTTCTCCCCCCGTCCCTATTGGGGTGAGTTGAGCCCCCCTCATGGGGGGGTTAAGTATTTATGGCTGTAGATCCGTGTGTATTCACAGGGCCAGTTTGCCTGCTTGCGAGATGAAAAACCCCAGATACACTGGGGGAGAAAACCCTGCTGTCCACGCCCAAGACCAGCTAACTTGGCTATGGCTGAGGAAGATCCTTAAGCTCCTCACGTCAGCGACGGGAATCAAACCCGGGACACTCCTTCCCCAGGCATATAGTTGCGAAGTGCAAAGCCACTAGGCTAACCACGCAGACATTACTATAGTACATAAGTAAGTTAGTAAAATAGGATCTCCCTTAACAAACCATGCTGATATTATCCACACAGAATAGTGCTGTTATCAACCCATTTCTGTATTCTACTTCTCACCAATCTCTCCTGTACCTTCACCACAACTCCAGATATGATTATTTTTAGAGATTTTTTTTTTTTTTTTCCCCCACTTGATTCTAGATTAATACAGTTAAGCTACTGCTTCTAGAAAATTACTGACTGGATTTAAACATAATACCTTTATTCCAGTATTTAGATTCCTCTTGGAAGTATGAATATGTTTTATAACCATAAATTAAAATTAAAAAAAATATATTCTGTATTTAGGAGAAGTTGATCTGGATAAAGACTTGTTACAAACTCTTAATGAGTGTCAAAAGAATTGGAAGGAAGAGCAACAACGAAACAGAAAGCTGAAAAGTATGTGTTTCTTATTCTAATTTTTTAACTATTAATGAAAAGAAAAGTACTATTTTGAAGTTGAAATCATATTGATATGCTTCACTCAAATCCTAATAAGAATTTTCAACATTCTGTAAATAATTTACCTGTGGTGCTTGATGACACTTTTTTTAATGTGAATTCCATCCATGAAAGGTTGTTAGTGTAATAAATTTAGTTTAATCCTTTATCCAAGTGTATGCAAACAAAGTTTGCACCTGAAGTATCTTCAGGACTGAGGCAACTTGTAGTAAAGGTGGGCTAAGCTCTCATCACTCCTTGTCTCAGTATCTCCCATAATGCAAAGCACATTTCCTTGCAGATATGTATAATACTATGCATTAAGGGAAGAGCCACTACCGAGACCGGTTTCGACCTTTATTGAGGTCTCGTCAATCGGAGGCAGACCCAGAAGTGGTGATACTAAGGGCAGAAGCAATGGAGAGGTCATATTTACTTATACGAGTTGCCAAAAGGTATACCACCTTATTATTAAATTACTCTGGATTTAGAGAAAGATGTTGGAAGGTTATTTTCCATTTGGTTAGCCTATAATAAATTTAGTTTAATCCTTTATCCAAGTGTATGCAAACAAAGTTTGCTCCTGACGTATCTTCAGGAAGGAAGGGCCACTACCCAGACCAGTTTCAACCTTTATTGAAGTCTTGTCAGTCGGAGGCAGACCCAGAAGTGGTGATACTAAGGCAGAAGCGATGGATTGCCTTAGTATCACCACTTCTGGGTCTGCCTCCCACTGACGAGACCTCAATAAATTTTGAAAAACTAGTCTGGGTAGTAGCCCTTTCCTTAATTTATGACATTATAAATGCCTGCAAGGAAATGTGCTTTGCATTATGGGAGATACTGAGACAAGGAGTAATGAGAGCTTGGTCCATCTTTACTACAAGTTGCCTCAGTCCTGAAGATATTTCAGGCGCAACTTTGTTTGCAGACACTTGGATAAAGGATTAAACTAAATTTATTATAATCTTACCAAGTGGAAAATAAAAGGTTGTTAGTCTAGAGCAGGAGTCGGCAAACGTTTTAGACTATTGATCCCTTCATGGAATCCTTGATCCCTCATCGACCCCCATCATGTTAAATAAATGAATAAATGTTATCAATAATAAATTTCTCAATTTAAAAATAATAATTCCTTCACCCTTTTACTTCATTACTGCTTCTCAATAAGTAATATTTAATGAAATTTATAAAGAACATTAAAAATTTGCTTACATTTTATTGATTTACTTGGAATGGCTAATGAGAAGGATGTGTTTGTTGGCTCAGCCGATCAGCCAGTTGGCGTTGCATGTTTATTAGGTGTTACTCAAAATCGTTTTAGGTGTTTATTGACCTCCCCTTTTGACCCCTAGACATTTATCGACCCCTTGGATAGCCATATCTATCAGTAAATATTTAATTATCCATAAATATCAGTATTATTAAATCCTTAGTCCATCCAAGGACCAATCACACAACACTTTTAAGTCACTTCAGGACTTCAGTAAGCAGGGTCGTGATCCCATACTGGGTGGTGAAATTCATCTGCCATCTAAAGATGTTCAGAAACAACCATGCACACAGTGGGATTCAAACTCATATTGTGGTGGTTAGATACATTATCCATTTTTCATGGTTGGCCAAGTGGTTAGCTTATCTTTTACATCATCCATATATATTCTCCAAATTTGCTACAGCAAATATTCAATTTAGTTTAAGAATTCTGAAGACTTGTATTGGATTTATGTAGTAGTACAACATCATCAAGTTAAAAGTCAAGTTGAATATTTCTAATTTTGATATCAGGTTTGATGCCACTGAAATGTTTGGAAAATTTTGAAAAAAAAGGAGGAAGGCTAATAATATATCTGCTGGATTTCTGCTCAGTATATGGACTAGTCATTACTAACACCATGTTTCAAAATAAAGATGTTCACAAGTTCAAGTGGAAAGAAGACATAAGAAATAACAAAAGCCTTATTGACTGTCTCATATGAACAATGATGATAGATGAATACCAGCCAAAAACATTGCAAAGACTATGGGGATATCAAGGGAATGAGTTGGGGTGATTATCCATCAACATCTGGACATGCAGAAGCTATCAGCAAAGTGGCTTCCCAAATGTTTGAATGCTGACCAAAAGAGAGAACATGTGCTGTCATCTCAAGGGATTTTGGGTCATTTTGAGAAGTCAAGTGCAAATTTTTGGCTCGTATTGTGACTATTGATGAAACATGGCTTCATCACCATGACCTAGAGACCAAACAACAGTCAATGGAGTGGCAACACAAAGGTTCTCCATGGCCAAAGAAGTTTCAAACCCAAAAGTCAGCAGGGAAGGTTCTTATCATTGTCTTTTGGGATATGGATGGTGTAATTCCTTACGAAGTACCTAAAAAAAAAAAGGTGAAGCTATTACAGCAGTTGTTGAATAAACAGCAGTTTATTCAACAGCTCTGAAGGAATTGAAGAAGGTTACTGAAGGTAAAATGCTGCAGGAAACTGAGCAGAGGTGTGTTGCTTTTGCAGTATAATGCACCTGCTCACACTGCTTGTGAAACACAACAGACAATACACAACTTGGGCTTTCAATATCTGCCTCACCCACCCTATTTTCTCATCATCTGGCCCCATCTGGCTATTTTCTATTCCCATATTTAAAGAAACACTTGAAATGAACAAAATTTACCACAGATAATGAAGTAATATCTGCAGCTGAGGACTGGTTTGTGTAACAAGGGAAATACTTTTTCTCAGAGGATTGCAAATGATGCAGCAACATTGTAACAAGTGTGTAACACTGTGGAGAATTTGGAGAATAATGTGTAAGTTACAGGTTCTATCTGAATTTCTTCATGATGATTATCACAACTTTTCAGCACCCACCCACCCTCGTAAAACTTCCAGTACAGATCTCCAAGAGTTTCTAAATTGAATTACAGCTGTAACAAATTTGGCATGGATATGAACAATAAGATCATCATCAAATTCTGGATATGTACCCTCAGTAATGTACAGATAATGATGAGAGCACCACATGAAAAGTTGCACTGTTACTAACTTCCCATCAACAATTTTCCTTCACCATTAATCTGTTATCTATCAAGACTACCAACATTATCAGATCTCATATAATGAGATCTGATAATGAGAGATAATGGTCTCATTATTACTGTATATACATCTTGGTCTTCCTCTGGGGTCATTGCTAATCTTTTCTCTATTCTATTACCTGAGATTAGCTCTACTAACGCATTCTTGAATGCTATTTCATGTTTAATGAAATACTGCCACTGATGGCATCTGTTCACTCCACTAATCTTTCTCAGAACTCTCATATCAGAGGTCTTCAGTCTGTGATCAAGTGTTTTATTTTAACCCAGCTCTTAGAACCATAAATTAAATTTCGTTTGAACACTGTCTTGTATAAAGCTAATTTAGTGTTTTGAGTAATTTCTTTCTTATTTCATATAAATTTATTCAGCTCATTTACTACGATACCAATTTGACTAATTCTGCCTATTTACATATTTAATTTGTCATCTTCACTAAAAATTGTTCCTAAATAGCTGAAATGTTTACTTGTTCTATAGGTTCACCATTCAGGATGCAGTTGATGCTTCAATGTTTCTGCCTATTTTCAATGTCTGTGTCTTTTTATTGCTGATTTTCATACCACATTATTACAACAGTTATTTAGTTTAGCTAGGGTATACTGCAGACTTATACTGGATTTATTTAGGAGTGTAACATCTCCATAAAGTAAGGAGCTTAAGATTAATATATCCAATTTTGATGTCAGCTTTAATACTACTTTCGTTCCTAATGTGATCCATATAAATAATGAATAACAGTGGAGATAATGTGCACCCTTGTTGCACACCTGATTTAACATCAAATCATCTTCCTGTACCTAATTCAATTCTAACTGCTGACGTATACTTAAATAGAGACTATGTATTGCTTGATATAATGTCCCATTTACACCATATATAAGGTGGGTTTCAAATGTTTCCGGCCTGACATACAAAATTCATGCTGATTTTAAAACTCCGTGTGTGACAGATAGCACCATCTATGGGAAGCTTAGTGTACCAGTTTCAACTCACTACTTGCATCATTCAATTGGAGGCACTCATTTGACTAACTTGGCATGCTAAGTGACTATAATATTAAAAATTGAGTACTGCACTGTGATAAAGTTTTTCACCAAGGAAGGGCTTTCTCCAAGTGCTATCAAGCAATGAGTGGATGGTGTTTTGGGAATGCTTCTCCTTCATATTCTGCTATGACAGAATGGGCTAAACAGTTTCACTTAGGAAGAGAGAGCATCAAAAATGATCCTTGTGATGATCAGCGGAAGTGATGACTGAGGAAAATGTCTTTTGTTGAGGAGGAACTGCTCAATGTCAGATGACTGAAGTTCAAAGAAATCTCAGCAAGGTTGGGTGGGTCTGACTTCTCTTTTTAATTCAGAAGGAGCATCATGTGACCTATTCTCACATGTTTTTAGAGTTTTGCCAAGGGAATCAGAGACAAGTGTTGGAATCCATTGTCACTGGGGATGAAACCATGGTCCTTTATTATGATCCTCTTTCCAAAAGGGAATCCATGGAGTGATGCAAACCAGGCAAAGCACCAACAAGAAAAGCTAAGGTCACTCAGTCTACCAAGAAGATTAACAATCTTTTGGGTTTGCCTGGGAATTCTCTTGATTGACTTCAAGGAAACGAATACCACCATGAATGCAGAATATTATGCTTCACTCCTGCGCAGACAGCATGAAGCCATACAGGAGAAAAATATGAGGAATGCTGAGTCATAGTGTTCGCCTACTGGTGCATTATCGTGAAGTAGGTGAACTTCACTATGGAAGTGAAGGACTATGGCTTCCAGGAGATTGAACCCCCACCCTACAGCCCAGATCTAGCACCTAGTGACTGCTACCTCTTCTCGAAACTGAAGAAAGACCTTCGAGGAAGAAAATTTGCAGATGACAATGAGGTAAAAGATGCAGTTTTAAGCCATTTTGCAGACAAAAGTACAGACTAATTTTTCAAGGGCATAGAAACATTAATTCAAAGATATGAAAAGTGTGTTGAAGTAAAGGGAAATTATGTTGTTTTCTTTCTATCACCTCTAAAAGTTAGCCAACTGGAAACTTATGGAGCCACTCAGGTAACTGTAGCATTTTGAAGAGCTTAGCACCTTGTCATATGCCTTTTCCAGATCAACAAAACTTAAATGCAATCCTTGTTATGTCCAAGATTTCTCAACTGTTTGTTTTTATTTGAAAATCTGATCATGACAACCTCTATTTGGCCTGAATCCAGCTTGTTCTTCACCAAGCTTCCCTTCCAACATTGTTCCTCCATTTTTCAAGTATGCTTGCATAAATCTTACCAAGAACACTGAGCAGTGAAATACTTCTGTAATTCTCACATTCAGTTTTATTTCCCTTTTTATGGATGGGTACTATGAGAGCTCTGCTCCAATCATCCAGAATTTGACCTTTTGACCAGGCCTTCTGAATTATGTAATGCAGCCACTCTAACACTTTTATACCTCTCGTATTTGAGTATTTCTGGTCAAATTTCCTCCATGTAGCTACACTTTCCACATTGATGACTTTTCTACTTCAAATATGGATATGTATTCCTGATTGCATTCCTCTTGGGAGTTTTCTACCATGGTGCTGACACTACTTATGTCATATAGCAATCTTTCAAAGTAATTACTCAAGATATCTAGAATATCTTTATCTTCAATTTTCATGTCACCTTTATCATCTCTGATTCCTTTTATGGTATACTTTTTCCTCCATTTATAAGCTTTTTACAATAGCCTCTGCAATATTTTGCCAACTTCTTGATATTTGTTTTCTGCATTCTACCAAAGTTTTCCCATGATCATTGTTTAGCTAGTTTTACACACTGCTTCACATTCTTACATGTTTCTCTGTATTCTCTAAGAACACAAGCTGACTTGCGAGGAACTTTCAATATGCTTTCTTCTCTTCCTTGACTTCCTCTTTTTCTTCCTGAGTCCACAATGGAGTTCTGATGTTTCTATCCTTATAGACAACCTCACCATATGCCTCTCTGGCTTCATTGATCAGTTTTTTTTTCAGAGTTTGCATTGAATCTCCATTGCTTGGTTCTTGTTTTTAACTCTCATTTTTTCTTCAGTGATGTTTGTTTATTTGAGTGTAGTGTACAGTTCACCTCTGAAAACTGCTCAACTTTGATTCATTTTAAAACTTTCTTGCAATAAAATTCAGTTTTATGCTGCTCAAAACTAAATTGAGATCACTTCCTATTTCAAATCCTCTGTATACTCTTGTGTCCTGAATCAGGGGAAAACATTGCTATTAACTATAACATAGTCATCGAGACTTTCTTATTTCTTGCATTTTCTCTCCATATGAATTTGTGCACATTTTTATGTTGGAACATGGTGTTAGTAAAAACTAATCCATGCTTGAACATAAATCCAGCAGGCATTTACCATTATTTGGAAAAAAGCGCAAAGCTTTTTTCCAAATTTTTCCAAAAACATTTCTGTATGTCTAGTAATTATTATTATTATTATTACTCCAAGATCCCATGGAGTCAAAGACTCATCTAGGAGGTACTTTTACCATACACTCAGCTCATCATACCTCCAGCTTAACCACACTCAAATTCTCTGCAGACAGAGAATTTCCTACTAATCATTTCTTACTCTGCTGTTTAGATCTCTAACTAGGACCAACTTTTCCTTTTTCATTGTGCCAGCTGCCTTTTCTAATGCCTCAAAAAATTTCTCCATTTCTTCCTTGGTAGAATTTTCTTTGGGACCATAAACACAAATAAGTCTCATAGTTCAGTTCCCCATTTTGACGTTTTCCCACATTGCAGGTGTGCAAGATGAACAGGGAAATGGGAAGGCTCAGGGTGGAACAGAGATACACAGCGTGAGAAAGGTGGATGCTCCAAGAGGATGTGAGAGCATGTGTAGATAGGAAAGGAATGGGATGACCTGGGATCAAGAGGAAACAGTTGGAATTGAAAAGGGTTCTAAAATGAACAAGCAGAAAGGGAAATGGCCACAGTCGAGCATGGAGAGATCACATCGAGTAAGTGGTATCAGGGATAACTACCTCAGACAGTATGTAACAGAGGGCACAAGAGGATTAAGGGTCTTGGATTTGGTCATCTCATCAGAGGATGTAACTATCAATGAGGTATCAAATCATTCACCAATTGGTGAAAGTGACCATGAGGTGATTATTTGGGTGGTTGCCAGCAGTGCATGGACCCCTGTGAGAAAAGGGTATATGTGGAACTACAAGGGGGGTGATTATGAAGAGCTCAGGAGACAGCTTGTGGGTGTAGCATGGAATGAGGAGTTAGCTGGAAAAAAGATCAATGCAGCTTGGGGTTTTTTTCAAAAACTGTCTAGTAGATGCAATGTCTAAATGTATTCCAAGAGTGAGAAGGTTAAATAAGGTAGTGTGAAATGGATGAATAAAGAGATTAAGCATGTGATACAGAGAAAAAGAGCATTATGGAGGCAGCATAAAAGAAGTAGAAATAGCCAATTCCATGAGTACTACAAAGACCAGGCAAGGTGGGTGACTTGGTTAGTAAGGGTAGCTAAAGAGAGGTATGAACAGCAGTTAGCTAATGAAGCCAAAAAGAATCCTAAGGAGTTCTTTTGACATGTAGTCAGCAATAGAAAGAATGATTATGTAAGGATGACATTGATTGAAGAAAATGGTATAAAGACAGCTGTTGCAGAAGGTGTGGTGGAGATACTTAATGAGCAGTTCATAAAGGTCTTTCAATCTTGTGAATGTGACTTCATGGAGAGATTGAGAGCAATTGATGATGGGGAAGAGAGACTGACTGTACGTGAGCAAGAGGTGTATGGGGAGTTGAGCAAACTAGATGTAAATAAAGCTGTGGGACTTGATAATATATCACCACGTATTCTGAAGGAATGTACCAGATAGTTGACACTGGCCTTGACATATTTTTTTTATACGAGTCTTGCACTCGGTCAAGTTCCTAAGGAGTAGAAGGAGGACAAGATTGTGCCACTTCATAAAGGAGGTGATCGAACTCAAGCATCAGACTATAGGCCTATATGTGTGTCAGGTGTTGCAGTTAAGTTGTGAGAATTAGGATCCAGAATTGGGTTGACAACAATGGTATTATCTTTGATGGATAGCATTGATTTGTAAAAGGGAGGTCATGTTTTAGTAATCTATTTACTTATTACAATAAAGTGATTGCTTCCTTGGACAGAGGAGAAGGATACACAGTAATATACTTAGATTTTCGTAAAGGCTTTTGATAGAGTACCTCATGATAAATTGATAGTCAAACTAGAGCAGATGGGGTTGGATATTAGATTAGTGCATTGGATTGCAGATTGGCTATCTGATAGGTATCAACAATGTGTATGGGGGAGCGATATCCAGGAAAAGGAAAGCCACTAGTGGAGTGCCTCAGGGGTCTATTTTGGGGCCATTACTGTTTAACTTGTATATTAACGATATAGGTGAAGATTTGGATGGAGATATTCAGTTGTTTGCAGATGATGCAAAGTTGCAACGAACCATGAAGAGTAGTGAAGATGTTGTGGCCTTACAAGAAGACTTGAATAAATTGAATGATTGGGAATGGGGATGTGAGTTCAATGTTGCAAAATGTAAGGTTTTAAAATTTGGAAAACAAAAATGGGATGCAGAATTTATGCATGGTGAGTATATATTGTCGGAGGTGGTGGAAATAAGAGATTTGGGGGGTGATAGTGGATAAGGATCTGAAATTTAGAGGACACACAGCCAAAATTGTGAAGACAACACAAAGGCTTCTGGGAATGATGCAGAGGATACTGACTTGTAGAAGTAGGGAGATTCTTGTTCCATTGTATAAGGCTTTGATTAGGCCACACATCGACTATTGTGCCCAGATTTGATTACTTGGTTTTCAGAAGGATGAAGAGATGTTTCAAAAGTTTATTTTTCACTTGGTTAGACTATAATAAATTTAGTTTAATCCTTTATCCCAGTGAGAGCAAACAAAGTTTGCACCTGCAAAATATCTTCAGGATTGAATATATAGTGTTGTATTATCTTACCTGGGTAAGTAGTACAACACCAGACAACTCATAGCAAAGGTGGAGCAAGCTACCAACACTCCTATCCCAGTATCTCCCATAATGCAAAACACATCTCCTTGTGGATATGTATACTGTTATGCATTAAGGGATTGGCCACTACCCAGACTAGTTTCGACCTTTATTGAGATATCTTCAGTGGGAGCCAGGCCCAGAGTTGGAGATACCAGGCAGAAGCAGTAGCAAGGTCATCTTTACCTATAGGAGTTGCCAAATTGCTCTCACTGGGATAAAGGATTAAACTAAATTTATTATAGTCTAACCTAGTGAAAAATAAACTTTCAACATCTTTCTCTAAATCCAGAGTAATTTAATAAAAAAAGGTGGCAAACCTTTTGGCAACTCCTATAGGTAAAGATGACCTTGCTACTTCTTCTGCCTGGTATCTCCAATCTCCAACTCTGGGCCTGGCTCCCACTGAAGAGACCTCAATAAAGGTCGAACCTAGTCTGGGTAGTGACCAATCTCTTAATACATAACAGTATACATATCCACAAGGAGATGTGTTTTGCATTATGGGAGATAATGGGATAGGATTGTTGGTAGCTTGCTCCACCTTTGCTACGAGTTGTACTACTTACCCAGGTAAGATAGTACAACACTATATTCAGTCCTGAAGATATTTTCAGGCCCAAACTTTGTTTGCTCTCACTGGGATAAAGGATTAAACTAAATTTATTATAGATGTTTTAAAAGGTCCAGAGGCGACTGACTAAGGTAGTTTCTAACCTCTGGAATGTCGAGTATGAGGAAAGATCGAGAAGATGCAACTTGCAAAGTCTGGTGGACAAGAGGAAGAGGGGGAGATATGATAGAGACCTATAAGTTAGTAAGGGGTTGTTATAGGATCAGTGCTAGAGAGGTTCTACAGAAAATAGTGGGAGATCGGGGGAGAACCAGAGGTCATCCCTGGAAACTGTATAAAGAGCGTGTGAGTAGGGGAGTGAGAAGCAGGATTTTTTCATGCAGAGTTGTGAATGATTGGAATGCCTTGCCTGAGAGTGTAGTGTCTGCAGAGAATTTGAGTATGTTTAAAGCATGATGTGATGAGCTGTTTGTATGATAAAAGGACCTCCTAGATGAGTCATTGACTCCATGGGGTCTTGGGTAATAATAATAATATAATAATATTCCCTTGATATTACATGGTATTGATGAATATAATCTTCATATTTAGTGTTGAATACTATAGCTACTCCCTCTTTTTCTTGATTATTATTGCCTGAACATAACATTTTTTATTTGTTGTTTAGAAAGATCTCATCTGTTTTTTTGGCTTTGTTTTAGTTATGCCTATTATGTCAATCTGGTACTTATCCGGTTCTTCTGCTAGTTCTATTTCTTTTCTATTAATGCTTCTTATGTTGATAGTACTAATCTTGAACTCTTCCAATGTTGAGTTGAGATGTGTTCTGGTATTTGTTCCAGTAGTTGTCTTTTTGCTGTTCGCCCTGGTTCCCTGACAAAAATAATGGGGGGCCTTGTTTAACTGGGTGGCATGAAATTCTGTCATGTTGTACAATCATTTTACATTGTGGTTTAAGTCAATAAGAATACAATTTGGTTGGCTAAATCCCAAGTTGTGAGCTTATCCTCGTTTGTTCAGTATCCAGGTAGATACTTAACAGGGTGCACCACAAGAAGGTAAGGATTTTACATTAGGTCAGAAGGCATGGTCACTTCTCCACATTCCTTAAAAGGCTACATGGAAATCTCCTCCTAGTTATACACCTTTCACCCTTAAGCACCCCATACAATAAGATCAAAACTCTGAAAATAGGCAGGAACATAGAACACTTCAGCTGCATTCTCAATGCAGAACCTATAGAACAAGTAAAATATTTCAGCTATTTAGGCACATATTTTTTAGTGAGGATGGCAAATTAAATTTGGAAATAGACAACTGAATCAACAAAGCTGTATGCTGGAGAGCCAGTTGAATATATTTATATGGAGTAAGTGAGAAATTAGCCAAAATACTAAACTTGCAGTATGCATAACAGTGTTCAAACCACTTTTAAGTAATGGATCGGAGAGTTGGGTTAGAAATAAAACACTTGATCAAAGATTGGAGACCACAGATATCAGAGTTCTTGGAAAAATTAGGGGCTTGAACAGATGGCATCAGTGGCAGAATCATGTTAACAATGAAGACGTTAGAAAACATGACATTGTTTGCATTCAAGAATGTGCAAGCAGGACCAATCCAATGTGGTATAGTCACTTAAGCAGAATGGAAGAAGAAAGGTGAGCAAGGCAGTTGTTTGGTGCCAAGATGGCAGGAAAAAGGCCCAGAGGAGACCAAGGTCTAGGTAGATTGATGCAGTCAGAAGTATCTTAGAAGAAATATTAGATATGACAATATTGATGATGATGATGTGTTTTTTATTTATTTTTTATTTATTTATTTTTTTGCATTTGTGTTTTTTTTTTTCTTTTCTTTTTTTGGCAATGCTAAGAGAAATTTGCTATGGCAAACGTTCGACTAACAAACTGTTCCTATGATTACTGCTAATTCACTATAGTGAGAGTCAACTGTGTTTGAAATCACCTGTAAATTCTTATATCTTTGACCAATTTTGAAGACATTACTATCAAAACATAATCAGCAAAAATGTTCTTGTGTTGTGTGTGTTCATTTATTTTGGATTTATGTACATTATTATGCTGTAACATGGTTTATGACTAAACCATGCTATTCACTGATAGATTTCTGCTTAGGACACATGTTAGTGACAAGCCTGTGTTCTGAGCAGAAATCCTGCAGTTAACATTATTATTCCTTTTTTAACATATATGAATATTTCTAAAACATTTATATATGTCCTCAATTAATTTCTTGTTTTCCTCTGTATATCTTTGGCAAGAACCTTTTTTTTTTTTTTGTTTCGAAAAATTTTCCTCTTCTTTCCAACTAGATTCTTCTGTGTTCCATAGTCACAAATGTTATATTATCTAATTTCCATTTTGATAATTAGCGACTTCACTCGATTTGAAATTGAAATTACTTCCATTCATGCCGGCCTGCTTGGCCCAGTGGATATGAATGTTTGTGATTGTCTTTAGGTAGGAAATGAAGGTCATCATCTGGTGTGAGACCACTTCCTACTTACTGGAGGCTGAAATGGCTTGAAAAAGTTCCATGTTTTGTCTCTAGATCAGGATTTCCAGATTATGTAAAAATAAATGAAAAATACAATGATGAAAAAAAAAATACACACACACACACACACACACACACACACACACACACACACACACACACACACACACACACAGGGTAATTCTAAATTATTATTGGGGTTTCCCTGACCTGTAATTTTCAAACCGGAAACAACTAAAACTGGTTACAGAATATGAAAGTGTAGTTCAAAAAGTTATATTTGGCAATGCTGTACCTGCTGCATTGATATCTGGGAGATAATATGATGTCAAACTTCAGAATGGCAAATATTTGAGAAAATGCATGCACTTTGGTTTTTTTGAAATAAAGTCTATTATCACAATGCAACATCATTACAGAACTGAGTACGGAAAACATCCACCTTCAGATAATGCTATATGACATTGGTTAAAGCAATTTCAGGAGACTGGTAGTGTTCAGCACACCAAAAAGGAGTGGGAAGACCGAGAACTTTGCAGGAAGATGTTGATCAAATCCATGAAGCATTTTATCAAAGCCCACAAAAGGCAACTAAATGAGCTTCTTTTGCAGTTAGGTACACCACAAGTAACTGTTTGGAGAGAGTTGTTCATAACCGCCTTCAACTCAATGCCTGCAAACTGCAGCTTGTGCGGGCTTTTCAGCCAGATGATAAACCTTGCCAATTCTAATTTGCCCAATACATTTTGTCAAAAGTCAAAGCTGATGAAAATTACTTTCAGAGATGGATATTTAGTTATAAAGCAACATTTTGTATATCAGGAAGGATAAATCATCATAACTGCTGATTATGGGGATCAGAAAACCCTCACACCATTCAAATATTCAAAAGATATAGTTCAAAGTAAATGTCTGGTGTGCTTTGTCATATTCGGAAGTTTTGGGCCCTTTTCCTTTGCGGAAAAAACTAACAGCAGTGAATTATCTGGACATGCTACAGTTGTATCTGTTACCCCAGTTGGAAGATCATCAGCCAGATGTGGTGAAAATGCATGTCAAGAATTTCTTGACATGCATTTTCCTAGGTACTGGGTTGGGCATGGTGGACTGATTCCATGAAATGACCTCCATGTTTTCCCGATATTATGCTACTTGATTTCTTCCTGTGGGGATACATAGACATTGTTTACCAGACCCCTGTGAAAGAACCAGAATAAAATTGCTTCAATAGAAACACTTACACCACAAATGATGGAGAACAATTGGAGGGAAATTAGTTATTGCTTGGGCATCTTACTTGCCATGAGAGGCATGCATGTTGAAGTTATTTAGCATTCTTGATTCTATTGGTAATAAAAATTTTTGAGTTACACTTTCATATTCTTAATCAGTTTTATTATGTACAATTGCCCTGTACATGTGTATAATTGATGAAAATAGAGAACAAAATCCGTAGCCAACCCACGGTACAAAAAATGTAGTGTAGGTTTTTAGATAAGTGGGGGGGGGGGGGGGAGAGCAACATAAATTTTTAAAAAAATTCAAGAAGATTTTTCTTCATGTTTGTGTTGAATACTATAGTCACTCTTTCCTATGCTTGATCGTTGATGAATTGTCTAATACGATTTAGACAAATTTCAACTGTTTAGCCTTTCTTAGTCCATTGGCATGAATTACGTTGATATGGCATTTCTGCCATGCCTTGCAGTTCACTTCTTTTCCATCAATACCTGTTACCAACTTTAATCGAATCTAACTTCACTTATGTTGAGATTATTCTTAATAAGTGACCTTTTACTCTTCTCCTTGGTTCTCTAACAAAAACTGCCGCGACCCTGTACAAAATTCTAGTCTTTTTTTTCTACTTGATATACTTATCTTTGGCAATAGAATCATCATAAATATATCCAAGTGGGAAAAAAAAAGACTAGAATTCCACACAGAACAGTTCAAACAATAGCCTTTCCATTGTTTGAACTAAAACTGCAGCTAAGATTGCAGTTGATGTACTTAATATTGCTGTAAGAGAACCAGCATAAAAAATGGTTTCGGGTTAATTCTGTGCAACTTAGTTATTCTCTTCATGTCCTTTTCTGTTTTTCATATAGCCATTACTAGTGAGCTCATATTTGTCCATTAATCAGACAAATTGTGTTTCATAGTTAGTTCCTTCACTCACTTGTTATAAACCTTTGAGTGCCACCATATATATTGCATTTCTTCTCAGGATCAAGTTATCTGTGATTAAAGTAGAAAATTAGAAACTTATCCCATTTAAATTATGTTAACATCAGTGTATAAGCTGAAAATTTAATACTTAAAAGTTTAATTTTCAGGTGATGGAATAAGTCTTTAGCATCAGTGATATCTTGTTAGACAAGTAGAGATAATAGTCAATTTTGTGAAGTTCCAATTCCAGTTTGACATAGATGTTTTGAAATATCTTTAAGTGATAGAAATTTTTCATAACCTAGTTTTCTACTTCTTATCAGAATCCTGAAGTGGCTGGAATTACAATATTTTATTTCCAGAGCAGGATTCTTAGATCATCTAATTTAATCTAACTCTGATACCTATTCACCCATGATATTAATATACTATTGAGGTTTTCAACCTCAATAGTATATTAATATCATGGGTTAATAGTGGTAAAAATGTGTCACAAGTAGTAAACAAGGGTCACAAGTAGTAAAAATGTTACTACTTGTGATACCTTTCACAAGTAGTAACATTTTTTTGCTGAAAAGAAAAGTAAATTTTACTTGGCAAGAAATTATATTCTTGTTTTCATCCTTATTTTACCTAAGCAAGAGCACACAAAAGTTTGCATTTGAAATATCTTCTGACTAGGTTACATGCATATATAATGTCATGCATTATGGGAAGAGCATTTCCATGCATTGTCCTGAAACTATTTTGCACACAAACTTTTGTTGAGGCCTGAAGTGCCTGGAATTCCACGATTTGTTGAGTGGGATTTTAGATCACCTAATCCAGATGCCATTGCACAGTATTAATCTGCTAAATAGGTTTTCAGCATTTCATAGTTGATAATGTGGGAAGGAAAGTAAATTATACTTGAAAATATATTCTTTTCTTGTCTAAGCATGAAAATTGTCTTGTCTAAGCATAATATAATATTTCATGACTAGGCACCAGAGATGGCCTAGTCATGAAATATTTTCATGACTAGGCCATCTGTGGTGGCAAATGACTTCACATAAAGCTATCTTAGTTATCCTACATGCATTATAATCTCTTCTCAGGCATAAGGCTATGCATTATGGAAAGGCTAATGCATTTCCTGAAGATATTTCACATGCAAATTTTGTTTGCATTTGAAATATTTTGAGGAAATTCATGGCCAGTTTCTGGTCAGTTATAATTTATTTTCCTTCTCACCAAAAAACTTGCTGCAATTATTCTGCAGAATCTTAATATTATGGTGGCACACCATTTTGCTACTTATATGTGGATATATTATAACAGCTGTTCTCAACGCTGTGCCACAGGTGCAAATGCTCCCGCAGATCTATTTTGCATGCACATTAAAAATTTTCTCCCAAAATTAGTAATCCAAATAAAAAACAATGAACCTATAAATTCAGCGATTGGGAAGAAGACTATGTTTTATCCAGAGTAAAGAGAAATGTTTTTGCTTATTGTGCAATGATTTAATTTAGTTGTAAAATAAATGTTACATGTATATTTATCCTACTTTTATAGTTAATTATTTTATTAATTGTTATCATTTGATATGATAAGCAAGTATAAATTTTCATAGAAAAAAATATTGGCACCTGGCACTCTCTTCCCAATGTCGAATGTGATCACAACCAGGTTGAGAACCCCCTGTATTATAACTTCTTCCATTATGTAGTTCTCACTATCTCCATGGATCTAGCTACTGCTAATGAACTTCAGTAATGGTAAAAACTATTCTGGATATTGACCCTTCCCATAATGCATATTATGCACATCCATGAAGAGAGTATGCATTATGAGATACTAGAGTAGCTTCTTTAAAAAATCAACTCCCTCTATATACAAGTAACCTAGTTATGAGGATATTTCATCTGCAAACCGTTTTTTGCATGCACTTTGATAAAATAAGAATATACTATCTTGTCAAGTGTAATTTATTTTCATGGACAGGATTATCATAATAAAATAACATTTATCTAATGATCAGGATATTGTTTAGTTCAATGCATACTTTCAAAGTGTTCATTCCCATGGCTTTCTGTTTCTGCTTGCCTTGAGCTTTGATGGTTGTTTTATGATGATTGTATTATTACCTTTTTATTGTAGCGGAATTTACAACCATTGAGAAAGAAATGACACAGAAGTTAGAAGAACAGTGTTTACAACATAAAAAGCAGATCTTAAAGCTTAATCAAGACAAAATAATTCTTGCAGCTCGGGTGAGTTAAAGTACTTTGTAAAATAATTATCATCAGATGGAGTTTTTCCACCTTAAATTTAGGAAATTGCCACCTTGTTTGTCACCATTTCCTGCAAATATCCTCAATGGATAATGGATACAGGAAGTCAACAATGATCAAGTACAATTAACACTTCATTGATAGCTTTTTATCAACAGTTTTCTTTCAAATTATTCTGTTATTTGTTAGGTCTTATATATGATTATTCCCTTCATGCATCACCCCTCTCTGGATCTTGTCCAGATTTTGCTTCAAGTGCATGTTTTTTAAATGTTTTCCAGCGCACCTACAATGTGCTTTGTTTGAAAAAATGAGTCAAGATTTTATCTAAAGTGTAAGTGACTCTAGATAGGTTTTTGTAAACTTTTCTTTACAAGGTAAGTTTTCTAATTCTCATATGGAGATTATGGAGATCCAAATGTTAGCAAACAAAGTTTTGTGGGTGAAGTATCTTCATGACTGAGCTACTCATATATAGAGGCTGATAACTTCACATTATGGGATACTAATGCAAAGCACACACATCCCCTTTTGGATGTGTATAATTATGGAAGTCATCAGCCTCTATATACAAGTAGCTCAGTTGTGAAAATACTTCACACGTGCAAACGTTGTTTGTTTTTGTGTCTCTGTCTCTTAATCACTTTCAAAACATTTATAACCTGGAAACAGGCTATAAATGGCTACATACTTGCTATAAAGCATTAAGGGATATTTATTATTATTATTATTATTATTATTATTATTATTATTATTAAACAAGACCTCATGGAGTCAAAGACTCATCTAGGAGGTCCTTTTATCTCACACACATCTCATCATACCGCGACTTAAACACATTCAAACTCCTTGCAGACACCACACTCTCAGGCAAGGCATTCCAATTACTCACAACTCTGCACGAAAAAAACCTGCCTCTCACTCCCCTACTCACACCCTCTTTATACAGTTTCCAGGAATGACCTCTGGTTCTCCCCTGATCTCCCACTATCTGTAGAACTTCTCCACCATTGATCCTATAACAACCCCTTACCAACTTGTAGGTCTCTATCATATCTCCCCTCTTCCTTCTCTCCACTAGACTCTGCAAATTACATCTTTTCAATCTTTCCACATACTCGACATTCCAGAGGTCAGAAACTACCTTAGTCAGTCGCCTTTGGACCCTTTCCAACATCTCTTCATCCTTCTGAAAACCATGTGACCAAATCTGGGCACAGTAGTCCATGTGTGGCCTAATCAAAGCCTTATACAATGGAACAAGAATCTCCCTACTTCTACACGTCAGTGTCCTCCGCATCATTCCCAGAAGTCTTTGTGTTGTCTTCACAATTTTGACTATGTGCCCTCTAAATTTTAGATCCTTATCCACTATCACCCGCAGATCTCTTATTTCCTCTACTTCCAACAATATATTCTCACCAAGCATAAATTCTGCATCCCATCTTTGTTTTCCAAATTTTAAAACCTTACATTTTGCAACATTGAACTCACATCCCCATTTGCTTGCCCAATCACTCAATTTATTCAAGTCTTCTTGCAAGACCACAACATCTTCACTACTCTTTATGGTTCGTCCCAACTTTGCATCATCTGCAAACAACTGAATATCTCCATCCAAATCTTCGCCAATATCATTAATATACAAGTTAAATAGTAATGGCCCTAAAACAGATCCCTGAGGCACTCCACTAGTGACTTTCCTTTTCCTGGATATTGCACCCCCATACACAACTTGTTGATACCTATCAGATGGCCAGTCTCCAATCCAATGCACTAATCTAATATCCAACCCCATCTGCTCTAGTTTGACTGTCAACTTATCATGAGGTACTCTATCAAAAGCTTTTGCGAAATCCAAGTATATTACTGTGTATCCTTCTCCTCTGTCCAAGGAAGCAGTCACTTTATTGTAATAAATAAGTAGATTACTAAAACACGACCTACCTTTAGCAAATCCATGCTGTCCATCAAAGATTATACCATTGTTGTCAACCCAACTCTGGATCCTAGTTCTCACAAGCTTCTCCAACAACGGTAATAATTGAGAGTTTAACGAAGTCGTACCAGCCAGGTGCGAACATAAAGGACGTCAGTGAATCTATTTGACTGCAAAAACAGAGGGTGAAAGAGATGATAATCGTGGCAGGAACGAATGATTTGAAAGAGGACAAAATGGAAATGATAGAGGATGTGAGGGAGTTGTTTGAGGTAGCAACAGAGAAGAGTGAGAGAGTTAGGATGGTGAGTATCTTACCGCGGTATGACAGCAAAGTGTTTAGAAGGAGGGCCATAATTGCCAATGACTTTATGCGTGGGTTATGCATGGAGAGTGGTGTGGAATTTGTGGATGTGTGGAATGAGTTCGATGGGCGAAAGGACTTATATAAGATGGATGGGTTACATTTGAATGGAGTTGGTGTACGGAGACTTGAAAGAGTGTTGATGAATGATGTGGAAGTGGATGTACAGACTCAGGGAAACTAGATTTATTAAGAGGGGGGGGAGTAGATATGCAGACTTTAAGGGGGGTAGTTAAGTGTATGAATGAGTATATTATGCCCGAGCGAGTACGACGGACAACAAATCAGAATGGGATAGTTAGTATAAGGCATCAAAGTAGGGATGGGACAAATGGGCTTCTGCGATTCATGTACACTAATGCCAGGAGTATTAGGAACAAGAAGGAAGAGTTTTTGGCCATGGTTGGCACTTCCATGCCACAGGTTGTCGGTATTAGTGAAACATGGCTGACAGAAGATGATAAAGCTAGTGGGATTGAATGCGACGGGTATAGCGTGTTCAGGAGTGACAGGGTGAATAAAAAGGGGGGAGGAGTGTTATTGATGATAGCTGATGAGCTTCAGCCAAGGAGTATAGAAGTTGAACTGCAGGATGGGGAAAAAAAGCACATTTGAGGCTGTTTGGTGTGAGATAGAATCTAGCAGAACAAAATATACAATTGGGTGCTGCTATAGATGGAGTGGATGTGGAGTGGATGGTGGGGATGGTATGCATAAGCAAATAGAAGAAATGAGTGGAAGGAGGGTAATTATTATGGGTGATTTCAATTATGGTAACATTGACTGGAAAGAGGAGAGGGCACATGGGAGGAAGGAATTGGATTTTATGCGGTTATTAAGGGACAACTATCTACGGCAACATGTATTGGAAAATACCAGGGGGCAGAGAGTGCTGGACCTAGTAATTGCAACTGAGAATGTGGCTGTAACGAACATGACCATGTTGAAACCAATTGGTGAGAATGACCATAAGGTCATGACTTGGGAGGTGGCTAAAGGAGTCATTTTACAATTAAGACAGGGTACATGTGGAATTACCGGGCTGGTAAGTATGACAAGCTTAGGTGTGTGCTTGGCTCAATGCCATGGCATGTAAAACTGCAAGGGCTGGATGTTGATAGTGCATGGGAGGTGGTTAAGAACTGTTTGCAGGAGGCAATGGTTGACTGTATACCAAGAGTCCGAATAATAAATCAAGTAGGGGTTAAATGGATGAATAACACTATTAAGCTTGAGCTGCAAAAAAAGAAACAATTGTGGAGGGAATTTAAGGAGAAGGGGTGACCATCAGGCGCAGGAACAGTATAAAGCTCAGGCCAGGATGGTAACAAGAGTGGTAAGAAAAGCAAAAGCAGATTACGAAAGGAAATTGGCCACGCAGGCTAAAGAGAATCCCAAACAGTTTTTTCAATATGTTGCAAGTAAAAGGAAAAATGCTCATGGTAGAATGATCTTAAAAAATTCTGAGGGTAGGGAGGTAACCGAATCAGTCGATATTGTGGAATTTCTGAGCGAGCACTTTGCAAGAGTATATCATCCAGGTGGTGACTTTGCAGGAATGGAAGAACCAACAGCTTATACTGGAATTGTGATGAATGAAGTAGAGGTAACTAGTCTATTACAGAACCTCAATGTCAATGCATCTGTGGGATTGGATGGTATACCAGCTCGTGTCGTACGTGAAGCGGCCAAAGAATTGTCAGTGCCCTTGACCATTTTGTTTAATTTGAGCCTCAGGACTGGGTCAGTCCCAAGGGGGTGGAAAGAGGGGAAAATAGTTCCAAGGCTGCTGTTGAAAATTTCTGCCCAATCAGCATAACAGGAATCATTATCAAGGTCTTAGAGAAAATAGTCAAGAGGAAAATACAAGATTGGATAGAAGAAAATGGGATACTGTATCGGGGACAGCATGGTTTTGTGAAGGGTAGGTCATGCCTCAGTAACTTGCTCACGTATTATAACACAGTGACGGCTGAACTGGATAAGGGTAATGGGTTTACAGTGATTCTACTGGACCTTGCTAAGGCCTTTGACAGGATACCACATGGAATTCTAATCAGTAAATTGCAGCATATGGGAATGGACATAGGGTTGGTGAGATGGATAGGAGGGTGGTTGACGGAGAGATATCAGAGAGTGGTTTACTCAGGAGTAGAGTCCACAAGACGGCCTGTGACTAGTGGTGTGCCACAAGGATCTGTTCTTGGACCACTGCTGTTTAATTTGTTCATAAATGATATAGGAAAGGATCTGAGAGGAACAGTTCATTTGTTTGCGGATGATGCGAAGTTGGGTAGGGCAATAGTGAATGCAGATGACGTCAAAATTTTGCAGGATGATTTGGATAGATTGGAGGTCTGGGCTAAGGAGAATGGATGTCAATTTAATGTGGCAAAATGTAAGGTTATGCATTTTGGGGTGAAAAGATTGGCGGCAGTTTTTCTGCATTGGTGGAACCGTGCTCCAGGAAATTGATGAGGCATGAGATTTAGGAGTGTTGGTGGATAAGGAATTGAAATTTAGGGGACACATTGCAAAAGTGGCCAAATCAGCTCATCAAATCACTTGGTTGCTGAAGAATACGTTGACAAGCAGAGACATGCAGGTTATTGTTCCTCTGTATCGAGCCTTGATAAGACCCCATCTCGACTACTGTGCTCAGATTTGGTCACCTAGGTTTCTTCTTGATGGGGAGGAGGTGGAGAGGATCCAGAGGCGAGTGACCAAGATGATAGCAGGTCTGTGGAATGAACCGTATGAGAACAGGTTGAGGATTTGTGGGTTGCAAAAATTGGTTGATAGGCGGAGGAGGGGAGATATGATTGAGACATTTAAATTACTGAAGGGTTTCTATTAAAATTAATTCAGAAGATATTTTTGAGAACAGGGCTGGTTGTGGAAGGACTAGGGGACATCCATGGAAACTGGGCAAAAGTGTGGTTAGTAAAGGTGTTAGAGCTGGGTTCTTTACTTTTAGAGTAGTGAATGAGTGGAATGCGCTCCCTGAGTCTGTAGTGGATGCTGTGACAGTGAATGAGTTTAAGGCGAGGTATTGTAGATACTGTATGAATGTCGAATAGTTGTGATGAATATGATTTGGGGCCTCCCTCGATGAGTCTAATGACTCCCTGGAGTTGCCCGTAATAATAGTAATAATAGTATAATAGTAACTTAACCACAACACCTGACACACAGATAGGCCTATAGTTTGATGCTTGAGTTCGATCACCTCCTTTATGAAGTGGCACAATCTTGCCCTCCTTCAACTCTCTTGGGACTTGACCGAGTGCAAGACTCGTATTAAAAAAATATGTCAAGGCAGGTGTCAACTCTCTGGCACATTCCTTCAGGATACGCGGTGATATATTATCAAGTCCCACAGCCTTATTTACATCTAGTTTACTCAACTCCCCAAACACCTCTTGCTCACTTACAGTCAGTCTCTCCTCCCCATCATCAACTGCTCTTAATCTCTCCATCAAGTCACATTCACAAGATTGAAAGATCTTTATGAACTGCTCATTAAGTATCTCCACCACACATTCTGCAACAGCTGTCTTTATACCATTTCCTCCAATCAATGTCATCCTCCCATAATCATTCTTTCTTTTGCTGGCTACATATCGAAAGAACTCCCTAGGATTCTTTTTAGCTTCATTAGCTAATTGCTGTTCATACCTCTCTTTAGCTACTCTCACCAACCAAGTCACCCTCCTTGCCTGGTCTTTGTAGAACTCATGAAATTGGTTACTTCCACTTCTCTTATGCTGCCTCCACAATGCCCCTTTTCTCTGTATTGCATGCTTAATCTCTTTATTCATCCATCTCACACCTACCTTATTTAACCTTCTCACCCATGGTATACATTTAGACATTGCATCTACTAAATATTTTTTGAAAATCCCCAAGCTGCATTGATCTCTTTTCCAGCTAACTCCTCATTCCATGCTACACCAGCAAGCTGTCTCCTGAGCTCTTCATAATCACCCCCCTTGTAGTTCCACATATACCCTTTTTTACAGGGGTCCTTGCACTGCTGGCAACCACCCAAGTAATCACCTCATGGTCACTTTCACCAATTGGTGAATGATTTGATACCTCATCCTCCGATGAGATGACCAAATCCAAGACCCTTAATCCTCTTCTGCCCTCTGTTACATACTGTCTGAGGTAGTTATCCCTCAAAAACTCAAGAAACTCATTTTCTTTACTTCCAGTTGCTATCTCTTCATTCTAGTCTATATTGCCATAATTAAAATCACCCGTAATGATCACCCTTTTCTTATTTGCTTGGCTTATTTGACTATACATTTCACTATCACCACCATCCACATTACGAGGTCTATAACAACATCCCACCAAGTATTTGATTCTATTCACCTCTATCTCACACCATACTGCCTCAAAACCACTGGCCCCATTTCCCTCTTGCATCTCTACCTTGTATGGACATAACTCTTTCTCTATCATCAATAGCACTCCCCCTCCCTTTTTACCCCTTCTATCCTCACGAAACACATCATACCTTTCCATCCCTATTCCTGTCAGGATGTCATCCTCATCTAACCATGTCTCACTTATTCCGACAATCTCTGGGTGCACAGACGCAATTAGTGCAACCATTTCATCTGCCTTGTTTCTTATACTTCTAGCATTGGTATACAAACACAACAACTCATTTCTGGATCTACAGCTAGTTCCACTGATACCACTCACTCGATGTGATCTCTCCATGCTGGACTGGGGCCATTTCCCTTTCTGCTTCTTCATTTTAGAACCCTTTGCAATATTATCTGTTTCCTTTTGATCCCTGATCATCCCATTACTTTCCTGCCTACACATGCTCTCACCTCCTCTTGGAGCATCCACCTTTCTCACGCTGTGTATCCCTGTCCACCCTGAGCCTCCCCATTTCCCTGCTCCTCTTGCACACCCATTCTCTCATTTTCTATACTCATACCACTCACTTCCCCATTCATTTCCACTTCTTCAATCTCTCCTGTCTTACTCTCCTGCTCTTCCACATCACTCCCCTCTCGATCTGATTCATTCTCTCTATTCACTTCTCCACTTTCCAGCAGCAGTCTCTCCAAGCGACTCACACCATAACCACTCAAATGCAGTCCATCGCTCCCATACAGCTCACTTCGTCCCTCAAACTCATTCCACACATTAACAAACTGTACTCCCATCTCCTCACACATTTCAGCCAGAATATCATTCATAATCCTTGCTCTCCGCCTCATTTCACCACAATCATACCTAGGCAACACACTGACTACCCTTCCTGTCACACTATTCTCCTTTATCTTTCCAAGCAGTCTCCTGACATTCATTTTGACATGCTCTTTGTTCTCTCTCAAATCATTTGTACCAATTAATACAATTAACTCTTTTGCTCGTTCCCGCCTCATATTCAATGCCTCAATCACTCTACTAATTTTACTGCCTGGAAAACATACCTTGTGCATTTTATCCTTTAGCACACCTTTAATAATGGAGTCGCCATACAACGCCACTCGCTCATCTTTTGTTAACTCTTTTATGCCATCATGATTTATTTTAATAGTTTTGACCTGAATTCTCTTAATTTCATTCCGCATCCATTTCATTTCTTGCTTCATCCAATCCAATTCACCTTCCGAACCTCACGACACATTCTCTCTATCATTAAATCTTTCTAACTCTCGACCCCCTCTTCTCACTTTCCCTCTCATCATCCTTCTTTGTTTCCGTACTTTCGGTCCAACATACGTCCAACTTTCACTATCATTATTCTCACTTTCACTCTCACATATCTTTCTTTGTTTCCGTACTTTCGGACTAACATGCGTCCAACTTTCGCCATCAGTCATTCTTTTTTCGCTATCATTCATTCTTTCGATTTTTTTTACTTGCGATTTCTGCATCACGCCATTTCTACTTTCATTCGTTCTCTCAATTTCGTTTCTTTCCGCCTCACTTTCGTCCCTTTTAACATCCGCTACGGTTGTCAAATCGCTCTTTTTCTTTTTTCCTGATTTTTTAACATTTTTTCGCCTGTCTTTCACACCATCCTTCTCTTTCAAACGTGCACTCACGACACAATCGATACTAGCACTTTCTGTCATCAACTTCATATTGGCATTCATCAATTCCTCGTTCAAGTCACATTTCGCACACACCCTTCTTCCATCCGCACTAAACATCCACAAATCATTTATGTAATCGAAGGAATACATATAACAGACCTCACACTTAACGAAACGACTGAAATCCAAATTAAAATCATGGAATGACAATGCCGCCGCCATTTTTTTTTTTTTTTTTTCTCTGCAGGTTACTAGGTCTAATATTAACGATTTCGTATTTAGTTTAAGCAAGAAAAAAAAAACCACACTAATAATATCGTTAGCGTACAACGTTTACAGCCACTCTTACTTAAACAATTATGCATATATACTTAATTATTCCTAGTAAAACTTATCTGAATCAGGAGCTCTTCAAAACACGTCTGTAGCGCTTGACCCACTAGCGCCCTCTATTATTAAATATGTTATTTTCAACCACAAAACTAATGTAATTAAAATAACTAAACACTAGGTTATTGGTCATAAAGATTTAATACTACTAGTTACGCCATATAATAGTGTGGCTTTATCTGGGTTTTGATGGACATACAAATATGAATACACAACACAACAAGTATTTATTATGAATCAATACATCACTAAAAAAATATCGAATGTGTAGGAACCATTAAGTACAACAGAGGCACATGGAGCGTGGATGTCGAAGCTTTTTTTAAATTCCATTTTACTGTGTTAGACATTACATTTTCTCATTTAATTTAGTGATATAAAATGAAATAAAAATGTTAATTTTTTTTTATCATTGCGATTTGTAATTATTTTATTATTTTATACATTTATTTTATGAATCACATAGACCAGCTGCATTTTTTTTCTTAAACTCATTCACACTAGAGGCATTCCTCACTTCACCAGTGAGAGAAAAATCTAGCTCTCACTTCTTTCTTAACTGCACACAAACTTAACTTCCATGGATGCTGCCTTGTCTTCTGCTCACCTTTTACATTACAAAAACTTTGTAATGTAAAAGGTGCTCACAAAAACTTGCTCACACTTGGATAAAGGATTAAACTAAATTTATTATACTCTGACCAAGTGAAAAATAAACTTTCAACATCTTTCTCTAAATCCAGAGTAATTTATTAAAAAAGGGTGGCACACCAATTGGCAACTCCATAGGTAGAGATGACCTGCTAATGCTTCTGCCTGGCTCCCACTGAAGAGACCTCAATAAAGGTTGAAACTAGTCTGGGTTTAATGCATAACATTAGACATATCCGCAAGGAGATGTGTTTTGCATTATAGGAGATACTGAGATAGGAGTGTTGGTAGCTTGCTCCACCTTTGCAACGAGTTTTCCTGGTGTTGTACCACCTTAACCCAGTCCTGAAGATACTTTCAGGCACAAACTTTGTTTGCTCACACTTGGATAAAGGATTAAACTAAATTTATTAGTAACTGTTATGACAAAATAAAGTAATACCTTATTTAATTCTTACCACACATTACACTTAATTATACAGAAATATATGTTCCTTTCAATATGGGTTTAAAATTACACCACTTACACTTACTGTTTATTTACATGAGAACTTCATATGTCCTCCAGTGTGTCTTTTCTTGAATAAAGTCCTCCAGAGAGGGACCATAAATCTTTCACGGTAGAGGGATTCATTGATGACCTCAATTTTCCTTTTATTAGATTAATTTGACCAAAACCTCTTTCACCTGATGATGTACATGCTGGCTACAATTTCAAACAATTTTGAGAGAATTGAAATCTATTCTTATTACTCATTCTTTCAAAAAAGTCTTAAATGTCTTGTATGCTTAAATGTTTCCTCACAACGCTGAACTCATTACTACTTGTTCACCAAAGTTAATGAAACTGTTTCTTCTTTGTCATCAAAATAATGCTGAAATATCTACTGAAAATCTTAATTTCTTCTTTCCCTAAATTTTGCATATCTTCAGCCAAGTAAATCTGAGACAACTTTAGCAATTTATTATTTATTTTCACAAAACCTTTTTTTATCAAATACATTATATTTGATAAAATATATATTTGATTCATATATCATATATTTGGTTTTTTTCATTCAACATTCAAATAGCTCTCTGCATGCATTATATGAATACCATTATATGTCTTTACCAAACTTTTTGAAGAGTCAAGTATTATCTGAATGCAGATGCTTGAATTTAAAATAATTTTTGTTTGCAAAATGGCTGCTACCTTTCCAAAATTCTTTCAGTCTATTTGGGGAAGACTGATAATAGCTATATTATTTTTTATTACTGTATCAATTTCAGCAACAAAAGGAACATCTTTAATAGAATTCAAAACAACCAGATTAAAATTATGTGCAATACAATGTGTTGTTGATCTGGCATATCCTCTCTTTAATTTTACCACTAGTCAATTATGTTTTTATCAGCATGTTACCTGCTCTATCTATTCCAATGCCTACTTACCAATTACAAGTTCTTCCTTGACAAGAATAACTTGTTCATTTCATTCCTGATGCATCATCAAATTATCCTATCAAATTACCCTGCAGCTGTTGCGTTTTTCAGAATAATTACATTAATTAATGCCTCTTACAAGTTTCTGATTTTTTTTTATCTGCATATCTCATAATGAAGAAGAAACCTCATTCTACTGGAGTCTTCAATTTCCTTAACTAATGCTTAGAAATAACTGATGTCACATTTAGTGCTGCCTAAATTAATTCTGCTATAATTACATAAGATGCTATCTCTTCTGGTTAAAAGTATTGTAGAACTTCTGTAATAAATTTGTTGGCATCTTCCCCTGATCAAATAACTTGCCTGCGAATGAGATGATGTTTTAAAATGAAAAAAAAAAAGTGTAAATTATACGAAGAAAATAATATGTTTTCAATGCATGTAGAACCAGGCTGAACATTCACTCACCACTTGTCCTACCTGTGATTACCTTAAATCTAACAGGTTTGCTCCTTGTATATCACATTCTGATACCTATTCTTTAGCCACACACTTGACCAAATCAATAGTATATGTTTCAATCTCATATCCTCCAATTTGTGCAACACCTTTTTTTTTTCTTTTCTTTTTTTTTGTGGTATCCTCTCAAATGCCTTAGCAAAGTCCAACAGTATCATAGTATATCCATTCCTTTTTTCTAACTCCTCTATATCATTAAAAAATATGAATCAATTGCTCATACATGAACATTTCTTTAGCATACATGCTGATATTCCACCTTCCCCTATTGCAAAATTCTTATTCAGATTATGCAACAGCTTTAGAACTGCCTGCTCATGGACTTCTTCATCCAGTATAGTAGTAACACTGTACTGGATGAAGAGGTGCTGGACATGCCTAACTGCAGCTCCTTTAGTAAACCCATATTGCTCCTTGCAAAGTATAGCTTGGCTGTCAGTTCATTTCTGTATGCAAGTTCTTACCATTTTCTCTAAAATCTTGACAAACACTTTAGAGATACTGTTAAGTTGATAGTTAGACACATCAGTCTTTGCACTATCCTTGTGCAGTGGGATTGTCATGCATTCTTTCTATTCCTGTGGGACTTTTCCTGAGCTGAGAATCGAATTATACAACCATGTCGGTGACCTAGCCAGTTTCACTGAACATTCCTTTAGCATACATGCTGATATTCCATCTTCCCCTATTGCAAAATTCTTATTCAGATTATGCAACAGCTCTAGAACTGCCTTCTTATGGACTTCTTCATCCAGTATAGTGGTAAACTACTGGATGAAGAGGTGCTGGATATGCTTAACTGCAGCTCTGATGATACACCAGGTTGATAGATCTTTTAGCACTCATTATTTGAACTTTTAAGAATAACAACCAGGTTTGTTTATTGTTTTACACACAAAAGGGTAGAAACATCAGAGTTGCTGTTAAGTATGCCCAGAACTAGGAAAGTAACTTAAACTGGTAGTCAGTCAATCTCTTGGAGTAATATATTTTATATACCCAGTAAGCAAAGTTTGAAAGGGGAAAACCATAATTTTAAATGATCTGCAGAATTCAAAGAAGCTTCTCCACTTTTAAAATTGTTCTGTGAGACATGGTAAATAAAATAATAACTGTCATGCTGCTTGAAATACTGAATATTTAAAGAAAGTGAACTTTATTGAGAAAAAATTAAATTCTACATGAATGTTTTCTGAGATACAGACTATGAACAATTCCAAAAGAATCAGGTAAAGTGTAATGGAAGATATCAGAAATTATTATTATTAACAATAGACCTTCATGTAGTCAAAAGATTCATCATGGGAGGTACACACTGTGCAAAGCTAATCAAATCTTATGTTAAACTCATTTAGTGTGTGTCTGCATTTACCACACTGTCAGGAAAATGCATCCACTCACCAACCACCTTCCATGCAAAGAACCTTCACTTTACTCCCGTGTCCTTTATACAGTTTTCAGGCATGACCCCCTTGTTCTACCCACCCCTCCCATTCTATGAAAAATTTCTTCCGCATTAAACCCAGCAGCAACCCCTTACCATCTTAAACATCTCAATCACACCTCTCTCCTCCTCAAATTCATGAGGCTTTGCAAATTGCATTTCCTCAATCTTTCTTGATATCTTGCATACTAAAGACCAGTTACCACCTTATTCAGTCTTTTCTGGACCCTTTCTGATGTATCCTCATCCATGCAAAAACCGAGTGATCAAATCTGTGTACAATAATCTATATGGGACTTGAACCACTTTATTTCTCTATGTTAAGGTCCTCCACATCATTACCATAATCCCATGTGATGACTTTAGAACTTGTGCAATGTGACCCCCTGAACTTCAGGGAGTTGTCCACCATCACCACTTCCAGATTCTTCTCTACTTCTTCAAAATTTCCCCACCAAGTGTATACTTTGCATCCCATTGTTGTCTGCCACATTTCAGAACCTTACACTTAACCACATTGAGCTTATAGTTCCACTCACTTGCTCACCACAGTCTTTCCAAGTCCTCCTGTAAGGCCACAACATCTACTCGATTCATCATTGTTCTTCCAAGTTTGCATCATCTGCAGAGAGAGTTGTATATCTCCGTTATACCCATCCTAATATCATTAATATACAAGTTAAACCACAATTACCCCAAAACAGACTCCTGCAGTATGTTGCTAGGGATTTTCTCTTTTAGGATACCACATTCCCATACACAACTTGGTGTTTGCAACAGCTCACTAAACTAGTATTTAATATCATCTGCTCCAATTTTGTTACCAACTTGTGTGGCAGTTTGTCAAAAGCCTTTGCAGAATCTAAGTATACCACCGTATATGCTTCCTCCCTTAATTATTAAAGTAATATTTGCAAAAAAACACTTAAAAAAGTAAAACAGTTTAATAAATCAGTGACTAGTTTCAATCACTATTGTGTACTTCAAATTCATACAATAAACAGAAATATAAAGAGGTAATAACATGGAGATTTCTAACATGTTATTACTTCATTTTTTAAATTCATTCATCATGCAACAGACATTAAATGCAGGAACAACATATCATGAGTGTGGATCGTTGTTACAGGATATAATATATTTTGTCTCTTAGCTTAATTCATCATTATATAGATATCTTATGTATGCTGCCCAGAGTTGATTTAATATCTGGCCTTGGTTTTCATTACACTGGATCAGACATCGTATCATCTCACTAGCCTCTTTAAATTTGCATACGTAAGTATTAAATTCTATGTATGATATTGTGGTGATTTTCCAATTGACTTGATAGTTTTTGTTGATGGTGTATGAAAAGTCAATTCACACTTATATGCTCATTTTTTCTCTGCATCTCTGATGTGTTCTTTTTTGATGGAGATCATCATGTAGATTTTTTATAGATGCCTAAAGGCAACTTTTAAGCTATGTTTTTCTTGTAGGACGTTTGCTATTTTGTCTGTAACATTCTTGATAACCGTGCCTTTGTAGCCTTTTTGGTTGTTTTCTTGGGCTTTGATGGTTTATTCAATATGTTATTGATTGTTTTGATGTCTATTTTTTTGAAGAATGTCTCTAATGGAAGGTATTTCCTTGGTTTCTTTTATTATCATCACTTGATAACATAATCTTTCTCTCTCTCTCTTAATGTTTTAATGATAGTTTATTTTTGTACCAGGTGGTGGTGGGAATTATTATGCAGATAGCCACCTATGTTGAACTATTTTTCTGTGTACTTGAAAGATTAAAAGATTACTATGATCTTCAAATATGAATGTGTTTAGTTCCTTCCCATCTATTACTTCTACTCCCATCTTCCCAAACTTTGACATGGAGCATGAGTGATACCCCTTCAAGGACATGTCAAACATACTGCAGAGATCCAGTACCTCCTCCATTTTAAAGGGTAAAGCAGTTCTGACATCAGGCTGGTCACCAGTTAGAATATGGGACCGTATAGTAACATGTCTTTTAGGGGGCTTCCTGATCAAATGGCACACACTTTTGCTGCCATCTACACTACCAGGTTGTGCCTGCAGGAAATCATGTAATGATATGCAGAAGGGAACTGTTAAGGCCATATTGTGGTTGGAAACTGGATACTCTCTGTATGGACAATGTATTCAAGGGTCTACTTTCTTCCACTACACGTTTACCTTCCCTTTTTCTCTTCAATTTTAGTATATTTAAACATGAAACTAAATCTAAATAGGTATGGAGTCTCTATGGTTCAATAAAAAAAGCCCTTCCTCTAAAATTCTAGTAGCAAGGCTTATATGTTGGTTAGACATAACTGGTAATTAGTTTACGGAATTAACAACGCAAATGAAGTATATTAATTAAAGGTAACTTTAATGAATCACTTCTATATTTCGGCAACGTCACATTGCCATCTTCAGGAACATAAAGATATGGTATGTGCATGCAGGCACTAACACAAAGCAAGTGAGGAAGAAAGCAAGAAACTAATATTGTTCCTAAAGTTCTAATGGTGCCCTCTTGCGGGCTAATTTGGTCGTCTTGGCTGTTGGGCTGAAATTCTCATAATGTAAGTCTCCCAAATTTGGGATAGTTTCATGCATCCAAATTTGTTGAGGTTAGGAATGTTTTTTAGAGCTGCTGAAGATTCTTTGAATAATCTTTCGTATTTAAACTTGCTGCGATGAATTATTTTTTGTTTTCTTCCAACGAATTTTATGGTGGGTATCTAAGGCATGGTCTGCCAGCCCAGAGCAGCTGTACTGGTGAAACTGGATGTAGTCTTTGTGTTCTGAAATCCTGATATTAGTTGTTCTGCCTGTTTGGCCGAAGTAGGACAATTTTTTTTCATTTTTTCATTTTTTCTTGCTTTCTTCCTCATTTGCTTTGTGTTAGTGCCTGCGTGCACATACCATATCTTTATGTTCCTGAAGATGGCAATGTGACGTTGTCGAAATATAGAAGTGATTCATTAAAGTTACCTTTAATTAATATACTTCATTTGCGTTGTTAATTCCGTAAACTAATTACCAGTTTCCTCTAAAATTCCTCCCCAAACTTTTTTACTTAAATATCATACAAAAAAATCCTTTATATTCCCATTACTAACATCCATGCCATCAACTGTAATTTAAATGACATGCATCATCATCTTCAGTCATCCAAACTTGATGTTCTGTTTCTGACTGAACCTCAGATTTCTACTGAATCAACCACAGCTCAATCTTAACTGTCCAAATTACACCTTTTATGGCTCCTTCCACCATAAGGGAGATACTTATGCTTTTGTATGTTCTGATCAGTGGCCGCTTGTACATAAGCACTGCGACACTGCAGCACCCTGAAGGAAAAAATGAAAAAATTAAGTTTTGTTTGTGTTTATAAATAATAACAATGCTTACAACATTATATAAATGCAATACAACATGCTGAAGGTTACAGCTTATGTTTCAACATTGATTGAATAGTGAATAATTGGAATTGTTTGATTAACGCTTTAGATTACGAAACAAATGCACTGCGATCTAACGCAGTGTCAGAATTATCACATTCGGCCAATTGCAGCTAGACTCACCGATATTCGTTTGCACTTGTCGCTGCACGTAACAAGTGAATCTAACACTGTTACGTGCAGTGTCGCTACAGATAAATTATATGCTTGCACGTGTTATTTCTGTGAGATACAAAACTTTTATTATTGGTGCGTGTTCGTGGTGAGGGTGAAATATTTTTAATAAAGCAATTTTTTCATATGTAAATTTATTTATTAATAAATTGGTTACTGATTAGAAAAAAAAAATTATTATTTTTTTATTTTGTATATGCAGCATCCCCCACTTAAAATTTTCGCCGGCCACCACTGGTTTTGATATTCCTTGCCAAAGGATGCATAACCTAGAATCTCACCATTTTGACCTCCTGTAGCTTAAAATTTCTTTACCACATTTTTATTCATCTGCTGCTTCTAACGTTCTTCCAATTATGAAAATCATTCTGATCTTTAAAGACTCCTATCTTTAACACTCGATTTCATACAGTCAAAATTTCCAAACAGTGAAGTTATCCTTCTTTGTGATTTCAATGTTCATAATTTTAATTGGTTCCCTTTTTCAAATTTCACTGAACAAGCTGGAAGAGAAGCAGAGATTTTTGCCATAAGCAATGACTTAAAACAGAACATTTATCTCCCACATGAATTCCTGACAATCCTCTTCACTAATTCACCTCTCTAGATCTTTTCTTAAGTTCTCCTTCCAGGAGAACTAGTACTCTGTTTTCTGTTCAAGTGACTGCTCCTCTTGGCAATTCAAACCAATCATAATTTTATCCAAGTTTTGTCTCTGGTGGAACATCCTTCTTTCAGCCATTCAATTCTGGCACAACAATGCCAAGTTTCTTTTACTCTTCTTTTCCATGATCAGACTGCTGTTTTCATTCTTCAGATCCAGATACCTTGTGATCTTGTTACAGAAATAGTTCGTACTGGAATGGAAACTTTCATTTCTCACTCTGTTCATATTCCCCAACCCATATCTAACTCATAATTTGCCAAAAAAGTATGCTAGGGCTGTCCAAGAAAAGCAAACAGCCTTCACAAAAGTAGCTTGAGACCAAAACACCAGCTTCATTCACAGGCCACACAGTTGCCTGCAACACTTGTAAAACCACCAGCAAAAGGGCAAAGTCTAAATTCAACAAAGATAAATGTAGATAACTCAGTGCTTGTGCCACCAACAGTCATGCCTTCTTATCTCTAGCCAAAGCCATCAGGTGAAAATTTTGTTGATCTGTTCTTCCTCCTCTAACTCACCCTAATGGTATCATTAAAGTATCACCTAAAGACAAGGCAGATGTCTTAGCTTTATTCTTCTCTTCCAACTCCTACATAGATGACCATGGCAAATTACCTCCTGTTATTTTCTGCCAGAAAAACATAAAAAAATCTTGAATAATTTGGATACTGCAAAATCAGCCTGTCCTAAATTCCACCATTGTGCTCAAGATATGTGCTCCTGAACTAACACTTGATCTCTACACTAATTTGTACTCAGCTGGCATTTACCCTTCAGCATGAAAGAAAGCTCATATACAACCCTCCTATCCTATCCTATCCTTCTCATCTGTTCCTTAGGATGGGTTACGTATTAATGCAGCCAGTTCGCCACTCCTCTGCTGCATCCTGTAAGGGCGATATTCATGACAATAATGATTCGAAGGCAGTCCAAATGATTACCATCATTTGGACTGCCTTCGTCCTTGTGTAAATAGATTACCAGTTTTCTCTCAGAGCAATCCCCGCATGTAATGGTGGATGGTGTTCTTTCCTTGGACTTTCCGATCAATGATGGTGTCCCTCAGGACTCTGTCATTTTGCCTGCCCTGTTCCTGATTTATGTGAATGACCTGCTCTCATTCACAGCAAACACTATTCATAGTTTTGCTGATGATAGCACATTCCACTCAACCTATTCATATGAAAGGCCTTGCAGCACTCAAACATCTCATGCTTCAAGATCATCTATAATAAGTGAACAGTATTCATCCCAATGAATACTTCTCCCTGACCACTGATCACAGTATCCATGATTGGGGTGAAAGCAACCTAGTCAACTTCTATGCTTCCAAAACACAGTTTTGTTTGTTTTCCCATAAAGAAGACCTCAGATCTTCTCTGCTTACGTTTGATAATGCTGAGCTCAACATTCAAGACCAAATCTCTCATCTCGGACTGACTTACACTCCAAATCTTTCCTGGCATAATCATATCACTTCTATAGCATCAACAGCTTCCAAAGAACTTGACATCCTTTTCCAATCAAGATGGTACTTCTCTGCCAAACAGTTACTTACTTTGTACAAATCCTAAATCCAACCAACATTGGGATGGATACTGCTCTCATGTATGGGATAGTGCACCTAAAACTCCCCCTAAAAATTCTTGATTCCATTCTAAAAAGGGCAGTTCCAGTTGATAAAAGACACTTCTCCTGCACTCTCTCTCTTCAGCCACTTTCCCATAGAAGATCAGTTTCTGCATTGGTCTCTTCTACAGATGTTTCCATGGCCATTGTTCAGCAGAACTAGCATCCATTATGCCTCTTATTTCTGCCAGATCTATCAGGAATTCATGCCAAGATAAACTGGTGGAAAAAACTGCTCAGCATCCTTTTGCATTTGAACTGCATGCTCACCAACCTGCTACTCCCAGTCATCTTTCATTCCTTTTACCTCAATTCTGTGGAACAGTCTCCTTCTCATGAAACATTTGCATTTCCAAAGGACTATGGCATCTGTTTGCTCTAGGCTCTTCTGTCTTTTGTGTGTGGGATTTAAAAAAAAAAAAAAACCCTAATATCATCAACATATCTCATCTGTAAAGTTGGCATGTTCACTTAAACAGAATGAAAGAGGAAGATTAGCAAACAAGTGTTCTTTGCCAGATTGGCAGGAAAAAGATGCAAAGGAAGACCAAGATGTAGATGGATTGATATAATAAAAAGCACCTTAGAAGACAGAAATATAAAATCTGATAATGTTGGAGTCTTGACAGATAACAGATTAATTTGGAAGAAAATTGTTGATGGGAAGTTAGTAATGGTGTAACTTTTTCATGTAGTACGATCATAATTATCCTGCACACTCCCCTCCTTGAGAGTACATATTAGGAATTTGATGATGATTGTTCAAACTTTTCCATGTATACGTTCACTAGGTGTGGAGAAATTGCTGCATCCATTGCTAAGCCTTTGGATTGTTCAAAATAGCAGTTTTGGAATTTGAAGAAAAGTGTTTTCTAGGCATGTTGAAAAGTTTAACAGTGTGAGGTGGGAAAAGGTCTCGAGATTGTCTCAAGTTGTCTCAATCTCTAAAATTGAGATTGTCTCAAGTTGTCTCAATCTCTAAAATTGAGATTGTCTCAATCTCTAAAATTGAGATTGTCTCTTTTGGAATGTTGGTAAATGAGCTTTTTACATCCAAAGTAGCCAGTATGTTTTTGAGATTAAGTTTAATGTTTTTTATTTTGTTTATGAAATCCTTAGGTTTTTATATAAGATGACATTTTTGCTACATGTGGTGCTAGTAGATTGGATAGATATTTATAGAGGTGATATGTTGGTTTTTGATTTACTTTTTTATGTGGTTTTGGCAAGTATTAAAAGTATTTTGCAAGTTGATAAAACATGACATCTCTTAAACAAACCCATGCTGACAGTCACAGAGAATACTTCTGTTGTTATTCATGGCTGACACAGGATGATATGCCATCAAGTCGTGTTACCCTATTGACATCAAGCTTACTTAACTCCTCTTTTCCTATTTTTTCTACACTTGAGCTTCTCATGATTTCACGCTGATGAGGATGAAATACCCTAATTGATTTCTCACTGACTAACTCAACTATGTCCTTTGCAGCAGTTACCATTTTCATCCATTAACATCATCTGGTCATAATCTTTCATATTCGTCTTTCTAGTTGCCACATATCAAAAACAAAAAAACTTAGATTTTTCTTGGCCTGATTTGCTCGTTTCTGCTCATACTAACTTTGCCATCTTTACCAATTGAGGTTGTTGGTAAGGATGGCCTGCTCTTTATAGTCTTTGTGCAATTGATTAGTACCATTATTTATCTTGTGCTGTCATCACAGTGCCATCTTCTTTTTCTTCTTCCATATTTGATGCTTAATCCCTTCATTCATCCATTCGATGTCTATCTTATTCAGCCTTTTGATCTTCAGAATACATTCACACATTAATGTTGTTAAATATCTCTGTCAGTGCCCAGGTAGTATTTATATCCTTACTGCTTAACTCCTCTGGAAGCTGTCTTCTAAGTTTTTCCTAATCACTGGCCTTGTAATTTCAGATATATTCTCTCCTCAGGTGATCACCTCTTTATTCCAGACTATATTACATGATTAAAATCACCCATTATGATCACTCTTCCCTTGTTCACTAATCCAGTTGCTTATACATTTCTTTATCATCACCCTCCACATTCCCTTGTCTATAGCAATATCATGGAGAAGCCTCCATAGCTCATTTGGTGTAGACAAGCCCTTTGGTTGAAAAGACCCAAGTTTGAATTCCTTCTGTGGTATAAGGAAACTTTATTAGGTGTTTTCAATCAAATAGTGAGTTTAGCTGACCTCATACAGAGTTAGAAGGGGGGTTTTCTCCCAGAAACTCAAGTTTCTCATCCCTCAGAACAGACAAACCAGTCCCATGAACATACAGTTCTGTTGACATAAAATACTTGCCCCTAGAGGGATTCAACAGAGGAATGGCAAGCTAACTGCATTAAATTACCTAAAGTCTCTATTCAGGTGGCTCAACTCATCTTGAACAGATGAGAAATGGATCGATGAGTAGCAACATCCAACTAAATATCTCTTCCTGTCAACCTCCACCCTCACACATAAATAGAAAACACAAATAAATAGATTTCTTCATAAGGGAAATTAGTTCCAATTGGATACAACATATAAAAGTTGATTGCAATTATCATATGTCACATTTTGATAATAGCACATTGTTGTCTTATCAAAAAAAAGTATTTATTTTAAATCCGAGAAAGTTAACTTGTTCATATAAAATGTTTGAATGGTTTCGTTGAAAATTCTGGAAATGGTAAAAGTGGAACTTTCCTTTAGAACACTTTTATTTTGTTTTCAGCAAATTTCTTTTATTTTTTTCCTTTCTTTGAGGAAAGAAAGGAAATTGGTAAAGAAATATTAAAAGTTATTAATTTTGATCATCATTATTAATGTATTTTTATTGAATTAATACAGATAGAAGAACTGGGAACAGAACAGGCATCTGCACAGAAATACACAGCCATTTCATTAGAAGTGATAAGCCTGAGAGAACAAGTTAGCCATTTTGAAAAGGAAATCCAGGAACAAGAACGTCTTCTTCAGAGCTATCAGCATGAAAATGAGAAACTTTATTCTGAAATGAAACATGTTCAGCAACAAGCAAAGAAAAATGAGAGCAAAATAAAGGCTCAGAATGAACATCTTACTGGAGAAGTTGCAAGATTAAGGTTGGTTGTGACTTAATTATGATGATAACAAATCAATTTCTTAATTCTTCACTTAAGCATATGTGCTTTTTTAAATCTTCAGCTGTTTATATTATATAGACTCCATTAGTATTCAGTAGTTAATCTATCTGCAAATTGATGGATAATTTTTTTAGTAGAACTGCATTGACTGTTCTCAATACCATTGTAATTGCATCTTTTTTCAAGTCATTGTTTGATGTGAAATAACATTTAAAAAATTTTCTGACAAGATCAAATAAACGAGACTTGCTATTTATTGATGACATATCAGGGACTCATCAAGGGAGGCCACATATCACTCACCCCATGCCATACCTTTTCTTGAATTCATTCCTGCTATCTGTACTCCTGACCTCTAAAGGCAGGTCTTTTCAATCACTCACCACTCTCTCTGTAAGAAAAATCTAGCTGCTACCTATTTTGTGACTATGTTCATTCTCAGCATCCATGGAAGTCCTCTCCTCGCCCTCTATAAAATGAAGAATTCCATCTAATATTATAGGTCAATAATATCACCCCCCCTTCTCATGTTTGCTATCATCTGTAGTGAATACTCATACTTTCATAATTATGATTCCACAATCCTGATATACTCTTTAATAATTAATACTCCTTTGCATACAGTAGTACAAATCAGGTCATATCAAAGCCTTGTAAAGAGGCAAAACTTCCTTATTCTTACATGTCAGTGTTCATTTCAGTATTGAAGTTATCCTCTCAGTTGTATTTGCAATCATTGCTGTATGGTCCTCGAACTTCAATTTCCTATCTACTCATTACGAGATCCCTAAATTACAAGATCCCTAACCTTGTCTTTTCTTCTAATCACAATATAACATAACATTGGATAACATAACATTGGATATTTCATTACACCAAAGAAAAAAAAAGTTGGAGCCTTCGCCTTTCAAGAAACTCTTATGCTACTGATGATGATGATGAGAGAAATTTTACTAGCTCTGAAGATAGCGATTTTGCCTGTATTTTAGACATGTCTTCATGCAGAAGATGGGTGATTGTCACTAAATGCACACCAGTTTGTCTACAGTTTCCATTCATTATTTTATTAATGCTGAACTAATAACCATTTTCACTTACAATTCCATCTTATTCAAATCATTCTTCAAGTGCTGCATGTCAGTTGTATTTCTGATTACCCTCCCTATCTTTGCATAATTATAGCCAAGCTGTATGTCTCTTGTTAAATCTTCCCAATGTCATTAACGTAACGATTGAGTAACAATGGACCAAGGAACTGATCCTTGTAGTGCTGGGCAGCTTAAATTTTGCAGACTGATGGTCCCCATACTCTACTTTCTGATATTTGTTAGTCAGCCATCTTTTTTATCTAAATTAATAGTTTATACTCCTATTCTATATCCCCCAATTTATATCTGAACATTCTGTCCTGTACTGTCAAAAGCTTTAGCAAAGTTAAAAATCATCATGGTGTATCTATTCTCTTTTGTCTAACTCAATTACAACATTTTTAATCTCCCTACCAGCCAGGACATATATATATATGTCCAGCAAAACCTGGATACAATTCATATCTCCCTGTTGAAAGAACATGGATAAGAAGTGCAATTTGGCTATGATGTCCATTACAAGGTGCAATAATCCTTCACACTGAAGAGAACAATTAAATAGATTGCCTCGCATACGTAGCTACTTTCAGTTACCTATAGGAAGAAATGCAGTCACTTGTCATTTGCTTGGAAACTAGTATCTTAGTTATATTAGGGTAAATACCTACAAGTGGTATTTATTTTTTCTAGTTGTTTTATCTTATAATTATAGTTTTTTAATGCCAGTGCAAAATAAGAGATCCTTTCATACTTTCTTCACTTAATATTGTGAACTTGATTAAGATAATTATTTTTATCAAACAGTTGTTTTATATATTAATGAAAATCCAAATCTTAAAAAAATAAAACTCCTATCTCTTCCAAATTGAGGTTTATTTTTTATTCATAATCTTAGTTCGAAGATTAGTTCACAGATTATGTGAAGGTTTGCAATTTTACAATTTTGCTTTATAGAGAACTATACATAAATCTTGAATCATATCGCATAACGTATAATCTTTATAATGTAATCAGTGGTTCTTTGCACTTCAACTTTCTTGGTTTCCCCAATCGCTCATTACAAATTGAAAAAAATCACTGTTATGAAGTAAACAGTTATGTACACATTTTCTGCTAGTTTAGATATTATGTGGCAGTTTTGTGGTAGCGATACTTTCCCGAAGTTTATCATTCAAAACATCTATAAGGTGCATGCACCAAAAGTGAAGTTTCATTTCCAAAATTTTCATAATAGAATTAATATTGTATTTTGCCTTTGATGGCTAACCTCCTGCCCCAAATTATTACACACACACACACACACACACAAAAAAAATATTACTAGATAACATATGTGCACTTTCTTTTTGTTTGAATTTGTTATTTTTTTTCAAAGTAATTGTACCGGATGACTTTTAATAATACAATACCAAAATTAAATTGTGATTACTATAAATTAGCAAATTTTGTATATTTTCTCATTTATATTACTTCCTGATTATTATAAATCATTAAATTATGTGATTTTGAGGAAATTTTGATGTTTAAAAAACAATGTCATCCTACAAAAGCAATATCAGAATAAAATGTTTGAATATCTTCTAATCAATGATTGCTGAAAAACAAAATAACAAATTTCTGTATATATTCAGCTATTGCTTGAGGCTTTATATGTGTCTACTGGAGGTGTTCTTTTCTTTCTTTCTCAGTAATCTTTGTTAGCTTACAGCCTGTTCCTTGAGCAGAAAGGAATGTTAGCAAGTATATCTAAGAGACACAATTCATTTGTAAGATGTCAAGTAGCAGCAGCAGCAGTAGTGTCAGTTTTGAAGTGGTGACACTTGCCCTATCGTTCATCATTCAAAGCATGTATAAGTGCATGCTGCACCTTATGCCATTCAGAGGTAGATTGAAATATAAGCAGTATATTCCCATAAGAAAAGCAAAGTATGGGATAAAAAAAGAGAAGTTCATGAGATGCAAAAAAAAAAGTTGAAGCCTTCGCCTTTCAAGAAACTCTTATGCTACTGATGATGATGATGAGAGAAATTTTACTAGCTCTGAAGATAGCGATTTTGCCTGTATTTTAGACATGTCTTCATGCAGAAGATGGGTGATTGTCACTAAATGCACACCAGTTTGTCTACAGTTTCCATTCATAGGTAAGCCAGGAATTACTGAAAACTTTGACACACCAACATTTTAGGCTTCTTCCATCTGTTTCTAGATGATGATATTCTTTCTTTCAAATTGGAACAAACTTACTTTTATGTTTGCATAAAGCAACATCATCAACAACTCAACATCAGCAAGTTGAGTACAGTTCGCATTCCAGTACACTTTGGAGCCCAATTGATATTAAAATGCTACTTACATTTATAGTGTTTTTGATTGCCCAAAGTATTGTGAGAAAAATAAATAAATCCCACTCTTAAAATGTATTGGTCTTCTGAACATGCCAATGTTTCATGATGTTATGACTAAAAAACAATTCAGCTTCATCATGAAATATTTGCATTTTCAGAATTACGAGGAATATGATCAGGCAACACATCCTTGCACAGTCCTCAACAAAATTTATGATTTTCTGATGAAAATTCATCAGAAATTTAGATCACTATACATTCATGAGAGAGAAAGACAGAGAGAGAGACAGACATGAGTACCCACCACTTAAGAAATGCAGAGTTTACAAGATTACTTGCACTTTTTCCTACATTGAAAATATTACACATACGAGATTACTTGTAGTATTTCCATTAATATATTATAAAAATTTAATAATAGAAGAAAAATTAAACTAATGGGATTGTTTTATTTGGAAGAACTTTTCTTATTCTTTACTATATATTTTCAATTTGAATCTTTAGGGAACAGTTGCACTTGAAAGAACGAGCAAGTTCATTTAAACTGAATGTTGGTGTGGGTAGTGGTTTATTAAATGAAGACAGTGAACATATGGACCCTTCTGGTAGTTATGTGGATAAAGAGGTAATTTTTTTTTTTATTGTTGTTTAATTGGTTTGAAGAACTTATATCTTTTAAATTTCTACAAGATGAGTCAAAATGATGTGAGTGATTTCTGAAATGTTTTACGAAGAAATAATTAGTGGCAAGAAATTCCTATTTCAAATTATGCATGCATAATTTGAAATAGGAATTCTTAGTCTTTGTCTATGTAGGCATAAGAATCAGTTTCTGGCAATTACTGCTAGGGTGCACAAAGTACTTCAGTTTTATGGTTTAGTGCAGAGAAGAATGGGAAGTGAACGGGACCATGTTTTGTGTCTTGGAATTTTTATGGTTTTATGGTTTAGTGCAGAGAAGAATGGGAAGTGAACGGGACCATGTTTTGTGTCTTGGAATTTCATTCCACAAATTCTGTTGACTCTGTTTAAATGAATTTTGGGAGATTGATTACATCTCTAAAGGGAAGAATCACATTTGACCTCTTGTGAGAGAGGAAACAATTGTGTTTGACACTCAACTTGCAAAAGGCAACAAGGAACAATCCAAAAGTTTACTTTTTTTTATTTTTTTTGTGCTTTGATAAAGATTGCATACCATTCTTTTTTTTTGAAGTAGGTAATGGGAGTGTGTACTGCATTATGCTAGATGTATGGTTACTGCTGCAGCTCCTTGAAGACATGCCCAATGCTGTCTTCTAATAAGATGGAGCATCTCTGTCATATCTATCATGCTGTGATAGCCCTCTAGAAGTAGTTGCCTAGCTAATGAGATGGGCTTATAGTCTGGCACACACAGTCACTGGATCTAGCTCTTCTTGACTTTTCCCTTCTGTGGTTACATAAAGGACATTGTGTATGTACTGCAACTACCACAAAATGTGGATGACTGAAAAAATTGCACACACACAAGGATGTTGCAACAGTTAAGTCTCAAATATTATTATCTATTTGGTAGGAAATGTATTATCATTTTGACAGATTTAGGGTAACACATGGTATACACATTCAACTTTCATAAGCATGATAATTAAGTTATTTGAATGCTGTTTTGAATAGTGCAAGTTTTGTATTTTTGTGCATTATATATTTTTTCTCAATAAATGTTTCTAATTGCTCACATCATTCTAAGCTACCCTGTATGTAATTTGAAATTATGTTTGAGTTAATTTTTTTGATGTTGAAAGTTTATTTTTCACTTGGCCAGACTAATAAATTTAGTTTAATCCTTTATCCAAGTGTGTGCAAACAAGTTTGTGCCTGAAAGTACCTTCAGAACTGGGGTAAAGTGGTACAACACCAGGCAACTCCTTGCAAAGGTGGAGCAAGCTACCAACTCTCCTATCTCAGTATCTCCCACAATGCAAAACACATCTCCTTGCTGATATGTATAATGTTATGCATTAAGGGAAGGGCCACTACCCTGATTAGTTTCAACCTTTATTGAGGTCTCTTCAGTGGGAGCCAGGTCCAAGTGGAGATACTAGACAGAAGCATTAGCAAGGTCATCTCATGATTGACGAGACCTCAATAAAGGTCGAAACCGGTCTCGGTAGTGGCTCTTCCCTTAATGCATAGTATTATACATATCTGCAAGGAAATGTGCTTTGCATTATGGGAGATACTGAGACAAGGAGTGATGAGAGCTTGGCCCACCTTTACTACAAGTTGCCTCAGTCCTGAAGATACTCTCAGGTGCAAACTTTGTTTGCACACACTTGGATAAAGGATTAAACTAAATTTATTATAGTTTGAGTTAATGGTTTGTAGCATCACCTCTTGGTTAAATACTTATATATAATTTATATTATATGCACCAGAGTAAGAAGTCAATATTATGTTCAAGTTGGGTTCCTACATTTTTAGGCTAATTCCATGATATTAAAAGGGAATGCAGAAATATAACCATAATAAGACCGTGTAAAATGGATGAAATAGAGCTTTTGAATGTGTGGAGCAAGTTTGAAAGAAGAATGGATTTATATTAAGAGGCCTGCACAGTGCTTCTGATATCAGGAGTGTGATGAAATATCATCATCATTATCAAATTCCTGAAATATACCATCGGAGGAGGGGGTGTACAAGATCTTATGATAGTACTACATGAAAAGTTACATCATTACTAACTTCCAATCAACAATTTTCCTCCAAATTAACCTGTTATATCTTTTTTTTTTTTTATCTTGTGCCCATACACAAGAGGTTAGTTGATCAACCTATAGTACATTAGTACCATGTATGAGTAGTGAGTTGGGAAAGGAGGAACTTGTTTACGTTTGATTTAAATGATTATAAATTGTATTCCTTGGGAAACACAACAGGTGGGAGACTGTACCACAGTGCAGCAGTTGCAGGGATGAAGGAGGAGGAAAAGAAACTTGTTCTGTTTGTTTCTAGGTGTACTGTGAAGGGATGTTGAGCAGCAGCCACATGTGTTCCAACAAGCAGCTTAGTATTAAGTGGAGGAATTATTGATGTTATTTCAGATGAGCATTTCCCATGGAAATATTTGTAGAATATACATACTGCAGAAACCATACGTCTGTGCGAAAGTGGGGGGAGAGAGTTGGTAAGAGATGGGTCATTAATAAGTCTAATTGCTCTTCTTTATATTGAGTCAAGCAATTTGAGAGAGAGCTTTTAGGGGCCCACCCCCATATGTGGGAGCAGTATTCAATAGCTGGGTGGATTTGTGATTTGTATAATGTTAACAGCTGTTTAGGGGTGAAGTAACCTCTTAAGCAAAAGAGAAATCCTAGTTTTTTTTGAAGCTGAGAATGCAATGGTTGTGGTGTATTTATGCCAGGAGAGGTTTGATGTGAGGGTAATTCCAAGAAGAGAGATCTCAAACTGTCTGGAAATTTGGGTATCATTAAAAAGGATACTGGGAAAAAATGGTTCTTTTTTATAGGAAATAGTACAGAACTGGGTTTTATTAGCATTGAAATTGATGAGGTTATCCGAACCCCATTATAGAATGACTTGGAGATCGGAATTGAGGGTGGTGGTGGTTGATGTTCTGTAGGTTGAGGTGAGTTTTGTAGGGTAAGGGTGGTCAAATGCAAGCAAGGAGCATAGTGTGCTGTTGTCTGCAAAACTGTGTATCGGGTTGGAGGTCAACTGAAGTAGGTCATTGATATAAAGCAGGAAGAGGGTTGGTGAGAGGACAGAACCTTGTGGAACCCCAGCATTAATTGAATGGTGAGAGGATAGGGAGCCATCCACCATCACACAGTATGCATCTAGACAGAAAGCTGGCAATTCAACTACAGAAGCCCTGGGTCAGACCGAATGATGGTAGTTTGCTTAATAAGCCTTTGTGCCAGATCTGGTCAAAGGCTTTGGAGATATCAAGTGCAACCACTTGAGATTTGCCTAACTTTTCCATGTTATTTGTCCAGAGATGGGTGACATATGTGAGCAGATCTCCTGTTGATTGGCAGCAATGGAATCCATACTGGCAGTCGTTTATTAGGTGGGTGTCTTCAAGGTTAGTATAGTTGGAAATTGATGATTTTTTCCATTACTGCCATCCAATTACTGAGGTAAGCGAGATAGGGCAGTAATTGGATGGCAGTGACTTGTCACCCTTCTTGGGAATGGGCTGAATACAGGCCAATTTCCAGTTTGTGGGATAGATTCCAGTGGAGTAAGAGAGTATATATAGGTGAAATGGGATAGGAGTCAGTTCTGGTATGCAAACTTTCAGGGCAACTGAGAGAATGCCATCAGGGCCAGGAGACTTTTTTGTGTCTAATTTGGACAGTATTTTTCTGATCTCATCCTGGCAAAAGGATATAGGGGCATTGTATGTTGGGTGTCTAGAATGGTTGGGGGGACATTTACCATCATCAGTTATGCATGCATTGGAAGCAAAGTGTGAAGTCAGAAGATTGGCTTTTTCTGTGGGTGATGATGCAATAGAGCCATATGGATATGATAATGACAGGAATAATGTTGGGCAGAAGTTACGGCCAGTTGCTTTGGCGAGAGACCAAAAGGCTCCACTGCCGTTTGGACAGGTGCTAGTTTTCTGCTTTTTGCTCTTTCAAACTCTGTTTTGGAAGCATTGATTGTTTTTTTTTTTTTTTTTTTTGCATCTATTTTGGGTTTCTGTATAAGCTCTAAAGGAGGATGAAGTTCTTGATTTCAGCCAGTTATGGTATGTCTGGTGTTTCATCTGTACAGCCTTGGCACATCTTTTGGAGAACCAGGGTTTCATTAGGGAATGGCATTTCAGAGTACTGTTTGGAATGTATGTTTCCATGCCGGTAAGGATTACTTTGGTAATAAGTTCGGTGCATATGTTTGGGTTGGAAGGCCGGAAGCAATGGTCCAACTAAGGAGATGAGCACTAGATTGTGGTCAGAATTGCCCAGGTGCTCACTACCTTCACTGTGTATTTGGAGGAATCATTAGTGAGGAAGAGATCTAGGGTGTTTGGGAGTGGTTTGGGTTATCTGGTATTCTGGTTGGCATCTGAACAAGTTGTGTAAGGTCGTTGGTGATGGCAAATGTTTTAGCATCTCTGCCTGTGAGATCTGTACAGCTGGAGGAGCAAACTAGTGTTGTGGGCATTAAAAATCTCCTAGGAGGATAATTTCGCTGTTGGGAAAGTGGGATTGGAGAAAGTCAATTTTTAAGGAGAGGAAATTAAAGAGCTCAGAGTGGTTGGTTGTGTTGCAGGAATGATAGAGACAGCAAATGAATTTGACTGAGTGGGGAAGGGATATTTTCAACCAAAGAAGGTCAAAGTTGGGTGAGTCTGGGTTGGGTGCTCTCTGGCAAGGTATGTCAGAGTGGGTGAAAACTGGAGAAAAAGATATCCTTAATGTATGGAGTAATTACTTTGAATAATTGTTAAATGAAACAATCAGTGACAGGACAGTGGTAAAAAAACACTCCAGGCATGCAATCAGGAATAATAACCATACTTGAAGTAGAAAAAGCCATCAAAAGCCTGAAATGTGGAAAGACAGCTGGAGTAGATGATATTCGACCAGAAATGTTCAAGTATGGAGGTATAAAAGTCTTTCAGTGGCTGCACTGCATAATTCAGAAGGCCTTGACAGAGGGACGAATTACAGCATGTGAGAATTACAGAGGTATTTCTCTACTGGTGTTTCTGGTAAGATTTATGCAAGTATTATTATTATTATTATTACCCCAAGACCTCATGCAGTCAAAGACTCATCTTGGAGGTCTTTTTATCTCACACACACACACACACACACACACACACACACACACACACAGCTCATCATACCGTGCCTTGAACACATTCCAACTACTGCAGACACCACACTCTAGGGCAAGGCATTCCAATCATTTACAACTCTGCACGAAAAAAGCCTGCCTCTCACTCCTCTACTCACACCTTCTTTATAAAGTTTCCAGGAATGACCTCGTTCTCTCCCGATCTCCCACTATTTTCTGTAGAACTTCTCCAGCATTGATCCTGTAACAACCCCTTACCAACTTGTAGGTCTCTATCATATCTCCCCTCTTCCTCCTGTCCACCAGACTCTGCAAATTACATCTTCTCAATCTTTCCTCATACTCGACATTCCAGAGGTCTGAAACTATATTAGTCAATCACCTTTAGACCCTTTCCAATATCTCTTCATCCTTCTGAAAACCAGGTGACAAATCTGAGCACAATAGTCCATGTGTGGCCTAATCAAAGCCTTATACAACAGAACAAGAATCTCCCTACTTCTACAAGTCAGTGTCCTCCGCATCATTCCCAGAAGCCTTTGTGTTGTCTTCACAATTTTGGCTATGTGTCCCCTAAATTTCAGATCTTTATCCACTATCACCCCCAGATCATTTATTTCTTCCACCTCCAACAATATATTCTCACCAAGCATAAATTCTGCATCCCATCTTTGTTTTCCAAATTTTAAAACCTTACATTTTGCAACATTGAATTCACATCCCCATTTGCTTGCCCAATCACTCAATTTATTCAAATCTTCTTGTAAGGCCACAACATCTTCACTACTCTTTATGGTTCGTCCCAACTTTGCATCATCTGCAAACAACTGAATATCTCCATCCAAATCTTCACCTATATCGTTAATATACAAGTTAAACAGTAATGTCCTCAAAATAGACCCCTGAAGCACTCCACTAGTGGCTTTCGTTTTCCTGGATATCGCTCTCCCATACACATTGTTGATACCTATCAGATAGCCAATCTGCAATCCAATGCACTAATCTAATATCCAACCCCATCTGCTCTAGTTTGACTATCAATTTATCATGAGGTACTCTATCAAAAGCCTTTACGAAATCTAAGTATATTACTGTGTATCCTTCTCCTCTGTCCAAGGAAGCAGTCACTTTATTGTAATAAGTAAGTAGATTACTAAAACATGACCTCCCTTTAACAAATCCATGCTGTCCATCAAAGATAATACCATTATTGTCAACCCAACTCTGATTTCCTAGTTCTCACAAGCTTCTCCAACAACTTAACCAAAACACCTGACACACAGATAGGCCTATAGTTCGATGCTTGAGTTCGATCACCTCCTTTATGAAGTGGCACAATCTTGCCCTCCTTCCACTCTTTAGGGGGGACTTGACCGAGTGCAAGACTCGTATTAAAAAAATATGTCAAAGCTGGCGTCAACTCCCTGGCACATTCCTTCAGAATATGTGGTGATATATTATCAAGTCCCACAGCCTTATTAACACCTAGTTTACTCAACTCCATACACCTCTTGCAAGTATACTTGCAAAACGGTTGAGAAGGATTGTGGAAGAGAAGCTTGGTGAAGAACAAGCTGAATTCAGGCCAAAATACAAGCTGTCAGGATCAGATTTTCACTTTACAACAAATAGTTGAGAAATCATGGGAATATTACAAAGATCTGTATTTAAGTTTTATAGATCTAGAAAAGGCATATGACAAGGTGTGCCAAGAGAGAGAAGCTATTCAAACCACTACAGCTGTATGGTGTCGATGGGGCATTATATCAAGCAATACTTAGTCTTTATTTGAATTGGAATTGAAGGAAATACAGGAAGATGGTTTAATATTAAATTTGGTGTCATACAAGGATGTACATTATCCCCTCTGTTATTCATTATTAATATGGATCACATTATGAAGGAAAGTGGAATTAAACCTGATATTAAAATTAGAGATGTTAATCTCACCTCTTTGCTTTATGCCGATGATGTTATACTTCTAAAGAAATCTGTTACACATCTGCAAGATTCTCTGACTAAATTGAATAACTTGTAATAGATTTTGTATGAAGGCTAGAAATAATAAGAGAAAGACAATGGAATATAAAATAGGCAGAAGCATTGAAAATATTAACTGCATCATGAATGATAACCTATAGAGCAAGTAAAACATTTCAGCTACTTAGGCACGATTTTTAGTGAAGATGGTAAATTAAATATGGAAATAGACAACTGAATCAACAAAGCTGTTGATTCAGTTGTCTATTTCCATATTTGAACCACCAAAACTGTTTTGACAAATTTGAGAAATTTGTCAAAACAGTAAATTAGTTGTATGGAAGACAGTGTTCAAACCAATTTTAACTTATCGATCTGAGAGCTGGGTTAGAAGTAAAACACTTGACCAAAGACTAGAGACTGCAGATATGAAAGTCCTGAGAAAGAGTAGGGGGCTTGAACAGATGGCATCAATGGCAATATCATATTAAAAATGAGGATATTAGGAAAGAATTTGGCATTATTAGCATCCAGGTATGTTTTAGCAGAGCTAATCTCAAGTGGTATGGTCAATTAAACAGAATGGGAGAGGAAAGATTAGGAAAACAAGTGTTCTCTGCCAGGTTGGAAGAGAAAAGATCCAGAGGAAGACCAAGATATAGTGGATTGATATGCTAAAAAGTACCTTAAAAGATAGAAATATAAGATCTGATAATGTTAATCTTGACAGGTAACAGATTGAATTGGAGGAAAATTGTAGATAGGAAGCTAGTAATGATGTACATTTTTCATGAAGTACTGTAATATCCTGTGCACCCCTTCAAGGTACATATCAGGAATTTGATGATGATGATGACTAATCTCTCTATTATTCCATATAAATTTGTTCATTTGACTTCCTACCATACCAGCTTTGCTAATTCTGCTGTCTATTTCCAAACTTAATTTGTCATCTTCAATAAAAATTGTGCCTAAAATTAAGCAGAAATGTTGTACTTGTTCTACAGGTTCTCCATTCAGAATGCAGTTGATGTTTTCAGTGTTTCTGTCTGTTTTCATTGTCTTTGTCTTTTTAATGCTGATTTTCACATCAAATTTGTTACAGTATTTATTCAATTTGGTCAAAGAATCCTGCAGGACAAGCCTGGATTTTTTTAGGAGTACAAGGGGGGGAATGGAAAGTTCTAAACACCTAGAACAAAAGTTATATTAAAATAACTAATATAACCACAAGGAAGAACATATGAGGATATAAGAACATAAGTTACTTTCATAACTATGCTACTACTTTGTTCTTTCTTGTGGTTGTATCAGTTGCTTTAATATCATTATTGTTCAAGGTGTTTGTTAGAACCCCCCACCTGCATATAACCTCCTTATTAGAACCTTCTGTGGTGCCATAAGCATAAATAAGTTTCATTGTCCAGCTTTCCATTCTGGTATTAGCCCACATCACTCTACTTGATATTACCTGCCATTCAAGAAGATTATCCTCATATTTTGTGTTTAATATTATAGCTATTACTTCTTTTCTCTGATTGTTATTTCTTGAATATAACATCTTGTATCTGGTGCTTAAAAAGATCTGACCTGTTTTTGTCTTCTTTGTTTTGGTAATACCTATTATGTCGATCTGGTACTTATCCAATTCTTCTGCTAGTTTCATTTCTTTTCTGTTGATGCTTCTTATGTTGATGGTGCCAATCTTTAGTTCAAGACTGTCACCATCTCTGCTGGTGTTGAGTTGGAGTTTGTTAGAGTAGCTGACTTTTTGCTGTTCGTCCTGGTTTTTGGTGAAAACAGGGGGGGGGGTATCCTTGTTTAACCCAGTGATGCCCCAGCCAGCATGACATCCCATCATTTTGAGTTATGGTTTAAGCAAATAAGAATACAGTTTGGTCGGCTAAATCCCAAATTGCCAGCCTATCCTTATTCATTCGGTATCCATGTGGATACACAACAGGGTGCACCATGAGGAGGTGAGGATTGGACATCAGGTTCAGAAGCCCTGGTCGGTTCTCTGTATTCCTGAAAAGGCCATAAGGAGGTCTCCTCCCAGTTATCCAGCCTTGACCCCTAAGCATCTCTGAAGCATCTATACACAAAAACAACTGAGTTATGCAAGTTCAATTAAATTTTCCAATAAATTATATTTTTAATATAATTAAAATTATATTCTAATATAATTTTGAATCTTGCAAATTTTTGGAGACTGGTTACATCTCTAAAGGGAAGAAACTCTGCTGTTCTCTTGTGAGAAAGGAAAAACCTGTGTTCAACAGTTAGCTTTCAGGACTCAATAAAAATGTATTTCTGTAAGTTATGCAAACTGTTCATGATACAAATGTGCATAATCACAGAGGTATGATGAAAGGATGATTGTGTGCAGTCCAGTGCCTTATTAAGTTTGTGCAAGGATATCTGTATAAGTGAGGAGTTAGATGCAAAATGAAGTCTGCAGGGCATCCAAATGGATCATCCTGCAGAGGTGAGTATACAAAAAAAAGGCATGGAGATACCTTGTTAAAAAAATTTTAGTTGATTTTAGTTTGTAACAGTTTTTTACTTTTTAGTGCCTTATATCAGTTATGTACCCTGAAGATGCCAACAGACTTAGTTGGTGAAACTAGTTGGTATAACTTAGTTGTTTATTATATACACTTGATCAATATAATCCCAATAAAAGTTTTTCCATGGAGATACCTTGTTATGTCTATAACAAATGCCAGGAGTATCAGGAACAAAAGGGTTGAGTTTTGTTGCCTTGGATACATTGTGGCCCCAGATTATTGGTAGCTTAGTGAGACCTGGCTTCCACAGGCAGATGTACTAACTAGTATCAGGTGTAAAAGGTACAGTATTTTTAAGAAGGATAGACAAGATAGAAGAGGAGAAGATGAGGAGGTGATGCTAAAGAAGCTTCAATCTCATGAGAAGAATGAAGCAAATTTATTGAGATGTTGCAAGACGACTTCAAGCAGCTTGTGAGAGAAGGAACTTGAGGTCAAATAGTATTAGACCTGACTATATTGTTTGGGGGTGGGGGGAGTTCAGTTAACAACATGACTATTCTGCCTTTGATTAGTGATATAGTGATCATACTGTATTGATTTGGAAGTAGCTACAGTTAGTGAAAAAATTAATCCATTCACTCACATTTTAAAGAAAAATTTTAATTTCACAAAAAAATAAGTATAAAAATTAAACTCCAAATTTACCTAATAATTTATGTATGCTCCTCTGTTCCTAATAAGTTCATTAATTCTCTACCAACATAGAACACATTTTTCTTATTTCTTTATCTCGAAACTATACTTTTAGAATGGATTGTATTAAATTATCCTTTGTATCACAATTTAATTTTCCAAGTCTCTTTTTCACTGTGGCCCACAAATTTTCCATTGAGTTGTCATGAGATTTACTTGGCCACTGAATCAATTGATGCGGTGATTTTTGAGGAACTCCTTCACTTTTTTTGAAGTGTGACATGGAGCAAGATCCTGTTGGAAGATGAGTCCTTTGTCTTTCTAGATCTGTAGGACCACTCCTTTCTCCAATATTCTTATGTATTGGTCACTTTTCATCATACCATCAACAGGCAAGTGATGCTGGACCATCATGTGTAAAACAACTCCAAAACATCTTTTTATTTGGGTGTTTAGGAGCTTGTTGAAGATAGGCAGGAGAAGTCTTCTCAGCTGCTGATTTGCAAACATAGGGTACTCGCTCTCCTTGGACAAAGGAATGGCTCTCATCTGAGAATATGACCTTCAATTTCTCAACGGTCCAATCTTTGTACACTTTTGCCCACTGGAGCCTCTTTTTCTACATAACCTTCATCAAGTTGTTTCTTTTTTTTTGGTCTGTTTGCAATTCTCCCTGCTTTCAGCAATCTTCGATGGACTGTCATGTCAGAAACATTAATCCCATTAGCTGCCAAGTCTAAGTCTACAGCAGACAATCTTGGATTGATTTTACTTTCCCTAACTAGTGTATGATCTTGAGTAAGTGTAGTTTTCCTTTTTTGCCAATATTTTCTTTTTCTGTCAGGAGAAAAGGTACCTGTCTCTCTAAACTTCTTTAAAATTGCATTAACAGTACCCAAACCAACACCACACTGATTGGCAATTTGTCTTTGAGTCATGGATGTGTGTGTGTGTGTGTGTGTGTGTTGAGAAAGAGTACATATTTTTGAATGTTTTCTTGGAGATTTATCCATTTTATAGCTACACAAAATGAATAAAATACTACAAATGTCAACTTGTTTACACTATTAAAAACACACAACACTATTAATAAACATCATAGAGACACTTAAACATGCAACACTCAACCAAAATAGTGAACTAAAACCAAAACCACAAATAGTAAACCAAAACCAAAATTATTGTAATCTGAAACAAAAACTAAACCAAAAACTTTAAGAAAATTTGGTTTGTTTGGATTAATTTGTTTGCTACTAAGTATATGGATATTCCATTCAGTAAAGGTTACATACTGAGTTACAAAACAATAAATTATGACCAAATGAGGAGAATAATAAGTTTGATTCCATGGTATCAGTTGCAGATGGGAGGGATATCAGCAGTGCACTGGAAGAATTTTAAAAAATGCATCATTGTGCAATACTGAAATGTGTTCCTAGAGTTCAAAAGTAAGTAGAGTTGGAGTGAAATGGATGTGCAGTTTTATTAAACAAGAGATTATTAAGGAAAAAATTATGTAGATGGAATATGATATGTATAAGGATAATGTCAGTTATGAAAATTATAAGGCACAGGCTAGAAGAGTTACTTATGGAAACTTATGGAAAGCAAAGTGTGGGTATTGGTGTGGGGAAGGGGGGGGATTGGCTATGCAAACTAAAGATAATCCAAAAGAATATTGTTATTATCTTGCGAGTAAAAGAAAGGATGAATGTGAAAGAATGACTCTTGTCATTATGGATGGTATGCAGGTAGCAGACATAGAAGAGATTGTTCAACTAATAAGTGCCAATTTTGCTAAATGCCATCAACCTGGCACATGCAGTGTAGAGCTCATTGCTACCTCCAAATGGAGAAGAAATTCAGCAGGTGTATAAGGAGAAGATCTGATGCATGAACTGAATATGAATTTGGAAGTAAAGACTGATGAAATATTAGCATGGATGTTAAAAGAGTGTTCAACTGAACTGGCTATTCCTTTTACCTGGCTGTATAATTTGAGTCTCAGCACAGAGAAGATACCACTGGAGTGGAAAGAATGTATAATAATACCAGTACAAAGATGATTATCAACCTATCACTATCCCTAGAGTGGAGGTGAAGATCTTGAAAAAGTTGGTAACAGATTGTTGACAAAGTATAGATTCTCTGTCAACAATCTGTTACCAACTTTTTCAAGATCTTCACCTCCACTCTAGGGATAGTGATAGGTTGATAATCATCTTTGTACTGGTATTATTATACATTCTTTCCACTCCAGTGGTATCTTCTCTGTGCTGAGAAGATACCACTGGAGTGGTATCTTCTCTAGCATGGGTTTACTAAGGAAAAAAAGGAAACTTCGTTTCAGCGATGCAAAATTATATAAATTAAGTGGATTTAATACCCACTTAATTTATATAATTTTGCATCGCCGAAATGAAGCCTTTTTGGCCCTTTATTTTAGTAAATACTTTATGCACCGGCCGAGAGTTCGCTTTACAGAAAATACACCTCTCTGACGCTTCAAGTTCCTTAGTACTGGTAGGAATCGACCGTGAGATGCGGTGATTAATACCCTTGGAGGGTAATGGATGGCAATGCTGTAGCAATGAAGTTCTAACTGAGGCTCGGCTATTGCTGTTACCCTCCTGCCATGATCAGAGCTTTAATAGCTCAATAACACCTTATCCCTACACTGTCCTTTACAGATAATGGGGAAGATGAAAAGCATTCTTGCTTCGCCCCTTTAAGCCAGTCCTTATAAGGACTTTCCTTAGTACTGAGAGTTCTTGCTCTCTTAGGTTTCTACCTAGTCGCTGACAAAAACCAGTGTGTTTGAAACAGCTGTCAGACTAGTGAAACCTTATCAAAATGAACCAATAGGAGCCGAATATACGGGTGCTTTGAGTGTTCGTCACTTCCTATAAGGTTCAGCTAGGGAAACTCGTAGTATGGCGGTGGTGTATTCCCCTAAGCTCTCGGAGCAATTTTCACATGAAACTTTTATAGTTTCTGTATTCGGCGTTGAAATGATATTGGATTTAATATCCACTTAATTTATATAATTTTGCATCACCGAAATGAAGCCATTTTGGCTCCTTATTTTAGTAAATTAACAAAAACTTTTGTCCAACTTTAACATAACTCATCATAAGGCTTTTAATATCTCTCTATCTTAGCATATGTATGTGTGTACACATACATATAGGGTTTCACAGAAGGAATCTACCAAACTTCAGGAATTGATTCCTTGTGTGATTTTAAAATAAAAATAAAAAAAGAATTTAAGTCCAGTGTGTCATCATTATCAAATTCTTGAAATATTTCCTCGACAGATGTGAAGGATAGTATAATATACTGCATGAAAAGTTTACATTATTACTAACTTCTTATAGACAGTTTTCTTCCAAATTAGTCTTTTATCTGTCAGGACTCCAGATCAAAATATAAGAATAGGATGAAGAACAGACAACATGGGCTCTTAGTAGTAGCCATTTAATAATACCAAATTTCTGTGAGGAGTGATGGCCAGTGGGTGATGAATATATCAGCCAAAGAACTCTTTGCAATAGACTGAAGTGGATACAGAACCATCCATTAATCTTTTTAAAAAGACATTGAGAAAGGAGACAGTTCCATTTGATTCTGTTTCTAAGGTAAACACAGAGAAGAGGATAATGTCTTTTGATTCTGTGATGAAAGCTTCTTTGCTTCTGAAATTTCTCATATCCTTAGGAAATTTCATGTTTCAACTACATTTGAACCTGTTAATTAATCAAATCAATTCTTTGTTTTGCCAGCTACAGTACCTAGAGTCTATTCATTTCCATGTAATTGCAAGTTAATTTACTTTGGTTAAACAGACCAATCCATTACTAAATGCATTTCCGAATGCCAATCCTATATTGTATCCAAAAACATATCCCAAATTTAGTCTTGCTAATCATGCAATTATTAATACTAGCCAGAGGATCCTTTGAGATGATGCTAAATTATTGCACAGTTGCTACCACATATTCAAACATCTTTTAAAGAAAGTGCTGAGATCGTTCTTCACTCAGTGACAGATTTTTTTATGCCCAAAATTCAGGAAATTGTTATCAGTAAATGTGTGTGTATATATATATATATATATATATATATATATTTTTTTTTTTTTTTTTTTTTTTTTTTTAAATATAGTTGCACATACTAGCACACCTATTTCAGATTCTAATAGTATTATATTAACTTGGCTCTCTTGTAATTGCCCAAGAAAAAGATACCATTCTCCATGTATCTACTGAAATATTGGTATAATTAATTGCAGTTAATTAAATATTTTTCCACTGTGTTCTCATGTATATTACATTTTTCTTCAAAATAAAAGTTGCTATTTATATTCTGCAGGGATCTTTTAGAGCCATTATTGTTTAACTTATACATTAATGATATCAGGACTGGTTTAACTGCAATTATGCAATTCTTGGAAGATATTGCAAATCTGGGAAGAACCGTGAAGAGTAGAGCAGATGTTATGATCCTTATAGGAAGATTTGAATAGACTGTTTAAGTGAGCAAGCGAAGACTGCTAGTCCACTGCTGCAGAGTGTGAGGTTGAAATTTGGTATGTAAAGATGGAATACAAAGTATACAGTTAATGAAGAAATTTTGAAGGAGGTAGACGAGATAAGAGATCTGTGAGTGGTGGTACAGAGACTTGAGTTTAGAGATCAGAATGCTAAAATTGTGAAGACATCACATTGGATTATGGTAATGATGAGAAGGATTTTGATATGTAGAAGTAAAGAGGTTATGATTCTTGCATAAGGTCTTGATCAGACTGCATATGGATTATTGAGTATAGATTTGGCCATCTGGTTTTCAAGGAGATAAGGATATATTAGAATAATTCCAGAGATGGTTCACTGAAGCAGTTTCTTGTTTTTGGAACATCAAGGCAGATTGAGGAAGTACCATTTGCAAAGCTTTGCGAAAAAGAGGGAGGGTATATGACTGAGGCATGTTAGTGAAGGGGCTGTTATCAGGTTAATGTGACAAGGGTAGAAAGAGGCATTCCTGGAAGCTGTATAGAGGTTGTGAATGAGGAGTGAGGAGAAAGTTCTTTGCATGGGGAGTTGTTGTGAGTGAAATGCATTGCGTGATAGTGTGGCAAGTGTAGGAACAGTGAATATGTTTAATTAGATTTTGTGCAACAGTAGGGATAGAGACCTTCTGTGATGACTCTTTTGACTCTGTGGGGACTAATATTATAATAATAATTAATAATAATAATATTGTTTTTTACATAACAGGAATTGATTGTTTTCGGATATACTGATGAACCAACTATGTTTTGCATAAAGGGCTACTTTTGTATGTTTCTGTTACTGTAGCTATGTTGATGTCATACTGTTAGTGAACAAATGCATTAGCTTAGTGGTTCCCAGACTTTCTCAATTCACAGTGTCCCTAGGAAAAAGAAATACCTAACAGTTTTTTTTATTAAGAAGATAGGTCCAAACTACTTAATAAATATTGGGATCCTAAAAACTTAGTACCTGTTTGCAAAAATAATACACAAAAATAAGTTCACCATGATGCCCTGGTGAGGTGCATTGCATTAGCTTATAAATAAGCATTAGTCAGAAAGAAAGAAAAAAAAAGGTTTCACATCCAATTCTTTTTAAGTAAGGTACTTGGTTTAAGTAACTTATCTTGTTTTATATGCTGCAAACACTGCATTTGTACATAGTGGACATATGCAGTGTGTGTGTGGGGGGAGTGAGTGAGTGAGTTAGTTAATTTTCTGCTAATCAGCTATGCTGGAAAGGAATGAAAAAAGAATAACTAACTGCATAATTTTAAGACCATATTAAGTGCAGGTAAAATATGTAAAACTTTTTTATCAAAGCAAGTAATAAGTTCCATTTTCTGTCATATTTCTTAATGTTAATTAGAAACAAAATGAATATTAACATTGTTAATATTTTATTTGTTCATGTATCTGTATTTTTTATTTTTTCTCTCAGGACTGCTGGTTTAGAATGAAGAACAGCAAATGACATGTAAAATTAAATATTACAACTAGTTATAACCAGTAAATAATATGTTTACTTTGAGATTAAAATGGTATGTTAGTTTTTAAATTTCTTTTTTTTATAGTCTTTCATAAAGGAACTACAACAAGAAGTAATTGTTTTACAAGAAACTAGTAAGAATTTGCAGCAGAAGCTTCTTATAGAAAGAAATGAAGTAAAAGTAAGTAATATATCAGTTGTATCATTTTTGTTTTATTATATTGCATTCCAGATTGCATTATTAAAAATTTCCATAAAGCACTTATGATGACGGGATTTAAATGCAGTCTTTCTAACTAAAGGAAGTTATCACTATCACCTTATGGAGGTGTCTAATTTTGTCTCTTTCCATCTGAGTATCAAAAATATGTTACTTCTTCTAGAGATTTACTGGATATTTTTCATAGTTTTTATGTTTATACCAAATTCCTTGCACCTTTTTTTATTTGCTTTGCAGGTAGCTCCACCATACTTCACAAAATCTATGGGATTGGCTTAAGAACCATGTTTTTATTATTTATTATTATTATTTATTATTATTACGGGTATCTCCATGGAGTCTGTAGACTCATCGCGGGAGACCCATACTAGCAAAACAATATCTGTCATATCTCTTCTTGAATTCATTTACAGATGAAGAGCTCACAACTAAGTCAGGCAATGAATTCCACTCATTCACCACCCTCCAGGCAAAAAACCTTGTTCTGACACCTTTGTTAACCACACTCTTCTTTAATTTCCAGAGATGACCTCTTGTTCTTCCATCACTTTCACACAGCTGAAACATTTCCCCTGCATCAATCCTATAAAAACCTTTTAGTAATTTGAATGTTTCTATCATATCCCCTCTTCTTCGCCTATCAACCAATCTCTGCAATCCACAAGCTCTCAATCTATCAATGTAGGGAACATTTTTTATATCACTCACCAACTTGGTCACTCTTCTCTGAACCCTCTCCACAGCCTCCTCATCTCCAAGGAATCCAGGTGACCAGACCTGAGCACAGTAATCCAAATGTGGAAGTATCAATGCTTTATAAAGGGGAATAATAACCTCTTTATCTCTGGATGTCAGTGTGTTCCTCAACAACCAAGTAATCCTATGTGCAATCTTGGACACCTTAGCAATGTGTCCTCTGAACTTCATCTCCCTATCTACCAATACCCCTAAGTCCCTAGCCTCATCAATCTCTTGGAGTACCTTTCCATCGATGTAGTACACAGCTGCTAATCTTTTAATCCCAAAATGCATGACTTTACACTTTTCCACATTGAACTGACATCCATTTTCTTTTGCCCATTTTACCAGCTTATTTAAATCCTCCTGCAAACTTTCAACATCAGCTTGATTTTTTATTGCACTACACAACTTTGCATCATCAGCAAACAACTGAATATCTCCCTTTAAGCCGTTTCCTATATCATTTATATACAAATTAAACAACATTGGCCCAAGCACAGAGCCTTGAGGCACACCACTGGTCACCTGCCTCATTCTGGACTCGGCTCCTCCATACACCACCTTATGGTATCTCTCCCTGAGCCATTCTCCTATCCATATCACCCATTTAATATCCATTCCCATCTGCTCCAATTTGCGTAACAGTGTTCTATGGGGTATCCTGTCAAAAGCCTTAGCAAAATCCAGAAGTACCACTGTGTAGCCAGTTCCTTTGTCCAACTCAGATGTTATTCTATTATGAATAGTTAATAGATTGCTAAGGCAGGATCTACCTTTAACAAAACCATGTTGGCCTCTATAGAGTATCATATCCTGATCCACCCATTCTTGAATTTTGTCTTTAACCAACTTTTCCAATACTTTTACCACTACTCCTGAGATGGTGATTGGTCTGCAATTCAATACCGCAGTTTTAGAGCCACCCTTATGCAAAGGAACCACTTTGCCTAACTTCCACTCCCTAGGGACCATACCAGAGTTCAAACTTAAGTTAAATATCCAGGTGAGAGGGGTTGACAATTCATTTGCACATTCACGCAACACCCGAGCTGATATTCCATCTAAGCCTACCGCAGTGTTTGCATTTAAGTTTTGCAATATATTTAATACCTCTGATTCTTTAGCTTCAATTCTCACATTAGGTATTGCTGTAGGTATAGAGATATCCTCACTTGGGTGATAGACTTTTGAAAAGTGATCACTCAGTAACTCGACTATTACATCTGATTTTGTCACCTCAATACCATCAGCACCCACTAAGGTTATCCTTCCGAAGTCATTCTTCCTCTTACTTGCCACATAGCGGAAGAACTCTTTGGGATTACCCTTGATCTCTTTGGCTAAGGTCTTCTCATAATCTGATTTAGCTTTTCTTACTATGCTGGTAACTTTCCTAGCTTGAGCCTTGTACTGCTCATGGGTGTCCTGATCGCCTTTCTCCTTGTAAATTCTCCATAACATTTTCTTTTTTTGCAGTTCAAGCTTGATACTACTGCTCATCCATCTAATGCCTGCCTTGTTTGACCTCCTAACCATGGGGACACAATCTGATATTGCTTTCCTCAGATACCCGCTGATTTTATCCCAAGCACTGCTAACATCTTTCCCTTGCAATATGTTCTGCCATGGGATGGCTGCAAGCTCACTCCGAAGCTTGTTATAATTGCCTAACCTGTAGTTCCGTACATACCCCTTCTTAATAGAAAAATCCACAGATTTTGCAACCTCCCAAGTCAATACCACATGATCGCTTTCACCAACTGGAGGTAACGAGGACACCTTACTTATGCATATAACCTCTGAACCAATAACCAGGTCCAACACTCTCACACCACGTGTCCCTTCAGTTACGTGCTGTTTCAAGTAATTATCTCGTAGAAGATGTATGAATTCCATTTCCTTTTTGCTACGTGATATTTCCTCCTTCCAATTGATATCACCGTAATTAAAATTCCCCATAATAATCACCAAGCCTTCACTCATTGCACTAAGTTGCTGATGCATGAATTCAATATCTCCCCCCGTACTCCCTGGCCTATAGCAGCATCCAACTGTATATTTGGTTGCGTTGGTCGCTATTTCGCACCAGACTGCCTCAAATGAACTCTTATTCACATGTCTATCATCATGATATACTACTTTCTTTGGCTGCAACACATCAGCTATCATCAACAGTACTCCTCCCCCTGTTCTATCTTCTCTATCCTCCCTGAAAATAGTGTACCCATCACATTCAATTCCAGTGACCACATCTTCTGCTGACAGCCAAGTTTCACTAATGCCTACAACTTTTGGTGAGATTTCACTGACTAATGCCAAAAATTCTTCTCTCTTATTTCGAATGCTTCTAGCATTGGTATACAAAAATTGCAGATTCCCTCTAGATCTTGTACCGGCTTTAGAACTGATATATAAGTCATTAACTACCGTAGTCCTATGCCGATTTTTATCCCCTCTCTTCTGCAATTTATTCAGCCTATAAGGATCAATAAATACACAATCAGTGCTAAAGTTTCTCTCTCTTACACTCAACCTTTTCAATATTAGTTTCCCTGCCCAATAACTTTAACCTGTTCAGAAAACAATAACTTCTTCAATCGCTTATGTCCTTCCATGTTAAGATGCAGTCCATCTCTAGCATACAACTGCCTTTTTCCTTCAAACACACTCCAAACATCAACAAACTCCAGACCTCTTTTTCTGCACATTCTTGCAATCATATCATTCATTATCATTGCTCGTCTACTTAACTCGTAATTGTCAAAACGAGGCAGCACACACACTATTCTCCCATTGACACTTTTCCTCTTCACAATATCTAATAATGTTCTTAAATCTTTTCCTACCCGATTTATACTACCTCTCAGGTCATTCGTACCCACCATAACTATCATCTTGTCTGCTTCATGCCCTCTCTTTATTGCTAAAGCCACTCTTTCTATTGTCCCATCAGCCAAGCACTCCTCATGCATACCACTCTCCATACCCTTAATCATAGAATCACCATATATTTTACTACTCTTAACTTTATTCAAGTCCACACTCATGGACTCATTCTCTACACTATTCAGCATGACTCTCCCAGCTTCATTACTCAACTCTCTATTACTTACCCCCCCACTCTCACTACATCTCATTTCTTCTAGGCCACTTGTGGTTTTATTATATTGACTCACAATCACTCCCATACTATTTATTACTGAATCATTCACCAAAGACTCACCCATATGTAATCCTGTTCTAGTTACTTCAGCTAAAGTAATCTCTATAGTCCTAATTTCTCTGTTTAACACATTAAACTCCGCTTTAACTTCCAGTATCTCCTTACCGATCACTTCCACTTCCTCATGAAGAAGATGAAGGTCATTTTTCATTTTCATAAACTCCCGCCGAAGTTCTTCCGCTACGGTCCCGATGTCAGCTTCCATTCCTAAACGCTCCAGCCTATCCCGACACTTCTCACATACGTCGACATTTTCGTTCTTTTCATTTTGCCAGACCGACCACAGATCCTTCACATTTTTCGGTGCATACATATAGCAGTTTCCGCAACGCATCCATTGCGAAAAATCCAACGCTGAGCCGGCCTTTCTTGTAGTAGTAGAAGTCCTGCGCGCCGCTGACGTACGTTTCTTGTTGGACGCCATCTTTACACGTTGATATAGTGAAACAAACGGCAGTGAAAACACAATATATACAACACAGTTCTAAACAATAATACCACTGAAGGACACTTGTTTCTAACCGATACACAATTGCAGCACAATTTGTGACAAAAAGCCACACTATATTTAACTTTAAAAACACGTTTTCTAGACTAGCTAAACTCGACCGCCACATTTACCAAGGACACTAGCGCCAACATCCTCATTTCAGCTTCTAACATTTTGATTTCTTTCTTACCTGAAAGATATTTTATTTTTATTTTTTTTAAAAACTTCTTTCATTTAATTATGGTTTGTTATTCATTTTAATGCTACTCAAAACTAGATGATTATATCATGTCTAAAATTGACTTTACCTTTTCTTGTGTTTCAAGTGAGTTTATGTGCACATCACTATTGTACAATGTGGTTTTTATTACAACCTATTATTTGTCTTTTTCTCCAATCCCAAAACATATCCAGAATATGAAATGATTCGAGTTCCTTTTTCTATTCTGCTGTTTAGATTTGTAATATGAACCAATTTTTCTTTTTTTTTTATGTTGTTTATTCTATGGATATGTCATACTGCTCATTAATTAATTAGTCAGCATTGATTTTTAATTCATCTTCAGTTGGATCGTGCTAACTTTCTTCATTCATCCCTGCTAGCTATGTCCTCAGGGAACAGAATCTCCCACAGTAACATTACCAAGAAATTAGCCTTGTAACATTTAAAAATAAAAAAAAAGTAAGTTTTTTTTTCTTGGTCAACCCAAGAGAACAAATTTCATAAACAAATTTTCTTTGTTTATGAAATTAACGAGCACTGATTTTTTATAGCATAATCACAAATGCTATTTGCTCCTTAGTTGTTTGAACCTAGACTAAATAATGATATCTGTCTTTGTTTGAATTGTGTAATGAAACATAATTACACAATTCTCATTTATTATACACATAATAAAAGAACATTGCATGTGTTTGCATAATAACAGAAAGTTTTAAAAAATGTCTATTTTTTAATACAGTTGATTCTCACTATAGCAGACACATTGTACCTCACTTTAAAACATTATGAAAAACATTTTTACTCTAATTATCACATATGTAATTGAATTACCAGTGTAAGCTCATTACTATATAACATTATTCCTTATTCCTACATAACATGATACAAAATATATTTTGCTACACATTGGTCACTTGGAAGAAATAAGTAACAATGAAAAATTGTGCAGATTTATCTTGTTGCATATGTAACAAGAGCCATCATCATCCATCTCGTTGATTTTATCATTCATTCATTCTAACTGTTTTACTTGAAAGGTAAGTTTTATTAGCAAATAAGGCTGTGGAAAGTTCTTTTTCCCCAATGCTTGCTAATTATTTTATGGAGCATTTTTAGCATTGTCTCCTCCATGATATTCTTCCTAGACCAGTGGTTTTTGATCAAGCATTTAATATCTTTCCTCTCGGGACCATTTCTACATCACAACTCCATATGTTAATTACAAAGATTAATACTGTCCGTTGAAGGTTGCACTTCACTTAAGAAATGGAGAAAACCTCTGTTTGCCTTTTTTTTTTTTGTTAGATCTCCTGATTCATTGTCAGCCAGTTAGAGGCATTAAGTCTTGTAGAAGAAAGAAAGAAAGAAACATACACAGCACATCAATGCACAGTTTCACCATAAACTATGTCAACAATATGGTTTTGTTAAAACCTTGGTTCATTGCACTCACTCCCCGTGATCCTCAAATCTTATTACTTCAGGGAATGCGACACGCTAAGTTTATCTTGGTATCAAATGGTTAAACAAGTGCTTGATCAAACAAACTCATCAATAGTTACAGATTCCGTCATCTTCTTTCAGGAATAGTTTTATGATAGGTTCTAACTTCATAATTTTGATGAAATGAGAGACTTGTTGCAAAAAAAAAAAATTATGGATAATAGGCATTTAGCTGCCAAATGTTGCCCACATACTCCATAGACTATACCTTTATCACATATTTCCTTCAATCCCATAATTTTTTTTTATTAACCCTGCATATGAAACATTGCAAAAACCTATATTAATACAGAGTGTATTGGCAAATAAGTAGAAAAAGGAAACTGTTGATATGTTTTAATAATAGCTGGAGATCATACTCCTTGAAGGAAAGAAGATGAGGAAGGTGTTCCACAGAATAGAGTTAGATGGAAATGAAAGAGAAGGACAAGAATTTTGTTTGGTAAGCTTCAAGATGTACCTGTATGGTTATCAGCCAACAGCTGCTTGTGTTTACAGCCACAAAAGAAAGTGGAGGAATGATAGTACCCAGTTCAGCAGAACAGTACTCATAAAAAAAAAAAAAAAACATGCAGACAAAGCACAGGACAGAAACATAATTTCCATGAGAAAGTGATCAGAATGAGCTTGTGAGAGAGAGAGAGAGAGAGAGAGAGAGAGAGGGCATCCATTAATCAGACTTCTGGGCAGCATGAAGCATCTTTGGAGTTTTTGGTGCACCATCCAGATGTGAGAACAGTAGTAGGTGAATTTGAGATTTAGGTAGTGTTAGCATTTGTGCATCTAAGAAGCATAATAGAGTAGATAACGATACCAAGTTTATTGGTATCATTATTTTGATCAAGCTCCATTTCTGAGCTTGTGGAAGCTCAGAAATGGAGGAAAGAGTGCTGTAAAAGGAATTAGAGATGACAAAGGTGGCATGAAAACTGGAGAAAAAGATATCCTTGGAGTATGGAGTAATTGCTTTGAAAAATTTCTAAATGAAACAAGTAGGAAATGATTGTCAGACATACAAAAATATTTTGGGAAAATTTGGAGAAAAGAGCAAAGGCAAATACCTGTTGGATTTCTGCTCAGAACATGGACTGGTTATTACTAACGCCACGTTCCAACATAAAATTGTGCACAAATTCACATGGAAAGAAGAGGTAGGAATAAGAAAAATAAGAAAAGTCTCATTGACTATAGAAAATAAGGGGATATAACATCCTTTGTTGTTTTATAGCCAGTAAACGAAACTAAAGATAGTTTCGTTTACTGGCTATAAAGTAGTGACCTCTCCTCATAATGTAAAACAGTAATACATCTCCTAGGAGCTGTGTTTTACATTATGAGAAAATATCAAGAATAGTGAGGGAGCTTGCTCCACCTTTACTCCAAATTGCCTTCGCCGATAGTTTTTCGGCATGAAACTTATATAGATCGTAGTTATCGATCTTTAGTTTCGTTTACTGGCTATAAAACAACAAAGGATGTTATATCCCCTTATTTTCTATATTAAGGTGCCAGAAAACTAACCTTTTGGTTTTTTATCTTTACTAAAATCTCATTGACTATGTTATTGTTGATAGTGATGTTTTCTCCCTGGTGCAGGACACTGGAGTGTACAGAGGATTTGAAATTGGAAGTGATCACCATTTATTCTTGAGCAGAATAAAATTGAATTTCATATTGAAAAGAAGAACATATAAGAAAGTTTTGAAGTGAATAAAAGTTGAGCAGCTCTCAGATGTGAACTGTAGACTAAAATACACAAACATTATTCAAGAAAAAATGAAAGGGTTTGAGAACAGGAATCAAACCTTGGAGATTCAGCGGCAAGTCCTGAAGAAAACATTGATTGATTCAACCAGAGAGGCATGTGGTGAGGTTGACAAATGACAGAGACAAATGTAAGAAAGCTAAGCACTGTGTAAAACTAGCTTTACAAAAATCATGGAAATATTTTGGTAATAACATATCAAGAAGTAAAATATCAAGAAGATGGCAAGATATTCTTGACGTGGTAAAAGAAACTCTCAGAAATAGAGGAAAGAGTGCTGTAAAAGGAATTAGAGATGATAAAGGTGGCATGAAAACTGGAGAAAAAGATATTCTTCTAGTATGGAGTAATTACTTTGAAAAATTGATGAAATGAGATTATTTTATGAAAAAAACACTTAAAAGGGATGCATTCAGGAATACATATCCATACTTGAAGTTGAAAAGCCATCAAAAACCTGAAATGTGGAAGGACAGCTGGAGTAGATGATATTCGACCAGAAATGCTCAAATATGAAGGTATAAAAGTCTTACAGTGGCTGCACTGCATAGTTCAGAAGGCCTGGACAGAAGGACAAATTCCAGATGATTGGAATAGAGCTCCCATAGTACCCATAGATAAAAAGGGAAATAAAACTGAATGTGATAATTACAGAGGTATTTCTCTACTGAGTGTTCCTTGTAAGATTTACGCAAGTGTACTTGAGAAACAGTTGAGAAGGATTGTGGAAGAAAAGCTGCTTGGTGAAGAACAAGCTGGATTCAGGCCAAATAGAGACTGTGAGGATCAGATTTTTGCATTATGACAAATTATTATTATTATTATTATTATTTGACACCTCCAGGGAGTCCAAAGACTCATCGAGGGAGAGTGTGCCAACAGCATTGAACGATTGTCCCCTTCCAACTACTAACCGCGCTCAAACTTACTTAACTGAGCCATTAGTAGCAGAGGCGCTACCAATCGACCAACCTTTGCCGGCACTAGTGGAGAAATCATGGGAATATAACAAGGATCTGTATTTAAGTTTTGTAGATCTGGAAAAGGCATATGACAAGGTGCCAAGAGAGAAGCTATTCAAAACGCTACAGTTGTATGGTGGGATAATGTACATTATCCCCTCTGTCAATCGGGCATTATATCAAGCAATATTTTGTCTTTATTTGGGTTACATGTCAGCAGTTAGAATAGAAGGAAGTACAGGAAGATGATTTAATGTTAAATCTGATGTTGGACAAGAATGTACATTATTCCGTCTGTTATTCATTATCTATATGGATCACATTATGAAGGAAAGTGGAATTAAACCTGATATCAAAATTGGAGATGTTAATCTCAGCTCTTTGCTTTATGCCATGATGTTATACTTCTAAATAAATCTGCTACAAGTTTGCAAGATTCCCTGACTAAATTGAATAACCTGTAATAGGTATGATATGAAGATCAGCAATAACAAGACAAAGACAATGAAAATAACCAGAAACATTGAAAATATCAACTGCATTGTGAATGAAGAAGCTATAGAACAAGTAAAACATTTCAGCTACTAGGCACGATTTTTAGTGAAGATGGTAAATTAAATATGGAAATAGACAACAGAATCAACAAAGCTGTTATGGTAGGAAGTCTACTCAATAAGTTTATATGGAATAAGAGAGAAATTAGTCAAAAGTAAATTAGCTGTATGGAAGACAGTGTTCAAGCCAATTTTTACTTATGGATCTGAGAGTTGGGTCAGAAGTAAAACACTTGACCAAAGACTATAGATTGCAGATATGAGAGTCCTGAGAAAGAGTAGGCACATGAATAGATGGCATCAATGGCAATATCATATTAAAAATGAGGATATTAGGTAAGAACTTGACATTGTTAGCATCCAGAAATGCGTTACCAGAGCTAATCTCAAGTGGTATGGTCACTTAAACAGAATGAGAGAGAGAAAAGATTAGCAAAACAAATGTTTATTGCCAGGTTGGCAGGAAAAAAACTCCAAGGAAGACCAAGATATAGGTGGATTGATACTGTAAAAAGTGTCTTAGAAGATAGAAATATAAGATCTGATAATGTTGGAGTCTTGACAGATAACGGACTGATTTGGAGGAAAATTGTAGATAGGAAGTTAGTAATGATGTAATGTAGTACTATCATATCCTGTACACCCCTTGAGGGTACATGTCAGGAATTTGATGATGACGATGATTTCTTGTAAGGCCAACTCACTCACTAAACCAGCTTAGACTTGAAGAGTTGTGAAGTCATGTGCTTGTCAGAGAAGAGATATAAGTTGGTGTAAGAAAAAGAGAGAAATCATCTTTATGCAGATATTAGTATTATCAGAGGTAATGGGAAGTGAAATATGATCATTCTTCTGAGAAATAAGGTGATGTGTTTTGGAAGCTTGCTTAGTGTACCTTGAGGTTTGCAAAGCTATTTTCCATTGAAGAATGGCAAGGAAATTTGTGCATAAGGCATCGAGATTTGTATGCTCAAGAATAGGCTATGGATATGTCTGAGATTAGTAAAAGAAGGTCATTTTTGTAGAGGAGGAATAGCATGCCCAAAAGTATAGAGCTTTAGGGTATCCTAGCATTGGTCTGGATATTTGAAGAGAGGAAACTAGTTGTTCACTTTGAACAACTAGATTTTAGTAGGATGATTGTTTGCTGGCTTACTTTTATCTCTTTTTTTTTGTGTAGGGTTGAATATATATACTTTATATACTGGTATACTTTAAATGTTTTTTGTTATAAATCTCATCCATCCATTGATTCATCAGGCATCATCACATTCTGTATGGTCACTCCATTCCTTCGTGATGTGCCACACTAATCCTTATCAGGTAGTCCTGTTGTATGCTTTCCTGGAGTCTTCAGCTCCCTGATCTTACTCAAGACCCACCATCCATCTCATTGAGAATCTACTACTTTCTCTTTTTCCAGGAACTTCGCCTTCTATTACTGTTTAGAAAGAAAGCCTCTGTAGCTCAGTTGGTATAGACGAAGCCATTTGGTCAGAAAGACCTTGGTTCAATTCCCATTCGTTAAGTGAAGAACCTTTATCTGATCTCTTTCTGCAAAAGGTGAGTTAGCCAGTCTTATACTGAGGTAGGGTTTTTTTCACCCAGAAACTCGGGTTTTTTGTCCCTCAGAACAGGCAAACCAGCCTATTAAACACACACATAGATTACAGTCAGGAATACTTAAGACCCAGCCATAGGCCTGATTCATAAGCGATCCCAGTCCCGATCCCAGATAAAATTAGGGGGATTCAGAGGGTACCATACCTCCGCGTTAAAGGGGCTCGGGGCCATTTATCATCATATGAAATAAAAAAATAAAAAACTGTTTAGAGAAGTCCTCAATTCTATCCTTTAATGTGTCCAAAGTATTTAAACTTTCTTCTGTCAGTATCCTTAAAATTGTATCGATCCTTTCTAGCACCCATCCATTTATCTGTAAAATTTTGTGTCTTTTATTATTAAATTATTAAAATCCTATTGACTACGCCATTAGTAAAATTATAAGTCACTCATTGAATTGAGCCATTTATAAATTCTCTTTTGTTTTGTTCTCTAAGCTTCTCTATCTTAAATTTTGTTCCCCCTCTTTTTTCTGCCCTTGCACTTTGTTCCTACTGCACTAAAGCAGACTGATTCTGGCTATCACCAGCTATATGATTGCGGTATATTCATTTTCTCATGCTCTTCTGCCTGAGAAATTTATTTGATTTACAACTTTAATAATCTGCCTGGCAGGCAGATTATTAAAGACTAAGAAATTAAAGAAAGAAATTAAAAAAAAAGAAATTAACCATATAGCAAGTCATGGCGATATCTGATCAACACACACAGGTCCAAAATTTTTTTACATTGGCAATGATCAGATCAAATTGTTGTTGAAACAAAGCATTTTATTTTAACTAAAAACTTGATGTTATAAACTAGACAAATAGTGGGGAATAACTGTTTCTCCCAGCACTGCTAACTCTTGCAATTTCATTACACAATTAAAATAATCACATTCTGTGTTTACACAACTCTAACACACTATTTAGTACTACACAGTACATTCTAAACAAACTGGGGAACAAACTGCTTCTCATGATATAATACATAAGCTGTATTATAAAGCACAACCATATTAGGATTTTGGAGTAAAGTCCCTGCAAGAAAAAAAAAGTGGTAGGGTTACAGAGGCCTTTTCCACATATCTGGGGGAATTTGATCTCGGTTCATCTCACATTGGAGCCAAGTGGGTTAGGACTTTGACCTACTAGGTGAAGCAAATACCTGGGAGAGCAGGCAGACTTGTGATATATATGACAAAAAGAAATAGGAAAGATTCTTTTCTTTTAGGGTTACACGGTGATCAGCATTCATTTTAAAAATTTTATGGAATTTACAACCGTGTTAAAAAACTTTTTTTATTATCCCGACGTTTCGATCTTCACATCAAGATCATCATCTGGAGCATACATAAGTATACAGAATAAGCTGAGTTACATCATTAACTGTAAGCTAGAGAAACAATGATTTGATCACATGTTATTCTACTGGTGTGACCTCTGGTGAAAAAAAAAATAAAAAAATAAAAATAAAAATAAAATAAAATAAAAAATAAATTTTTACATCAAGCTAAATTCTATTTTTATGACAGGAATAAATATTCTTTTAGATGGTTTTCTTTCAGAAACAATTGGTGTCCTATTTTTAATATTACAATTCTTATTTTTGATTTACAATACTGGATTTTCTACAGTCCTGTTTATAGTTGTTTTTGGTGAGGAAGGTCGAATATATACCTTCCATATGTTTGGGATTTTTAAACCATCGTTGTTCAGATTGGGGTGGTTGCTGATAATCTCACAGGCTTCCTTGAATTTCCGTTCATACCATGTTCTAGTGTGATGTAGACAGCTGGTGGTTTTCCAGTCAATTCTGCGTAAGGTATTCAGGGCATGATCAGAAAGGCCAGCTTCACCATAATTATTATATTTAATGTGTCGTTTATGTTCTTTTTGTCTAATAGGAATAGTGCATCCTGTTTCTCCTATATATGGTATGTTGCAAGTACAATAAATCCGGTATACTCCAGGGTGAGCTAGTGGAGAGAGTGGGTCTTTGGATGAGTTGAATAAGTTTTTTAATTTTGCAGGAGGTTTAAAGGTGGCTTTGAGGTTGTACTTTTGTAGTACTCTGTTTATTTTGTCTGATATTCCTTTAATGTAGGGAATGGTTATAGTTTTACTGTAGTCTGGTTTGTCTTTGTTTTTTATTGTGGTTTTGTAGAGAATTTTGTTTATAGTATTTTGGCTGTATCCGTTTTTTTGTAGGTTATTACTGATAATTTTAAACTCGTCTTTCAGTGCCTGTTCACTGTAACAAATCGTCTGAGCTCTGTTTTTTAGCATGTTGATGACACCTAGTTTTTGTGTTGGGTGGTGGTGGTAGGAGTTTATGTGTATATATTGTCCCGTATGTGTCGGTTTTCGGTAAACAGTGAAGGAAAGATTGCCCGAGGGAAGACGTGTGACAAGTGTATCTAGAAACGGAGGTGTGTTGTGTTTTTCAATTTCAGTTGTGAACTGTATGCATTTGTGTTGTTTGTTTAGATGGCTAAGGAATGTGTCTAATGTCTGGCGGCCATGGGACCAGATCGTGAAAACATCGTCAAAGTATCTAAGCCATACTTTGGGTTTTAGAGGGGAGGAATCTAGGGCAAGTTGCTCAAAATGTTCCATGTAAAAGTTAGCAATGGGGGGGGAGGATAATGGCGAGCCCATGGCTGTGCCTTCTTTTTGTAAGTAGAAGGCGTTTTGCCATACAAATTTTTTTTTTATTTTTTTATTTTTATTTTTATTTATTTATTTTTATTTTTATTTTTTTATTTTTTTTTTCACCAGAGGTCACGCCAGTAGAATAACATGTGATCAAATCATTGTTTCTCTAGCTTACAGTTAATGATGTAACTCAGCTTGTTCTGTATACTTATGTATGCTCCAGATGATGATCTTGAGCATACAAAAAAATTTTATTATGTATGCTCAAGGATATAATAAAAAAAGTTTTTTAACACGGTTGTAAATTCCATAAAATTTTTAAAATGAAATAGGAAAGATTCAACCCTAGCCCTTGAATACTCTAATTGCATTGGGTTAGGGGGGGGGGGGGGAAGGAACAAGAAGAAAAGAAAGAAAGAGGGTGTAGGGACCACTCTATAGATAATATTACAGATGTATATTTCATGAAGTAAGGCAAAGTCCATCATCAGGTACCTCAAGTTTGTACTCCTGTACTCACCAGAGAGCCCTTGAGGAAATAATTCTCACAGCAGTTTTAATTCATTATCATTGGTGTATAATTTATATATTTGGAGAATTGGAAAGCCAGCTGATTGGATCTCCTCTTTCATCTTTTGATCTGGAAAACTACAAATTGCCAGCATATCTCTTTGTCTAAAAAATAAACATTACTACTAGAGGACTGAAGTGTGTGTAGTGATAGAAAAGAGCTCCAGAATTATTTCAGTAATTATTGGTGATATTGCTTGAATTTTAGTATAGTATTGTTTATTTTTGATAACTTAGTATATCTATGTGATTTTTGGCTTTCAGGAATTATTATTGATTTTATTAATTGAAATTTTGAATCTTGCCTTCTTTAAACAGAACACAATAGCGGTACACACAAGGTCACACGCATTGACCGATGTGACTAGGCGAGCACTGTGAAACTGAAGTGCCATTAACAACATAGATATTTCAAAAATGATTCAATGTTGTGAGTGTAATATGTATTCATGGCAAAATGTGAGCGATGTGCTTGTGGAGAGACCGAACAGGAGAAAGTATGGATTTGTAGGAATTGCAATATCTTATTAGATTACAAGTAAACAAATGTAAAATAGATTGAAGAAATGAAAGAAATGGAAATGTAACAAAAGCAAGTGAGACTGAGGGAGTGAAAAATGCAAGAATGTAGAAGTGATAAGGGATCAAAAAGAAGTGTACATGAGGAAACAGAAGTGAGGTGTGGCAGAACGAGAGGTAGCAAGACTATGGGAGTGACAGAGACTAAAATTGTCGGAATGCAACATTTCATAAAACAGTTATTTGAATGAAAAATAAAATGAGGAATATGCAGACTGATATTAGATATTTAGTGAAAACAAATGAGTGTGCAAAAGAATGGAATGAATGAAAAAAGGGTAAAAGAGGTGACAAGTGATTTGAGAATAGCAGTGTATGTAGATTCCATTGTTAGAGGATTAGTTATTGAGAGAGTCCATAAGACTTTAGCAAACCTTATGCTATCCCTCCTGGATAGCATAAGGTCTGCTATCCAGGAGGGAGAATGAGCAAGATAATTCATGCTTTGGACATGAGTAGGAAACGAGCAAGAAAATTAGTGGTGGTTGTGGGGACAAATGATTTAAATGGACATAAGGAGAATGTAAGGGCAAATATCAGGAGGTTAAAGAGAAGAGTGAGAAAGCTTGTCTGTGTGTTGCCGAGGTATGACAATGATGAGTTGTGACAGAGAGCCAAAATCATGAATGCATGCTAGCAGAGCTGTGTGAGGAGAAGGGAGCACTGTTTGTGGATGTATGGCATGTGTTTGAGAGAAGAATGGAATTACACAGATGTGATGGATTGCATTTGAATGTCTTTAGAGTGAGTGCACTGGAGAAAGTGTTGCTATGGAAGGGTAATGTATGATGCAAGCAAGAGATCAGAAGTAAGAGATGAAGTGAAAGATCAGGAGAGTGGTATTGAAGAGACAGAAGTGCTTGGCAATGGAAACAGTAGCAGTGTGAGAGATGAAGAGAGAGAGAGAGAAAGGGAATGAGGAACAGGAAACAGGAGGGAGCCCAGGTGAACAGAGAGACATGGCATAGGGAGAATCGATGTTGGAAGTAGCAGTGAATGTTTGTATGGGGATGATCAGCATGGAAATGGAATAGATTGCAATGTGAGTGAGGAAGTTGAGACTGAGCAGATATATGTGGTATTTGGTGATAAAGGTGATTATGCAAGGGCGTGTAGTGGGGAAATCACAACCAACAAGTGGCTCAGGTAGGACTGGTTATAGACCTAAAAGCAAACTGCTGTGTTTATTTACAAATGCCAGAAGTATCAGAAATAAGGGAGATGAAATGGTTTCACTGATTGAGTTTATTTGTCCCAAAATTGTTGGAATAAGTGAAACATGGTTAAACGAAGATGATATCCTAATCGGAATAGAAATGGAATGATACAGTATTTTTTACAAGCATAGAGAAGACAAGAAGGAGGTTGAGTGCTGCTGATGATAGTAGGGAAATTATGTCAACATAAGATAGACATGAAAGAGGGAAATATTGGCAATGGGTATGAGGCAGCATGGTGTGAAGTGGAGATTGATAGGAAGACATATCTTAGGCAGCATGTGAAGGAGGACACACAAGGATTGAGAGTTCTAGATCTGATCATTTCATCAGAGGATGTAATTGCAAGTGGGATTTCACACTTTCCTCCAGTTGGTGAGAGTGATCATGAAGTGGTCACATGGGTTTTAGCTAGCAATATGCAGACTTCTGTGAGGAAAGGATATATGTGGAATTATAAGGCTGGTGATTATGACATGCTTAGGGGACAGCTTGGAGCTATAGCATGGAATGAGAAGTTGAGCAGTAAGGAAATAAAAAAAGAAATACATTCACAGCATCAATGTGTGAATGTATTCCGAAGGCCAAAAGGCTGAATAAGGTAGGTGTAAAATGGATGAATGAAGGGCTTAAGCATGAAATCTGGAAGAAGAAGAAGGTACTTTGAGGGCAGTTCAAGATGAATAATGGCAATTATCAGTTACATGAAGAGGATAAGGTACAAGCCAGGAGAGTGACTCAGTAAGGAAAACAAAAGTGTGGTATGACCAGAAATTGGCAAAACAGGCAAAGAAAAACCCTAGATAGTTTTTTAGATATGTGGCAAGTAGATGGAAGAATTATTATGGTAAGATCATGTTAATGGATGAAAATAGTAGAATGGTAACTGCTGCAGAAGATATTGTTCAGGTATTCAGTGATTAATTTCTAAGGGTGTTTCATCCTCATTCCCACCCCCCCCCCCCCCCACCCCCCCCCCCCCCCACCCCCCCCCCCCCCCACCCCCCCCCCCCCCCACCCCCCCCCCCCCCCACCCCCCCCCCCCCCCACCCCCCCCCCCCCCCACCCCCCCCCCCCCCCACCCCCCCCCCCCCCCACCCCCCCCCCCCCCCACCCCCCCCCCCCCCCACCCCCCCCCCCCCCCACCCCCCCCCCCCCCCACCCCCCCCCCCCCCCACCCCCCCCCCCCCCCACCCCCCCCCCCCCCCACCCCCCCCCCCCCCCACCCCCCCCCCCCCCCACCCCCCCCCCCCCCCACCCCCCCCCCCCCCCACCCCCCCCCCCCCCCACCCCCCCCCCCCCCCACCCCCCCCCCCCCCCACCCCCCCCCCCCCCCACCCCCCCCCCCCCCCACCCCCCCCCCCCCCCACCCCCCCCCCCCCCCACCCCCCCCCCCCCCCACCCCCCCCCCCCCCCACCCCCCCCCCCCCCCACCCCCCCCCCCCCCCAATGATATCAGATCTCTCTCTCTTCTTTTTTCGACCCATTCCAGATATTTCTCTTGGAAGAAGAAAGTTTACAAACAGATAGACAGTAAAATTTTTCATGGAAGATTTTGAAAAACTAACTCTAGTAGGGGGAGAGTTTCTTTTGCCTCAGCTTCAGTGGGATGGGTGGTTGTGGATGATTTGGCCAGGATCAGTCAGCTAGTGGATTTGCTTGCAAGGATCAGAAGTGTTTCAATAATCTCCTACAACATGGCAGGGATAGAAACAAAGGTTTGCTGTGGTGCCCGTATAGCATCTCATGGTAGCCCTGGTCTTCCACTCCCCAGTACAGTCATTGCTTGCCGAAGAGTGGACATCCACTTGTGACTTCATGGTAGGTGGGAACTCTAATGGCAAACTAAACTCCTCATGAGAATGAATATACTTGTTAAATGAGATATACTTATTAAAGCGTCAACTAAGACACAATCAGTAAAGTTACTTCATGAAAAATCCATCGGGAGAATACCAATTATGCCCCCCCCCAGGCAAAACTCGAAACTTTTCCAGCGGCATAATATCAGTGTGGGATTTACTTGATGTATCAGATGAAAGGATCTGCTCCAAAATGAAGGATCAGGAGTGATAGCTATGAGGAGAATCCCCCATAGAAGAAGTTGATCAGTTTAAATACCTAGGCAATATCTTTAATAAAGATGGAAGGTCAAGACGGGATATTAGAACAGAAATTGCACAAGCAACAACAGCACTCCAAAAACTAGTACCACTATGATCAGATAATAATCTTAAATTACAAATAGATTATGCCTTGTTGACACTCTAGTTAATTTAATACTTGCACCTTTCTAAAAGAAAATGTAAAGAGGTTGCTGGCATTTGAAATGAGGTACTGTAGATGACTCCTAAAGAAACCGTACACTGATTATATCATAAAGTTTGAAATAAGACAAAGAATCGGGTCTTTCGTTGGTCCAAAAGATAACATCATAACTAAGATTTGAAAGAAATAACTTATGTAGCTTGGTCATATCAGCAAGATCAAATGGTCTAGTAATGTTCTACCAAAGAGTATCAAGTTCTTGAAGGACTTATTCCAGTAACTTGCAAAAGAGGTAGACCTAGAAACTGGATAGACAATATAAAAAATTGGACAGGTGCTTTACTTACAAAGCTGAAAGCCAGGTGTAGATGACTCCTAAAGAAACCGTACACTGATTATATCATAAAGTTTGAAATAAGACAAACAATCGGGTCTTTCGTTGGTCCAAGAGATAACATCATAACTAAGATTTGAAAGAAATAACTTATGTAGCTTGGTCACATCAGCAAGATCAAATGGTCTACTAATGTTCTACCAAAGAGTATCAAGTTCTTGAAGGACTTATTCCAGTAACTTGTAAAAGAGGTAGACCTAGAATAAACTGGATAGACAATATAAAAAATTGGACAGGTGCTTTACTACAAAGCTGAAAGCCAGGTGTCAATCAAGGACTGAGTGGAAGATTTCTGTGAGAAATATTTCCTAATATCTATAGATATTAGGAAATATTCTACAGAATAGATACTGTAGATACTGTCCTTACCTTCAACACCCAAACCACCAACATCTTTCAAAGCAGGCTATCTCAATTGCCTAGTAAGGCTCTACATCCTGAACCCTTTCCTCTGCTTTAAATGTTAGCAGTATGGTCACTCCAAACTGCCTATCATAACTGTAACATCTGTGCCCAATGTGGTAGTAAAGAGCAAAAATTGCAAGAACAAAATGACGAGATTGTGAGAGAGACCATTCAGTATACTCCCAAGCATGGCAAAGGTTGGAAGGATAAGGAGATCCAAAAAATAAAAACAGAGCAATCACTTATCAGGAGGCAAAGTAATCTGGTAAACCCTCTTTGATCCATAAAGGCAGTTGTAAAGAAAGTGTTAACAGCAATCCAAGCCCATGTCAATATTGCCTTTTCACAATTACAACATCTCTGAAAGATATGGCTTGCTCACCATCTCCTTAGAGCAAATCAAGGAGACAAATTGATATGGACTCACTCCTGAGGATGACAAAGATGGTCGTACTACATGACAATCCACTAATAAAAAAAAAGATAAGTGAACATGTGCAGGGTCAGTGACATACCTTGAGACCATGTAATAGATGGACCGTCATCAGATAGCATGCTTACCCCATTCCTCCTGAAGAAGATAAAATAATTCAGTAAAATAAAATAATTCTTAAAAATGTCTTGGATATCTTTCCTGATGAAGAACAAATGATAGATACTGGCTCTCCTCAATTCTCAAAAAAAAAAAAAAAAATTCAACACAGGAAGACCAATATGCTTCTCCATGCAAGAAACATATTTAAGCATTACAGGAGGACTTAAATAGATTGCATGAATGGGCAGGTAAGTGGAACTGTCAGTTCAATGTTGCAAAGTGTAAGGTTTTGCACTTTGCATCCCATTGTTGGTAAGCAACAATGGGATGCAAAGTATACACTTGGTGGGGAAACTTTAAAGGAGGTAGAGGAGATGAGAAATCTGTTTGGGAAAGGACTTGTTATTATAGTTCTGACTGATAGTTAGCAACTGCTTCCACTCAATATGAACATAGAAGCATTTACTATGCAACTATCAGTCAGAACTATAATAACTAAATGCTGCATCTATGTTCCTCCTGCCACAGATATATCTCGGGAGATTTAAATGGGCATAACACTCTGTGGAGGTAGCGCTTGAACAAACATCAGAGGAAGAGTAGTTGAGCTTATGCTCGACAACAATAATTCCACCTCCCTCCCCTCAAGATAATGTATTTGAATGTGATCACTTTCAATATGATATCTACTTTTCTGCATCATCATGGATATCACAATGAACAAGCTGACTGGGCCACCTTCTCATCATTAGCAGGATTTTATTTGCAGCAGTCAGCTCTTCTTTCATCAGTGATGCAGTGAATCATATGACAGAGTGTATTACACAAGTTGCCACAACTGCAATTCATGAAACATCTAGTCTGTTTACATGTATTCCTAAGTCATGGTGGTATGACGATTGCAGCAGCCAAAGAAACTCAGAAGAAAGCGTGGAGTATTCTTCAAAGATACCCCACAACAAATTTAATTTCTTTAAAATGAAATTTGTGGCTGAGTTCAAACAAGACACACCCACTATCTGAGTCAAAAAGAATCCTAGATCCAATATACATCCTACATAACAAGAATAACAACACAAAAGAAGCCTGGGACAAAATCCAGAAAATGAAGGGCATATTTATGACCCACCAGCTCTCTGTCCTTGAATACAATGGATGCACAGTTAATGATCCAACAGTGATTGCCAACACACTCAGGGAAATTTGTGTTAAACATTAGCAACATCTTATCCTCCCCACCCCAAGTTCGTTCTCCAAAAAAGCAACCGAAAAATAACAGGCCATTTATTATTATTGTTAGTATTATTATTATTTGACACCTCCAGGGAGTCCAAAGACTCATCGAGGGAGGGCACCCGCTCTACAGCCGTTTCCACCACTCAATCCACCAAATGACCACAACTATGCCAACGCCATCTACCACCCACCACCACCACTTCCAAAGACAATCACAAACATCCATGCCCATGTTTGGATTGAACCCGCAGCTTTTTGGCTGGAGAGTAGATACGCTAACCACTCAGTTATTATTTGCTAAAGAAGAAATGAAAGCTGCTTTGCTCAAGTGCTGTTCAACCACTGTTGTACCAGATAATATTCCATTACAAGATGGGAAAACATTTGTCATTGTCATCCGTGGATCAACTGTTACACCTTTACAACAGACTTCTGTGAGAGCATATTCCCAGATACCACTGTCCCGCTTATTAGAGTCCTTAAAGAGGTTTGAAATTTCATGTTTAATCACTAGAACACAATTTCTGGATTATTTGAAAAATATATAAAATTACAAATTGTGTGTGTGTGAAATAGATTAAACTGGAAGCCAAAAATAGAAATACTATTTTTTATTTAAATAAAGTGCACAACTAGTTTCATCTTCTTAGATGACTTCATTGGGTACATTACATGAAAGGAGACAAACAAAAAACAAGCTATAAATTAAATTGCCAATGTATTACTAACATTTGAAGGCATTCTGGATACCACAGTATTGTTTGGCATGTGCATGCGGTAATGATCTTGCGAACACCAAAGTTGGATAGCAGCCCAGTGACAATCAGAAAGATTGTAGCTGAGGTTGGTGCTCAGATGTAATGAATTGAGGATGATTTCCTTAGATTCCACAATTCTTCTCTTGAGTTCGTCATGATTTGTTCAAGATGACTGGATGAGTGATAGAATTTTTATCGTTAGGGTCAGTAAAATGAACGGCATGATTAGTGTGCTACCTCTAGTTCTGCCATATGTGATGTCTCTCATATGCTTTTCCAGATGTAATCAATGGATTTTTCAGTCTGACTAAAATAGGACATGTTGCACCAACGACAGTAAATGCTGGGATATTTTAAGCTGTTATGTTTTTATTTAGGCATACTAAGTAAAGAACAGAGTTTGGGAAGAGGAATGAAATGGAGAAACAGAGCTGATATGTGGTAGAGATATATAGCGTTTTACATCATCCCTATCTTCAACATGGCAAGGAGGTGAATTAAATAGTAGCTTTCTATCTGTTTAGAATAACTATTTTTCTGAAAGGTTGTAAAAAGAAACTGTAGTTCTTTGTTTAATATCCTCTTCTTCACAGAGGAGGGGACAAGCATGTTTACCCAATGATGAGATTATACATGAAAATATCTATTGTATAAATGGAGATCTTCAGTTTTTCAGATACACAAGTGAGCTTGACATGAGAGGCATCAACTTCTAATTCCAAAGTAAATTGTATTTTTGGGTTGACTGTTGAGATGGTTATAAACTCTTTTAAGGAATTAGGTCCATAACTCCAAATTAAGAAAATATCATCTATATATCTCTTCCATAACCTAGGCTTTAATGGGAATTAAGTGATAGCTTTTTCTTTAAATGTTTCCAAGTATAAATTTGCCAGTATGGGAGATAAAGGATTTCCAATGGCTAAGCCAAAGTTCAGTTCATAAATAGTATCGTTGATTGAAAAGAAAATAACCAGAATTAATTCAGTGGGTCAGTAGAGACAACTTTTTTTTTAGACCATCATTAGATGCTAAGACAAACATGAGAGAAGTGCAAAATTGTGGAATCTAAGGAATTCGCCCTCAGTCCATTACATCTGAAGATTAACCTCAACATCTTTCTGATTGTCACTGTGCTGCTATCCAACTTTGACATTCACAAGATCATTACTATGCATATGTGCCTAACAATACTGTGGTATTCAGAATGCCTTCAAATGTCAGTAATATGTTGGCAATTTAATTTATAGCTATGTTTTTTTGTATGTCTCTTTTCATGTAATGCACCTGATGAAGTCTTCTAAGATGTAGCTAATTGTGTGCATTATTTAAATAATAAATAGTATTTCTGTTTTTATCTCTCGGCTTCCCGTCATTTAATCAATTTCAAATATGTCCCTCAGTCTAGTAAATCCATTATGTCACACACAACACGCACACACAGTATATAATAAAAATAGGTAAAATATTTTGTAAAGTACAGTAGATGAGCTGTACTAATGTACTATAGGTTTGCAATGTACTGTAGGTGGAGTAAAATAAAAAATAAATTATACTAGACAAGAAATTATATTCTTATTTTAATCCTTGACCCAAGCACAAGCAAAGTATGTGTATACAGTATCTTCACAACTTGGCTATTTATATAGAGGTAAAGGTAGTTGACTTTACATCAATTGCCTCAGTATCCTCTAATGCATGAGTACATTTCCTTTTGGATGTGTATGTTGCCTTGCATTATGGGATAGGTAACTACCCAGACTAGTTTCAACCTTTATTGAGGTCTCATCAGTGTGGATATGAAAAATTCTGTATTTATTTAACTTCAGTATTTTCCTGTATCTAGCTCCCATCTAATGAGATCTCAAAGGTTGAAACTGGCTCAGGTAGGTGACCTTTCCCAAAATGTATAGGAATATGTACATCTGTAAGAAGTATGCTATGCATTTTGGGATACTGAAATAATTGAATGCGAAGTCATCAACCTGTCTAATCAGGTATCTACACGTAAAGGTATTTTATGCACAAAGCCTGTTTGCTTAATCTTGGGTAAAGAATTAAAACGAGAATATAATTTGTATCGCATAATTTATTTTGTAAACAACTGATTAAACTTTCTACAAACATCTCTGATCCAGAGTATTTTAAGAATATAAACTTAAATCATGCCATAGTATCCTGCACACCATTGAAGGTACAGACTACCATGACAGGAATTTAACAATGATAGTAACGATGATGATAATCATTAATGTAATACAGTGGCATCTTGCTAATCCGTACTAAAAAAAAACTGTGCTTGTTCTGATTAGCGAATTTTCCCCCAAGAGACAACAATAACTAGCGTTTAAAACAAAAATAATCAGATTCTAATGGTACATCAATTTAATTCTGTAAATAAATGAAGTAACTGATAGAAAAAAAAAGCTACTGCACTGTAATGCAAAACTTAAAAAATAACACAGTACACAAGTTTATTTTAGTAAAAAATTTAGTTTGTGTGTACCTGTATTGTTGAGGATTCTGATTTAATAAAATTGCATAGTTCAGTACATAATTTAATTTCCATAAAAAATATCACTTTCTTGTACACAACATAAAAAAAAATTTTTTTTATTTCTTTGTAAAAAAGTCACTTGAAGCTAAACTTTTTTTCTAATGCTTCTTCTCGGAGCTGCATTAGCAATAAAATTTTGTGGTATGGCGTATCATTCTGCTTAGCCCATTCTATAGAATGGGCTAAGCAGAATGTTTTTTTTTCTTTTCTTTTTATAATTATAATTTGAGTATTTGATTTGATTTCGAATTCACTTTCAGTTCTACCTGTAATCCATTCCGTAATTTCACAAACATCTGTTTGTGAAATTTCAACATCTGGATTTATATTTTTAACCAAATTATGCACGTTTTGAATTTCCTCTTTTTGTGCATATCACCATAGTTATCTTGGTAAATTCTAGAAGGCCACAGTTTTTTCCATGACGCTTGAATTGCTTCACGTTCAACTACTTCCCAAGCAGCCTTCAAATTTATAATTTTTATTGATGTGGTAATATGTTTAATCGATGTGACAATACATTTAAAAGCAGGTCTTTACAATAAATCAAAATAGGCCTACAGTATAACCTTACAATCGACAGTATGAAAAGATACTGTATTGTAATAATAATAAAATAAATAATAATAATAGTTAAAATAATAATTATTAAATAAAAATAATAGTGCACAAAATAATAATACATAATAAATAAAACTTTTTTTTTCTTTCAAACCGCAGTTTGGATTACTGGACAGTTCGGACTAAAGGGGTTCGGATTAGCGAGATACCACTGTATCTTCTATTAATGACAAAGCCTTTGCCTTGGGGGTGATCTACCTCCCATGTCATTCTCAAGCCCATATAAAGGAGGAAGGTTGGACACAGGGCTAATCATGCTTCCCCATGCCAAGAGCCCAGTATACCAGGTGTGATGGCATGCAGGATTCTTGATGACCACTATTTAAGTTGGCAGGAGGAAATACATGAATGAAGTTTCAAGGGCATAGCCTACAGGAACCTTTGAAACAGATGAGGCCACCACTTTCACCTAAACAGAAAATGCTAATTGCAATGTGGAATGTTAAAGCTGTGTTTCAAACTGGAAACACACAAGAAGTTATCAAGGAAATGGGAAAGTATAGAATGGATATTTTAGGAATAATTAGAAGTGAATAAGTGAGAGAGTAGTGGTGCTTATATTTAGTGAAGAGAAAATCCTTGATAAATTGGAAGTCCAATAGTGATCGATGAATAATGATAGCTAGATTATATTCAAGATGTATTAAAATCACCATAATATAAGTGTATGCATGAACAAATGAGAAGAATCTTAAAACAAAAGAGATCCTTTATGATACATTAGAGATGAATAGAACTAGTACTGAAGCATGACATGATTATTCTTATAGTGACATGAATGCTCAGGTTGGCAAAAGAAACAATGAAAATGAGAGAGCAATAGTATTTAAAAAAAATTTAGGAAATCATTAAGACAAGTTAGTTAAAAGATCTGCAAGAGAAGATAAAAGGAATTATGTGGTCAGTTTGGCAGAAGCACAGAAGTCTATAGCATTAAGACATGATGAAAAACTGTATGAGGTGACAAGGAAAATATTCCCTGAAGAAAACAAGCAAGTAAATGCTATAAGGGATAAAAATGGTTTGCTTCTAACCGAAGAGGATAAAATCGTTGTAAGATGGTTAGAAATTCAATAATGGAAGACCTCCTATATGCATAGATTGGCTTCTGATGAGTATCAACAAGCTGTGTATTGCTCCCCCATTCATTAGTGTCTTTTCTAAAGGAAAGTCACTAGTGGTGTGTCTCAGGGATCTGTTTTAGGGCCATTGCTGTTTAACCTGTATATTAATGATACTGGGGAAGATTTGAATGGGGATATATAGCTGTTTGCAGATGATGTAAAGTTGGGATGAATTATGAGGAGTAGAGCAGATATTGTGGCCTTACAAGAAGACTTGAATAGACTGAGTGAATGGGCATGAGTGTGGAGATGACAGTTCAATGTTGCAAAATGTTTAGGAAATCATTTGAGCAGTTATAGAGAGAAAGACTAGTTAAAAGTTTTAAAAAATTTGAAAAACAAAGATGGAATGTAGAGTTTACTCTTGACAGGAAAATATTGTTGGAGGTGGAGGAAATAAGAGATCTTGGGGGTGATGGCAGATAAGGTCTAAAATTTAGAGGACACATTGCCAAAATTATGAGGACAACACAACGAGTTCTGGCAATGATGCAGAGGACACTGACTTATAGAAGTAAGGAGATTCTGGTTCCATTGTATAAGGCTCTGATTAGGCATATATGGACTACTATATACAGATTTGATCACCTGGTTTTCAAAAGGCTGAAGAGATGCTGGAGAAGGTCCAGAGGCAATTGACCAGAATAGTTTCTGATCTCTGGAATGTTGAATATGAAGAAAGGGTGAGACAATTCAAATTATAGAGCCTAGGGGATAGAAGAAAGAGGGATGATATGATAGAAATGTACAAGTTAGTAGGGTATTGTTATAGGATTAATGTTGAAGAGGTTTTTTATAAAATGGTGGGAGATTGGGGGACAACAAGAGGTCATTCCTAGAAACTGTATAAGGAGGGTGTGAGCAAGGGAGTGAGAAGCAGGTTTTTTTTGCATGAAAAGTTGTGAATAATTGGGCATTGCCTGAGAGTGTGGTGTCTGCAGAGATTTGAATGTGTTTAAGGCATGGTATGATGAGTTGTGTGTATGACAAAAGGGACCTCCAAGATGAGTCCCAGACTCCATGGGGTCTCATAGGTATTATTTCTGGAAAAATTCCCATGTTACTCCTCTGAGTAAATATTATTTTTATGGCTATTTAACTATTATTGTTTAGGAGTATCCCTTTTTTATAATGTCATTGGCTTTTTACTCAATTTTTTTAGATCATTACTGATGTTTTAAAGACAGATACAGTGATACCTCGGCTAATGAGTGACCCTGCTAATGAAGATTTTTTTTCGCTGTTTTTTGGACTTGGCTAATGAATATGGATTCGGCTAACGAATGTTTTAGTGGATGCGCGTGTTAACATAAAGCAGCAAACATGAACAGTCGGGCCATTCCAGGAGCTTATCTTTTCCATCTGTATGTGTGTGACAAAGAAATGAGCTGGCCACATCACATAGGGCAGACCCACCAACCCGACTATGTTGTTTACATTCGAGACAGCGAGAAGTGAAATGCTTCATACCAGTGTCAGTACGGTGCACGCTCCATGTGGCTGTGAATGCGAGAGGTAAGTGTGATCGTGGAGGTGTTTGGGCCCACGGTGAAAAAGTACCTGAGAGAAGAAAACTTGCCTGAAAAGGCTGTGCTTCTTCTGGACAATGCTCCAGGGCATCCACCTGGCTTGGAAGAAGATTTGGAGGCAGAATTTAACTTCATCAAGATAAAATTTCTTCCTGTGAACACCACATCTATTTTGCAACCCATGGACCAACAGGTCATATCAAACTTTAAGAAATTGTATACAAAAACACCTGTTCCAAAGATGTTTTGATGCAACTTCATTTACCAGTCTGACTCTGGGGGAATTCTGAAAGGATCATTATCATATCCTTCATGCTATTCAAGTCATTGATGGCATGGGATGAAGTGTCAGTTAGACACTTATGCTGCCTGGAAAAAGTTATGGCCAGACTGCTGCAAGATAAGAAGTGCTGTTTCCAGTGTTCAAGATGCTGAAGATGCTGCTGGTGAACTTGCTGCTGAAAATGCTGACATTGTGGGTAAGATAGTCTCCTTGGGCAAAGCATTACATTTGGAGGTAAATGAAGAAGTAGAAGAATTAGTTGAAGAACACTCAAACGATCTGACAACAGAAGATCTTGAAGAGTTGAAAAAGCAACTGAATCAGGAAAGAGTCCTGTCCTATCAGGTGTCTTCTCCCTCCAGGAGATTGACTACCATGTGTCTCCACCATGTCCTATTCTGTGCCTCTACTGCATTCCTCATATGAGAGATAGGTCCAGTCTTATATATTTTTCATCCATTCCAGTCTTTGTCTTCCTCTCTTTCTCTTTCCCTCAATAGTTCCTTCGAGAGGTGTCCTTTGTAGACAGTTATGTCTCAGAATATGTCCAAAATATCTGACTTTTCTATTTTTAATTTCTTTCATCAGGCTCCTGTTTATGTCTGCCATATCTAGTACCTCTTCATTTGTCTTTTTGTCTTTCCATGATATTCTCATAATTCTTCGCAGCATCCACATTTCAAAGGCCTCCAGTTTTTTCACACTCAGATTGGAGAGTGTCCATGTCTCTACTCCATATAATAATGTAGACCATATGTAGCATTTGGAGATTCTAAGTCTTGTTTTCAGATTTAATTCTCTAGATGTTAGTAGGTTTTTCATCCTGTTGAAAGTTGACCTTGCAATTTCAATCCTTTTTCTAATTTCATCTTCTGTCCTGCCATTTTCTGTGATCAAGTGTCCGAGGTATATGTATTTTTGCACCTGTTCTAATTTATTTCCTTTTATATTATGCATGTTTTTGGTATTTTCTTTTCTCTTGAAATTATCATGATTTTTGTCTTTTTTAAAGTTGAAACGGAGGCCAATACTGTTCGCTATACTTGAGGGTTTCATCTATAAGAGTTTTGAAGTCATATTTGTTTTCAGCTAGAACTGTGTCATCTGCATATCTTAGGTTATTAATATTTCTGCCCCCTTCACTGACTCCTTTGAGGTTACTAATTTTATTAAATATTTCTTCTGTGTACAGGTTAAAGAGAATCGGAGAAAAGACACAGCCTTGTCTCACACCTTTCTGAACTGGGAATTCTTCTGAGGTCTCTCTATTTATTCTCAAAGTTGCAGTCTGTTCCCAGTAATGATTAATTAATAGCCTAATGTCTTTTCCATCCATGCCTATTTGTGAGAGGATTTCAATTAATTGTTCATGTTGGACATTGTCGAATGCCTTTTTGTAATCTATAAGGCAGAGGTACACATTTTTTTGTTTTTCTAGATTTCTTTCTGTGATGGTTCTGATGTTGAAAATACCTTCTCTTGTACCTACATTTTCCTTGAAGCCACTTTGTGTATCATTTATTTCTATATTTATTTTTCTTTTATTTCTTTCAAGAATAACGTATAGGAGGACTTTTGATACTTGACTGATGAGGCTGATTGTCCTGAACTCTTCACATCTTGTAGCTTTTGTTTTTTGGGAATTGGAACAAAAATTGAGTGATTAATATCTTTGGGTAGAAATCCAGTCTCATATATTTTATTGCATAATTTTGTTAAAAATTTCAGTCCTCCTTCATCAAGAGCCCTCAACCATTCTGCCAAGATGTTATCTATTCCTGCAGCTTTATGTGGTTTTAGTTTTCTGACGGCATTTTCAACTTCATAGAGTAAAATGAATGGTCCTTCTAAATCAGTCTGTTCAGGAATATCATTTCTTTGTTGTTCATATAATTTCCTTGTGTATTCAATCCATCGTTCCATGATTTCTTTTTTATCCATTAGAATATGGTCTCTTGAGTCTCTAATGACACTTGCATGGTTTGCTGTATTTGTCCTGCTTGTTGCATTTCTCTGATGCATTTCTCTGCTTCTGTGTTTTCTATCAAGGTTTTCTATATCTATACATTTATATTTAATCCATTCCTCTTTGGCTTTCCTGCATTCTTTTTTTATTTCTTTATTCATGCTTTTATATTCAGGTTTGTTCTTTAACCTTTTTCTTTGTTCCATCAACGTCAGTATTTCTTCATTCATCTAAGGTTTATTCCTTTTCCTTTTTAATTGTGGGAGTGTATTTTTGGCTGCTTCATTGATGCTATTCTTGAACGTTTGCCAGTTCATGTTAATTTCATCAATTGGTGTTCTATTTTCTGTGCGAGTTGTGGTGTCACACTTGTTAAGGGATTTTGTGAATACTTTTATAAAGCAGTCTTTAACTTCTTGGTTGTTAAGTGAGTCTGAATTATCAGTTTCTCTTATGAATGGTTGGCTTGGTATCTTAAGTTTTATTTTGATTTTTGCAATTACTGGGTTGTGGTCCGATCCTATGTCTGCTCCAGGATATGTTTTTGTTTGTGTTATTGCATTTCGGAATCTTTTGCTTATTATTATATAGTCAATTGGGTTTCTATAGATGTCCCCAGGACTTTTCCAGGTATATATAGTCTTCTGGGAGGATGTTTAACTAGTGTGTTGGTAATTATTATGTCATTGATTTCAGAGAATTGAATTAATCTTTCATTTCTGATTCCAAGCCCTTGGTTTCCCATGCAAAATGAGATTTTTTTCTGAGCTCACTTTTGTATTTAGGTCACCCATCATTATAATAACATCATCTGACTTAGCACTGGAGATTGCAGTTTGGATGTCTTCATAATATTGTTCCAACTCTTCATCTGGATGATCTTGGGTTGGCGCATATGCTGGGATAATATACAGGTTGAATGGTTGTGCAGTTATTTTAGCAGTTACGATTCATTCTGTCATTTATGGGCCAATATCCCTGTAGAGATTTTGCAATTCTATTACTTAGGACAAGTGCTACTCCATTAAGGTGTAAGTGACTGCCAGAGTAGATTATAGTGTGATTTTTTCTTCTTATTATGCCTGTATCTGTCCACCTCACTTCACTGATATACCTGCAATATCGGCCTTCATCACTTCTAATTCCTGGAATAGGTTATCTAATTTGCCTGCCTCGTTGAGTGTTCTGACGTTCCATGTTACTAGTTTCAAGAGATTGCTCCTGGTTTTCAGACAAGGGACATCTAAGAATATCCTCCCTGGAGGGTTTGAGATATTATCTTCATACACTACCTTAGTAGTTCTTCTCTTACAATTCCTGGTTTCAAGATCTTCTTCCCTGTAGCTATAAGAGCTGATGGTTGCAGGTGTCTCAACCACATCTCTAACTTCATATTGTGACATAGTGTGTTTCATGGTTGACAATGGATAAATACGTGGTGAGGCTCCGATCTCTTCCACGATGGCTGGCCACAAGTCACTTAGATGTCAGGAGTGTGGATTTAGCTTGGATTAGTTCTAAGGATTCTTTGAGTGGGACATTTGTGAATAAGGAGGAGACATCAAAACTGACCATTAAGTCAGTGTGTTTGGGTGTAAGGTTTGCTATGCTGGCTTTGAAGTGGGCTGAGGTTTTTATGTGTGAAGGTGTGTTGCCAGTATAGTGTGTGAGAGCTTATTCACAAATGTCCCACTGAAAGAATCCTTATAGAGTTAATCCAAGCTAAATTTCTTCCCAATATCACAGCCCTATTTCAGTTCACAATGAACTCAGGCTATTTTGTTTGGCAAGGAAAATTCTACAAACAAATAGAAGGGACAGCCATGGGTTTTCCACTCTCCCCACCCTTGGCCAACTTTTATATGGAGACATTTGAAGAGAAAGCCTTAAACTCTGCCCCACAAAAACTAACCATATGGCTTCACTATGTTGATGATGATGTTCACTATTTGGCCACATGGCTTCGATGCACTCCTTTCCTTCCTAACACACTTAAACAACCAACACCCCAGAATCAAATTCACCCTGGAAGAAGAAAAAACAACTGCCTTTCTTTCTTAGACACACTAGTCACCTGCCAGCCTGATGGAACCTTGGTTTTCTCAGTCTATAGAAAACCCACCCATACAGGCAGATACATTCACCAACAATTCCCCCCCCCCACACACACACAACAATATGGAGTCATTAAGACACTACACTACAGGGCTAAACTTATCTGTTCAAATGACAATGCCCTAATCACAGAACTAAACCACATTCTCAACACTTTCTCAGCCAATGGCTACCCCCCCCCCCAAAAAAAAAAAAATCCAAAAAATATCGAAACCAATAAACTACAACCCTCCCCTTCCCCCTCACAACAAGGATTACTCTAAATCCATCACCATACCCTATATCTGAGACACCTCGGAAAAAGTTACAAAAATCCTAAAAAACATGACTTAACGTCTTGTTACAGACCATATAAAAAATTGGCATCCCTTATCCATTCTACTAAAGACCAAATCCCCCCCCCCTAGACCTACCTGGGGTATACCAGGTCCCTTGCAGCTGTAAGCTGTCCTACTTTGGCCAAACAGGCAGGACAGCTAATATCAGAATTTCAGACACAAGAACTACATCCGTTTTCACCAATACAGCCACTCTGGTCTTGCAGACCATGCGCTGGATACCTGCCATAGAATATGGTGGAAGAAAGCCATGATAATACACCATAGTAAATTCAAATACAAAAGTCTTTTCATGGAATCAGCCTCAGCCCTAAGAAACAATCCAAACCTCAACAAATTTGGCTGCGTGAGACTGCCCCAAATTTGGGAAACCTACATCAGAAGACCTTCAGCCCAAGAATACCAATATTGCCTGCTAGGGGGCATCATCAGGACTTTTAGGAGAAAGAATAGCTTCCTGCTTCGTCCTCATTTACTGTTTGTTGTGCTTGCGTGCATGTGTCTTGTTTTAAGTTCCTGTGAAAATGGCAACGTGACGTTGCCGAAATATTGCAAGTGTATTAAAATTTATTTTAATGTATATCTTAGTATACATTGTAATTTCCTTAAGCTATTTAGTAAAAATGCATAACCAATGTCTAAGCCTTTTCTCGAGAATGACTATCATGTAGTGTGCTATCTTTGTTTTGGCAAGAGGGTATTGCTACTTCTGTACTAGTATCATACTAGTACTTAAAACTTGAAGAGTTTAGAACTGCATGGAGGTAATTATGAAATAATAAATTTCATACTATTTGTATCAAAATTTTGGAGTATCTAGATAGAAAGAGAGAGAGAGAGAGAGAGAGATAGCAACTCATGTATATCTCTATCTTTTCATCTGTTTTCACCACATCATCAAGTGTTATTTCCACCTAGATGTTAAATCCTAGCAAATTTGTTACTTAATAGTTCAACTCTGCAGCTATTCCACACCTGCAATTATCTACAAGGTTATTTTCATACAATCTTTATTATATCTACCACATAATGTTACTCTAGAATTTCCTGTAAACTGTAAACTCATCTGATTTTTATTATGTCACTTCTAGCCTTTGCTGTATATAACTCATTCACCTGTTCATCGTGCTTTTCCTAAAAGGTCCTCCACATGATTTTCTTTTATAAATCTCTTGCATCATGAACTTTTTCATTCATCTCTCATCCAGTTTATTATTTATTCTAACTGCGGGGTACAATATGCTGCTACTGCCTTCAAGCATCTCTCAACTGTAAATGAAAGACATTAAATGTTGATTGTTGCACATTAAATACTTGAAGAAAAGAAATATATTAAATATTACATATGTTTTTATTGTAATGAGTTTATTGCAAATACAGTATTTGAATTTACAAATATTATTTCTATTTTTTATACTAATCTTATTTGAAAAACTACTCTTTCAGAATGAATATGAAAAAGAACTAAAAGATGCAGAAGAGCTATACCTATTAGAAAAAAATATGATGGAAGCAAAGATACGAGAATTGGAACATGAAATAAAAACTAATAAAAGAGATACAACTTGTAAGTTTAGACTAGTGACTTATGCAGGAAGTATATATATTTTTATTTCCAAGTACTGAAAACATCTGTTAAGTGAATTTCACCCACAAAAAATAGAACCTGTAGTACATTATTTTGGTATTATGTGCAATTGAGGATTAATAATCTTAAAATCTTACTCTAGATTATAGAAATTTTTCAAGCTACATCAGGCTTCCAATATGCAGAGTGGTATCAAATACTGGAATTTGTCAGAAATGTTAATATGATACTGTACTTGTAGAAATAATAAATATTTTATATCATCAAAAAAGTGATATTAGTAATAATGTCAGGAATATCTTATAGACTATTTTATCTCATCATGTTGTTTATTTTTGGTTTAAGCAAGTAGATTACAATTTGGTCAGCTAAGTCCCAAATTGTCAGTCCATCCTTATTCGTTCAGTACCCATTGCATATCTACTAACAGGGTTCACCATGTGAAGATGAGGAGTGGACATTACATCAGAAGCTCCAGATATCACCATCTAGGTTTCTAGATGGTGATATCTGGTGATCAGAAACAGATGATCAGAAAGCTTGGCTACCCTTTAAGCAGGAGAAAAGTTTTTCTTTAATTGTTCCTTTGAAAGTCTGATTTGGATATGTTGATGGTGTTTTTTATAGATACTGTGAAACTGAGTTTTTGACTCAAGTAATAAAGTATGCCAAATTTTCATCTTTGGCTGTTTGAGTGAAGTTGGGATTATAGGCCCCATTCCAGCAAGGATAATTTCACTTATTCACTTCTGGGGAGTAGAAATAGTAATTAGGATGGAAAAGAATACTAGTAGAAATCACAGAGGTTGTACCTTTGTACTGCTGAAAGACATGAGACTGAGAATGGCTGGGTGATGACCTTTCCATAGAAAAGGAAATCTGGAAAAGGATATGGTCTGAGTTAACAAGAAAAGAATTACCATTTACAGTATATTTGGAAGGAGAGCTGGTTAAGAAAGTGTCCAGGATGTTGGGAATGATGAAAATTATCTGGCATTCTGGTGAATAGATGGACTATTTTTGTATGTCATTACAAACAGCAGAGATATTTCTTTCAGCTTGATTATCAGATTTAGAGATGAGAAGACAGTTTATTGCAATTATTGAAATCCCCAAGAAAGATGTGTTGTTTAATTATTTGGTGATTATTCAATGCCAATTCAACCACCTAGTGGTTGAATTGGCATTTCTTTTGGTAAGTAACCAACTACTTTGATTATTAAAGAACAGCATTTTCAGAGTTAAAACATAAAAATTTTTAACTCTGCATCTCTTAAGAGTGAAAAATATATTACTGGTAAGTAGAGAAATTTTATCTCACATTCTGTGGTACTTACTTTTCATTGAAATATAATATATGGAAAGTTGATATTCCCAAAATTCACTTTCTGTCTCATCTCTGTAGCAATATATTTCCAGTTTCATCATCATTTCTTTATATTCATTTTTTCCCTTTAAATTAAATAGGTATTTGATCACAGTAATCTTTCAGTTACCTATGCTGCACTAGAAGGATGGATAATTATCCAACATTCGACTGTCCGACAAAATTTAACTTTTTTGTTGTTGTTGTTGTTTCCTTTCCAGCTGTGTGTGATTCTTACTCAATTTCTCATGCTGATTTCAAATATGTTTTTAATATTTTTTTATCACATATAGTTTTTGAGAAACAAATCTATACAATTTTATGATATAAACACTATTAACAATATCATACATGTAGAATGAAAGTCACCTAGAATGATTGTCTTAATGCCTTCCATTTATAAGATGAACCTGGTGGTTCCTGTTTCAGATCCCCAACAGTAATCAGCGAATATAGCACAACTCCACCTCCCCTTATACCTGCTTTCCATCCTCATAATCTGCTGATGAAACCTTTTGCTGTGCTCATCACTTACGGACCTGAGATTTTCTGGGGAAAAAGTCTAGATGGGAGTCAGGAAAGTGTATTTTCAGAGACATTTTGCATTTATCATGATATGCTTTGAGCATAGAAGAAATGAGTACCCAAAAAGTTTTCTGCAAATAACTTAAAATGTGTCCATGCATTAACTTCCTTTTGGTTTAGAACTTGTTCCATTGTGGGATTGTTCATTAACAATCTAATTTCTGGCCCAGTGAAAATGTCTTCCTTTACTTTTTCATCACTTATTTTTGTTTCAAATACTGAAACCCTGCTTCTTCCTGATTCAATGCTTTCATAAAGTTTTTCATGAGTCCAAATTTGATGTGAAGTGGTGGCAAATAGTGTATCTGTTTTTTTATTTTCTCCAGGTGTGAAATGTGTATGCAAAGGCCACTGTTTAATAACATAATGATTACTCCTGTTCTTATTGTCCCATTCACATAGGATTTATTTATTTATTTAGTGTATGGCATAATAAAGACACATGACATCGGAATATATAAATACATATTTGTGCAGACAATAAAAATGAGACAAGTAATGCACATATACACATATGTGTATATGTGCATTTTATAATACACATATAAAAAAAAAGTCATTAAAATTTTAAGTCTAGTTCAGACAGCCAATCAAGAGTTGAAGGATCTGCCTCAAAAAAGTCTCTCAGGTCACCAGGGTAGGCTCTTATGCTGCAGTCCTCCACAATGTGCCAGATTGGTTTATGGCCCCACGGCCACATTGGGGTGTAGATGATCTTCCCCACTTGTGTGGGCTGTCTGCACAGATACCATGTCCTGTGCATATCCTATTTAGACTTTTCCATAGAATACGCACAGGACATGTGTATTCTATGAAAAAGGAAAAGTTCCATATTGGTAACTCAGAAATTTTAGCTCTTCAGACAAATAGTAAATTACATCATTGTTAAATTAAGACAAGTAGAGAATTTATCTTGATGAAATGCTGCTCAGTACATAGGTAGATGATTTTCATGGCAGAATAATAAATTCTCTGTTTTTCTTAATGAAGAAATGATAAACAAATATTTTTTTCTAAAGAGCTAAAATTTCTGAGAGCTTGCTCCTTGACATTTATTACCTGCTGACTCAGTATAGTACTACTTGAAAGAAGCTATACATAATATTAGTCTTCATGTTGTCATTATTGTTATTACAGATGTTGCCTAGTTTTTTGTTTAACATCTCATTTAATAAAATGGTTTTTAATATCATTGTTATTTTGTGATAATAATTATTTAAACTAAACCCTGCATTTTTTAAAAATTGCTAAGTTAATTAATTTTATAAATATTTTTATACATTTAAAAGTTTCAAAATGAATCACTGCAATAAGAAACATACATATGGAGAAAATGGTTGCATTGTACTGATTCACTCAATTTAGTAAATTCCATTCCTGAGAAGCAAGTGAAGATCAGAACACCTATGATTTCTAAGTCTTCCAAAGCTGTTCAGACTTCATCTGGTCAAGAACCAAAACGGTCTGAAGTTGTTTTAGAAAATAAAGAACTAAAAATAAAGGTAACTTTGGATATTCAATTTATATATATATACAAAGTGTCCCAAAATTCACGCAAGAAGTAATTTTGATAGAAAACACAGGTTTTTAATTAAAAATTGTAATTTCTTATTGATTCATAAAGTATACAGTATAGGGTTATGCATGGAATAGCATATCGGGTAAATGGCCTCCACAGCTTTGCTGGCACATACGCACTCTTTTGTCGAAATTTTCCATGACCGTTTTGCATAAATGTGGCTGAATTTCATTGATATAGCGCTTAATTTCCTCCTTCAAGGCATGGGTGGTCATGGACTTGTTGGCATAAACCTTAGGCTTCAAAAAAACCCCAAAGAAAAAAGTCCAACGCCGTTAAGTCACATGATCTGGGCGGCCAATTCTGATCACCAAAACGGGAAATTACACGACCAGGAAATGGCTCATGCAGTAATTGAATTGTTTCTCGGGCTGTATGGCATGTCATGTGGCACCGTCTTGTTGAAACCACATGTCGTCCACATCCATATCTTGCAATTTAGGCACAAAAAACTAAACTGGATTATCATGTCGCGATAGCGAGCACCATTAACTGTTATTGCCTTACCAGCCGCATTTTCGAAGAAGAATGGACCGATGATGCCTCCAGCCCAAATTCCGCACCAAACAGTGACACGTTGTGGATGCATTTGTTTCTCAACAATCACTCGTGGATTTTCTGAACCCCAAATGTGACAATTTTGTCGATTAACGAAGCCATCAAGATGAAAATGAGCCTTATCGCTGAAGATGATTTTGTTCGAAAAATAAGCATCCACTTTTTGTTGTTCCATAATCCATTCAACAAACTCTCTTCGCTGTGTGTGGTCAGTAGGCTTCAGTTCTTGAGTCAGTTGAACTTTGTAAGCATAAAGATGCAAATCTTTCGTGAGAATACGCTGTAGAGAGCTTCTCAAAATGCCCAATTAATTCAAGACCACAGTGCCAGATTGATGTTCCTGGACTCTGAGCAACACTTTCACGAACTGCTTCGATGTTTTCTGTTGAACGACTTGTTGAAGGACGGCCAGAGTGTATAAGATCACTAATTGATCCAGTTTCCTTGAATTTTTTAATTAATCTTTTCACAGTTGATGAAGTTAAATCACTATTCCAACCATATTTTGTACAAAAATTGCGAACTGTAGCTGCCAAACCTTCATTATTTTTAAAATATTGCTCAACAATGAAAATGCGTTGTTCTTTCGTGTGGCGCTGCCCATTTTTAATAACCCTGAACTGTCAGCTGTCACGTTGTCTTTTTTTCTCGTTGGCAACACTTTACCGCGCAAATGGTGCTAAATTTAAATCTTGAGTGAATTTTGGGACACCCTTTATATATCAGCTGTTGAGATGCCAATTTAATGTTTTTTAAACATTCTCTTTTAGATTGAAACCCTGAATTTCCACTATTTGCAGATAGTCCTTTCTCAAGTGAGATTTATTATACCAGAAAAAATAAATGAATAATAAATGGCCTTATGCTCTAATGCCATTTTATTTCCCAAATGGAAAAGTGAAATTCTTTTAGTACTACATTTTGGAAATTGGGGGGCGGGTGCAACTTATCCCCATGTCATCATTGTAGATCGTTTGCTGTTTTGTGAGACATTGTTTAGAATATGGCAGACAATGCTACCATTCCATGTTGTAATCCTGATTAGGAGCATGTTTATTTTGTGAATATATGTGTATTGTGTGAATATACGAGTTCTGTGATTAGTTTTTTTCCCGAGTTTTAGAGTTAAAAACTTGAGTTTCCTTCAGGAGCAAAAAAATCCAACATCTCTGCAGAGATAGACTAACTTGGGAATCATCTCAAAAAAAAAAAAAAAAAGGCCTAAAATGATTTCATAGAAATGCACTTTGAGTAGAATTATATTATATTATATTCATAGTTTATAGAATTGAACCATGGGTGGAATGGTTCAAATTTGCTAGTCTGCAAATATTATCCTATCTTAAATCTGCTGTAAATTTTCAAAATACTAATATCCTGGTATCTTCTAGATTGTCAGTAGAATTGAAAAAAAGAGAAGCTAGTTGAACTTTAAATATTAATGCCTGCAAGGAAGATACTCTCACTGTTTGGATATTGTACCATAGAAAATCATGTTACAGGAACAAAAATTGGAAAATTTGAAAATTATCAAAATTTGGAGAGTAATAGAGATACAGTGAATACAAGTAAATCTTGTGTCAGAAAAGATTTTGAAAAGTGAATTCCAAGTTTGGCATGGGGTGTTAGAATGCACATTTGTTCAAGTTTCACAACTGTGAACTGCAGTGGAAAGAATCATAAGTATAGTTGGGGCAATTGAAATGGGTGATTAGTGTGACTTCCCACTGTGGTTCTGTTAGGAATAAATATTGGTTCAGTGGAGCACACATTTGTGTTTGGAATGTATATGGAAATGTCATTTTTTGTTTCTTTTGATCAAATTTTTATCCATATATTATGTTTTTTGTGGGAGTTTATTTTTTCATATTCAATCTGCATGCCACTTACAGCTAGTTGAACTTGCTGTTATTCTCTTGATATTCCTTCTACATCCTCTTCTTCTTATGAACCCCTTGCTTAAATAATTTACATCCATTTCACTTCCATCACCCACGTACTAACTGGTTGGGTAACATCTTGATGCATTACTATCAGTTTTAATCCCATGTATGTAATGGCTAAACTTCAGAGCTGCTTTGCACTTGAATGACAGTGGTATTAGGTCTCCAGACATATCCTTAAAGAATATGTCAAACACTCTCTGACTTTGCTTTCTGTAACTTTTATGACCTGCACTTGACATATTTATAACTCCTTTCATCCTTATTCTCTTGATATGGATCCCTTGCTTAAATAATGCACATCCATTTCACTCCAATTTGTTCTTTAAACTTTAGTGAAACATTTAAATGATACAGCATTTGAATGTTTCCATGCGCTACTAATATCCTTTCCATTTAGTAACTGATTATGAGATATTGTCTTGAGTTTGTTGTAAACTCCAGCTTTGTAATTCAGCGTGTAATCATTCTTAATTGAACATCCATATACTTATCTACTTGCTGGATTATCAGGGCACGATCATTGTCATCAACTTGTGACAAAAAATCATATCTTTAACTGATATCCACTTCTGACACTATGATCAAATCTAAAACTCTTTGACCTCGAGTTCCATCTTTCACATGTTGAGAAAGTTGTCTCACAACAACTCATTTTCTTTCATTCTTATCATGAGTTTTCTCTGCTACTCATTCAATGTTCAGATAATTGAAATCACCCATAATGATTACTTGTTTAGTACTTCTCAGGGTAATTTGCTGATGATTTCTTCATCTCCCAGCAAATTGAACTGCCAGGTCTTTAGCATCACCTCAACATATATTTCATCCTGTTATCCTTCACTTCACACTAGATAGCTTCGTACTCACTGCTTCATGGAACATTATTACATTTTTGCATACATGAGTTTCTAGCTCAGCCAGAAGTAAATCATCTGATATCATTAATATCTCCCTCTTCTTCTGTCCTTCCTATAAATACTATATCCTTTATACTTGATTCCATTTACTGCATCTGACTCTTAAGCAGGTTTCATTAACACCAACAGTCTTAGGCCATATTGTATTCACAGTCAAAAATACTCAACCTCCTTGTTCTTGTTACTCCTGATGTTTGTGTATAGACATAATGAGTAACCTTCTAGCTTTTCATATACTTACATCTGCGCTTCAAAAGTTCAAAGTTCCATCTGCAATCTGTAGATGGAACTTTGAACTTTTCTCTTTCCTGTAGGAATAGGAAAGAGAAAAATAAAGTTTTGAGTGTGCATTTTCCCACAGTGTACACTCAAAAACAGTCTAAACCAATTTGCAAGTCCACCCTTTCACCAGATTTATAACCATGATTATTGATGTGTATATTGTTAACATATTTGCATACCTCAGCTATACTTATGCATTCTCACCATTCCACTCATGATGGTCTAGTTTCCGTCACCCCCTTGGTTAAGTTTTTTCTCAAGGGTCCTGATACCTAATTCATTCACATACAGGCCATCCCTCTCATATACGTGTAAGTGTTTTCTATAATAAAACTTACTCAGCACATCCATTTTTACTACATATCCTGCATCAAATCTTTTGCTATAATAGTCCTCATTCTTAACTCATTACTATCATATCTCAGTAATAGAGATAATGGAAATAACTAAGTAATACAGAGACTAATAATTTCACTCTCTCAACCTTCTTTCTTCTTCCGGTATCTTCTCTTATACTGTATTTATCGCTACTTAAGTAATTCTTAACTGAGAAACAGAAAAGTACAATGTCTTTTACTTTTCTGTTTCTCAGTTAAGAATGTGCCAAATGAAAAATTCCAAATAGTGACTGTGTTGTCAAATGCAAATTTAATGAGTGAATCACTGTACCACATTACTTGTTTTTTCTTACATTCTTCTTGACATTCCTTATTGCTAATATTTTCAACTTTTTCTAATTCCTGGGTCAGTAGAGATTTCATGTCAAATTATTTTCTGTATCTTTGTTTGTGTCATCATTATGAGTGTTGTAATGTTTTTGTTCAGTAGGGAAAAGGTTTCTTGTCTCCAGCATCTGCATCAGCCTTTGCTTTTGATGCATATATTTAGGGAAGTTTTTGATGCACTACTCAGAACATGTGAATGAACAGTGTAGATAGATTTAGGATTTGTATAGAGTGGGTTACAAGATGGATCAAAAGCAGCATCTCCAGCAAAAAAGAATAATCCTCATTTTTTGAGGTTGAGGAAGCAATCTTAATTTAAGTTTTGTAGATCTGGAAAAGGCATACTGTTAAATTGTGAATGATGATATTTATAATAATAATACTTCATTCATAATTAACATCATGTACCATATCATAAGCAGGACTTATTTAAATTTATTCTGTTAGTTTCTTGCTTTTAAAATATTATTTATGTGATTTTAAAACATATTATAGATATGAAAAGGCTCTGTATTAAAGTGTCGATTATTTTATTTACTGTATTCCTTTGATAATAATATAAGAAACTGTAATATATGTAATTTTAATATATCCAGAAGATTCTTTGTGGTATCATTTGATTGGTTGTTATGAGAAAACATGCAAATTTCTCCCAGCACATGCTGGAATATGAACTACTATATACTAAGTGAAAGGCAAGTTTGATGTGAGCTAAACCGGTGAGAACCAGTTTTTGGCGAGAAAAAGGAAGGAGTAGATACGAAAACGAAAGTAAAAACAGAATCGAATAGGAGAGTATAGAGAACGGTAGCTGGAGACTGGAGGGGAATTTTGACGTGCCGAAAATGGTATTTAAAGGACCGGGAATCCCTTGGTATTTTAACTTACCTTTTTCTGAGTTGGATTTTTACCAAAACTTCCTAATGCCTAGCAGTGAAATAGTGCAAGAAATAGATTAATACGTATAAGAAAACTAAGAAATAAGTAGATAACTTAAACCAAGTGCATAAAGATTATATTCTCCCAAGTCTATAAATCAGTCGTGGAAATGGAAGATTCTTTTAAGTTTGTGTTACTACATAGTAAAAGTCAGCAAGGTCTTAAAAATTGTTGTTCGATCTACTTATGATGTGTTGAAGCTATATCCTGGTAAGATTACCTTTACTATACTTAGCGAGAAGTAACAAAAATTAATTCCTCCGAAAATTGTTCCTAGTTGCAGTATTCAGCGAGTCAAGGTTTAATGTGTGATGTGCTAAGACTTTTCCCTCTTCAAGTGACAAGTGTATTTTATTGAATTAAGTGTTCGTTGACTGAACGAGAATATTGAGAAGTATATTTGTTGTAATTTAGGAATCTCGAATTTACATGAACTAAAATTGATTAACTGAGCCTAGAGAATTACAAATGAATGTCGGAATGTTCATGAGTTGTATTATTCTGAATATCTTGAACTGATTTGATATTTAAATGTTTTGAAATATAACCTTGATCAGAGTAAAGTTATGATAGAAGTCCTTTGTAACAAGAAGGATAAGATCTGTTAAATATAATCTTTAATTATAATGTTTGAGCTCAGCTGAGTGGTATACTAGAATCTTAATGAGAGTTTTGTATTTTTTTAATTGTAATGTCCCTGTTGGAATGGTGTGTTATGATATAATTTATGTGACACTGCATTAAATAATTTTGTTTGAATCGAATCTTGTATTTGCCTGATTGTTTCATTGCACCGCTCATTAAAATAATACGAATCTCAGCAGGAATCCTATGTAGTAAGAATAAAAACCTCGGCCTAAAATCAGCTTATGATAACCTAATACAGTTGAAGGTTGATTTATCTAAATTGCTCTTGCAATTCAGAATATGGAGTGGCGCAGTATAATATAAATTTTCTTCATATTCGATTGATATATCAGCCTGCAACTAGTTAAATACTAAAGAGAGAGAGTTATAAGACGATAAAACGTGATTTAGAAGAAGTTAAGATCCAACAAAATGGCACAGTCGACTGTGCCAAATACAAGATTCAATTCAAATAAAATTATTTAATGCAGTGTCACATAAATTACATCATAACACAGTATTCCAAGGGACATTATAATTAAACGAATATAAAGCTCTCATTAAGATTCTAGTATAATACTCAGCTGAGCTTAAACTTTATAATTAAAGATTATATTTAACAGAGCTTATTCTTCTTATTACAGAGAACTTCTATCATAACCTTACTCTGGTCAAGGTTACATCTCAAAACATTTAAATATCAAATCAGTTCAAGATATTCAGAAAGAATACAACTCATGAACCACAGACATTTATTTGTAATTCTCTAAGCTCAGTTAATCAATTTTAGTTCATGTAAGTTCGAGATTCCTAAATTACAACAAATATACTTCTCAATATTCTCGTTCAGTCAATGAACACTTAATTCAATAAAATAGCACTTGTCACTTGAAGAGGGAAAAGTCTTAGCACATCACACGTTAAATCTTGACTCGCTGAATGCAACAACTAGGAACAATTTACTTTCGGTGGAATTAATTTTCATTACTTCTCACTAAGTGTAGTATAGGTAATCTTACCAGAATATAGCTTCATCACATCTTAAGGAGATCGAACAACAATTTTTAAAGTCCTTGCTGACTTTTACTTTGTAGTAACACAAACTTAAAAGAATCTTCCATTTCCACGACTGATTTATAGACATGGGAGAATATAACCTTTATGCACTTGGTTTAAATTATCCCTATTTCTTCTTTTTCTTATACGTATTAACCTATTTCTAGCACTATTTCACTCTTAGGCATTAGGAAGTTTTGGTAAAAATTGAACTCAGAAAAAGCCAAGTTAAATTTCCAAGCAATTCCCAGTCCTTTAAATTCCATTTTTGGTAAGTCAAAATTCCCCTCCAGTCTCCAGCTACCGTTCTCTATACTCCCTTATTTGATTCTGTCTTTACTTTTGTTTTCATATCCACTCCTTCCTTTTTCCTGCCAATAACTGGTTCTCACCGGTTAGGCTCACATCAAACTTGTTTTTCCCTTCATATATAGTAGTTCACGCTCCAACATACACTAGGAGAAATTTGTATGTTTTCTCACAACAACAATCAAATGATATCACAAAGAATCTTCTGGATGTATTAAAATTACATACATTACAGTTTCTAATATTATTATTAAAAGAATAAAGCAAATAAAATGAATGACACTTTAATATAGAGGCTTTTCATGTCTATAATATATTTAAAAATTGCATAAATAAAATTAACAAACGAAACTAAAAAGGAATTCATTAATAACATTTTATAAGCAAGAGATTAACAAAATAAATTTAAATAAATCCTTATGATGTGGTAGGTCTTGTTAATTATGAATGAAGTATTATTAATTATAAATATCTTCATTCACAGTTTAACAATACAAAAAGGTGCCCAGAGAAAAGCTTTTAAAAACACTACAATTATATGGGTTGAATGGAATAATTATTCTATATTCTATATAATAAGTCTATATTTAAGTTGTCAGTCAGTAGTTAGAATTGAAGGAAATTCAAGAAGATGGTTTGATGTAAAATCAGGGGTAAGACAAAGGATGCACATTATCTCCACTCTTATTCATAATTTCTATGGATCACATTATGAAAGAAAATCACAGTAGGCCTAATATTATAAATGGAGATGTCAAACTTAGCTCTTTACTTTATGCAGATGATGTTGTACTACTAAACACATCTAGTACAAGTGTCCAGGATTCTCTAACTAAATTGAATAACAGCTGTAACAAATTTGAGATTAGCTCTGCTAACGCATTCCTGGATGCTGACAATGTCAAGTTCTTTCCTGATATCCTCATTTTTAATATGATATTGCCATTGATGCCATCTATTCATATCCCTAATCTTTCTCAGAACTCTCATATCTTCTGTCTCTAGTCTTTGGTCAAGTGTTTTACTTCTGACCCAGCTCTTAGATCCATAAGTTAAAAATGGTTTGAATGCTGTCTTGCTAATTTAGTGTTTTGACTAATTTCTCTCTTATTCCATATAAACATATTGAGTAGACTTCCTACCATAATAGCTTTGTTGATTCTGTTGTCTATTTCGATATTTAATTTACCATCTTCACTAAAAATCATGCCTAAGTAGCTGAAATGTTTTACTTTTCATTAACGTAAGTTGATATTTTCAATGTTTCTGTCTATTTTCATGGTCTTTGTCTTTTTAATGCTGACCTTCATACCATATCTATTACAACAGTTATTCAATTTAGTCAAGGAATCTTGCAGGCTTGTAGCGGATTTATTGAGAAGTATAACATCGTCTGCATAAAGCAAAGAGCTGACATTAACATCTCCAATTTTCAAATAAAGACTAGGTGTTGCATTATATAATGCCCCACTGACACCATACAACTGTAGTGTTTTTTAATAGCTTCTCTCTTGCCACCTTGTCATATGCCTTTTCCAGATCTACAAACTAAATACAAATCCTTGTCACATTCCCATTATTTCTCAACTATCTGTAGTAAAGTGAAAATCTGATTCTGACGGCCTCTATTTAGGCTGTATTATGAATACAGCTTGTTCTTCACCAAGCTTTTCTTCCACAATCGTTCTCAACCATACTGACATAAATCTTACCAGGAATATGCAGTAGAAAAATACCTCTGTAATTCTCGCATTCAATTTTATTTCTCTTTTTATATATGAATACTAAGAGAGCTCTACTCCAATCATCTGGAATACATGCCTCTTTCCAGGCCTTCTGAACTAGGCAGTACAGCCACTGTAAGACTCTTATACCTCCATACTTGATCATTTCTGGTCGAATATCATCTACTCCTGCTGCCTTTCCACATTTCAGGCTTTTGATGGCCATTACTACTTCAAGTATGGATATGTATTCCTGATTGCATGCCTGGTCAGTGTGCTGTCACTGATTGTTTCATTTAGCAATTTTTCGAAGTAATTACTTCATACATCAAGGATATCTTTTTCTCCAGTTTTCATATCACCTTTAGTCCTTTATCATCTCTAATTCCTTTTACAGCACTCTTTCCTCCATTTCTGAGCTTCTTCAACTACCTCCAGGATATCTTGCCACCTTCTTGATATTTATTTTCTAGGTTCTTACCAAAGTCTTCCCATGACTTTCGTTTAGCTAGTTTTACATAGTGTTTAGCTTTCTTACATTTGTCTCTGTATTCTCTAAGAGCATCTGACTTATAATTGCCAGGGACTTTTGATATGCTTTTTTCTTTTCCTTCACTGCCTCTTTAACTTGCTGTGTCCACCATGGAGTTGTCACTGAATCTCCAATGTTTGGTTCCTGTTCTCAAACTCTTTCATTTTTTCTTGAATAATGTTTGTGTATTTTAGTCTACAGTTCACATCTGAAAGCTGCTCAAAAACTTTTATTCATTTTAAAACTTTCTTGCATGCTCTTCTTTTCAATATGAAATTCAAGTTTATCCTGCTCAAGACTAAATGATGAATCACTTCCAATTTCAAATCCTTCACCAGAGAGAAAACATCACTATCAACAATAACATAGTCAATGAGACTCTTCTTATTCCTTGCCTCTTTTCATCCATGTGAATTTGTGTACATTTTTATGTTGGAACATGGTGTTAGTAATAACCAGTCCATGTCCTGAGCAGAAATCCAACAGGTATTTGCTATTATTATTGGCTTTGCTCTTTTCTCCAAATTTTCCCAAAAAAATTTTTTTGTATGTCTGACAATCATTTCCTACTCTGTTATTTTGATCTTCAACAAGGACCAATTTTTCATTTTGTTAGTTGCTTTCTCTAAAGCCTCAAAAAATTCCTCGACTTCTACCTTAGTAGAACCTTCTGTGGGATCATAGGCACAAATAAGTCTCATTTTCCACTGATATTTGCCCACATCACTCTATTTGAGACTGCCTGCCATTCAAGAAGATTAGCCTCATATTTAATGTTGATTACTATGGCTACTCCTTTTTTCCTTGATTGTCATTGCCTGAAATTAACATTTTGTATTTATTGCTCAGAAAGATCTCACCAGTTTTTGTCTTTTTTGTTTTTCAGTCACCCCTATTATTGTTGATCTGGTACTTATCTAATTTCTCAGCTAGCTCCATTTCTTTGCCATTCAGGCTTCTTATGTTGATTGTACTGATCTTGAACTCTGGTGATGTTGAGTTGGGGGGACATTTTAGGATTTGTTTCAGTAGTTGACTTTTTGCTGTTTGCCCTGGTTCCCTGGCAAAAACAATGGTTGCCTTTTTTACCCAGGCGATGCCCCAGTCGGCATGAAATTCTGTCATGTTGTACCATCATTTTATATTTTGGTTTAAGTCAATAAAAATACAATTTGGTTGGCTAAATTCCAAATTACCAGCCCATCCTCATTCGTTCAGTATTCAAGTAGATACCCAACAGGGTGCACCACGAGAAGGTGGGGATTGGACATTAGGTCAGCAGCCCTGGTCAGTTCTCTGCATTCCTTTAAAGGCTATGTGGAGGTCTCCTCTCAGTTATCCAGCTTTGGCCCTTAAGCACCCCATATATATATATATATATATACATATATATATATATATATATATATATATATATATATATATATATATATATATATATATATATATATATATATTTATGAAGAATTGAATGATTAAAACCAAGATTTAAGTAAAAGAGTTTTAATATAAAAAAACACTACTAGTTTCGGCCTGTAACAGCCTTCTTCAGGTGACATTATAAAAGAAAGAAAAAACACTAAAAATTGAATGTTAAAAGACTATGAACAACATAGACAATCTCTATGCATAATTAGCATGAAAACGTTGTAGTTGAAGCTGTTCTTTCGTTTGTTGCATTGTTAGGAGAGTGCGTGCTTTGTAGACTATAAAAAACGTGTATGAATGGAGACCGCGCGAAACACGTCAGTGCTTGTTCACAGCATGTGCAACACTGGCGAATGCGGCCGGTGCCTGAAAGAGACTAGTGGTGAGGCGTGAAGCGGGACGGGAATACATACATATAAGAAACCGCGTAACTCCGGATTCGCATAAGTTGGGGTATGACTGTATATATAAGTTTATTTTACAAATTCCTTACTCAGGTGTGTGTGGTCAGATTGAGATTGCAAAATCAATTTTTTTGGGTTACATACATACATACATATAAGAAACCGCATAACTCCAGATTCGCATAAGTCGGGGTATGACTGTATATATAAGTTTATTTTACAAATTCCTTACTCAGGTGGGTGTGTGTGGTCAGATTGAGATTGCAAAATCAATTTTTTTGGGTTAATGAAATATATGGTTATAAAGTACTATTCCAGGAGTCAGATGGCATACTTATCCATTGAAAGATTGATTGACTGAGCATTTTGAGGTCAGATAATTGAAAGATCCCTGTAATTATCCAAAATATTCTTATCTTCAATTCTAATACCCCCTTTATCATTCCTTATTTCCTTTTGCAGTGTTTTCATTGGTACATTTCTACAATTTTTTTAAGCCACCAGAACATTTTGTCACCTTAACTTAATTTCTTTATTTACAAGAGCTGCTACTACATTTTTTTTTGTAATTATTTTTATTTTCCTGAATGAACTGTGCATAAATGTTATATCACATTCAGGTGCTGGAAGTTATTTTCCACTTGGTTAGACTATAATAAATTTAGTTTAATCCTTTATCCAAGTGTAAGCAAACAAAGTTTGCAAACTTTGTTTGCTTACACTTGGATAAAGGATTAAACTAAATTTATTATAGTCTAACCAAGTGGGAAAAAACTTCGAACATCTTTCTCTAAATCCAGAGTAAGTTAATAATAAGGTGAGACAACTTTTGGCAACTCGCATAGGTAAAAATGACTTCTCCATTGCTTACACCTTGGTATCATCACCTCTGGGTAGTGACCCTTCCCTTAATGCATAGCATTATACAGGTCCGCAAGATGTGCTTTGCATTTTGGAATGCTAAGGCAACTGATGTGAAGTCAATACCACCTGAAGATACTTCAGGCACAAACCTTGTTTGCTTACACTTGGATAAAGGATTGAACAAAATTTATTATTTCATATTCAGTTTATGACGATATGTTCACCTTTATGAATTAGTATTATAATCAGTTCGAAGTAAATCATTAACAGGAATGCTTTAATATTTTCTACCTATATATATGTATTATATGCACTTTAATTTTTTAAGATATATAAGGTATTATGATTTAATTGGAAATAATTTTCTTTGCTTTTTATGTGTTTACTGATAGTGTTTCAGTTCGCTATCCATCTTGTGAAGCATATTTACCTTCCTTTTATAATGTTAGTTTGATCCTTTATTTCCAGCTAATAAAACTGTATTTATTTCATTTATGCAGCCCTTTTAACTATAACATTTTTGCTTAATGATATTTTGCAAAATTAATCTGCATATCATACAAATTTTTTTTTTGCTGTTGTATAATATACTTAATGTTTTTATATAATTAGTTGGAGAGAATACAAATGGAGGTTGAAGAACTAAAATTTCACTTAGAACACAGTGAAGACAGAAATCTAGAGAGAATTAAATATCTGGAAAAAGAATATAAAGAGCAGGTGTGACAATCTAATTATAGAGGTTATTTTTTATTATATATTCTAAATTTATAAATAATCATGATTTTTTTTTTCAAAAATTTTGTAAATTTTTTGCATTGTAATATACTGATTAATATGATTGTTTTTCAGCAAGATAGCATTTTCTTTATTTATAATAGAAATGTGAAATATTATAGCACCTTCGTAGTGCAATTGGAACAACGATGATACATTGCATCCTTCATTTGGAAAAGGCCTAAGTTCGATTCTTGTCATGATGAGAGGAATCTTTATATGTTTTTTTTTATTCAATTGAAGGTGAGTTAGCCAATCTCATGTGGAGGTAGCAGGGTTTTTCCCTCCTAGAAACTTTGGTTTTGCATCCTGAATACGGACAAATCAGCCTTGAGAACACAGGCAATTTACAGGCAAAAAATACTAGTGGTGGTGGTGGGCAGTAGGTGGCATTGGTGAAGATGATGATGATGGTAGTGGCTGTTGGTATAGTTGGTGGATTAAGTACTGGAGATGGAAAGTTCTGGGGTTGGTGCCCTCCCTTGATGAGTCTTGGACTCCTTGGAGGTGTCATGAAATAATAATAATAATATTAAATTAAAAATAAACAGACAAAATTTTCCGATATGAATTGTAATATAAGCAATCATTTAGAAATGTAAAAGCTGGATAATTAGATGAAAATCTCCAAATAATCTGTAAGGAATCTGCTTTCCATGCTTTCTATTACTAGTAATCCACCTGAATACTGAACAAATAAGGATGGGTTGGCAATTGGTAACTTAGCAGACATAATTGTTTTTTATATTAGAATAAATTATGCACATTTTGATGTATATAATTATATGTGTGGTTATAAAATCAAGAAATTATATTTTTGTTTTTATCCTTTACCCAGACTAAGCAAACAAAAGTTTTCATATGAAGCAGCATCATGACTTGGCAACTTGTAAATAGACACTTATTGACTTTACATCATATTGCCTCAGTATCCCATAATGCACAGCACACTCCTTTCAGATTTGTGTATTGCTATGCATTATGAGAAGGATGACTACCAGATGAAAATGATTTGTTCAAAGTGACTAGAGGCTCTGAAAACTGTGATTGTTCTAGAAAGATCAGTCACACTCTCTCTGGTACTATAACCACTTGGATCACTCAAGGGATATGGTGTTTCAAGCATCTCAATATTTGTCCCACCATACTACACTCTGCCAAGAACCAGCACTGTACACATGTAAGCAAAAGCTCACCATGTGCTGAACCTGGACTTTACTTGGTAGTAAGCAAAAATCCATTATGGCAAACCTGCTCAGTGGCAAACCAATCTATCAGCATGTATGAGCTAAGCCCAAGCCGGCAGAAAAACTGGCTCTGTTCTTTGAATAAGCTCCTTCTGTACAAAAAAGCATAATATCATGAGAGCCAGGCCCAGGGAAATACTAAGAACTGAGTAGAAATCATATTTTCCATATACAAGTAGCAAAATGGGTTATTGCCATATTATTAAAATACACTGCATGGAAAAAAGTCAATAGACACCATACTGTAAGGAACAAACAGACATGGCACTCACCTTAATAAGATGTAAGTGGGTGCCATGGCTGTTTGTCCTTCCACTGCAATGGCTGCAGCAATCCTACAGGGCATACTTTCCACAAACATACAATAGTGATCAATGGGAATTTTGCAGCATTCTCCCTGTAAGCATGTAACAAGATCCTAGACTGTTGTGGGCCAGATGTCCATTGCTATCACTTGACACTCCATTTCATCCCACAGATGTTCAGTAGGGTTGAGATCAGGGCTCTATGGAGGCCAGTCAAGTGTAGTAACATTCATGTCCACAAACCATGCAGTTACAACAGCAGCCTTATGACATAGTGCATTGTCTTTCCGAAAGAGACAACGGTCAGTTCTGTAGAAAGCATTGCATTGTTCAGAATGCTCAGATATCTCCGAGTTCAGTGTTCATGGCACTACAGAGGTCAAACCAAGAAAAACAGGACCATACCATCACATCACCACCTCCGAATTTCATAGTTGGAATTATGCACTCTGTAAGAGACAATCACTGGGCATCTGCCACACCCATACCCATCCATCTGCTAGATAGAGGGTGTAACGTGATTCGTCACTCAATAACACAGCTTTCCAAGCTTCCATGTCACACTGTACATGCACTTTGCATCACTGAAGATGATTCTGCATGTAGGTTCAGATAATATAGGGCTGTAGAAACAAGCCCATGTCGATGCGCATTCAATGTATCAGTTGATAAATGGCAAATTTTACATATTATCCTTTGCAGCACCCTTCAGCACATTCAGTGAATGTGGTGAGTCATCCACTGCAGGTAGCACTTGCAGTTGCCTTCCTGCGCTTCCATCTCAGTATGGTATCACTGATTATTGACCTAGGATGGCGCACAGATAGGCCTGCAACTTGACTTCCTATCACAACGCATGTTCAAACTCCATCAGTACCCTTCTTACGGCCATTTCACCCAGACACAGTTGCAAATATCTGATGACTTTGGAGTATCATGGCTACAAACACGACTCATTACACAATACAAGCATCTTGCCCATGGGAGTGTCTATTGACTTCTTTCCAAGCAGTGTATAGCAAAATACTATGGATGAGAGATATCGATAGCAAGTTTTTGTTATAAAGTAGATTATCCTTGACAAGAAATTAGATTCTTGTTTTAATTCTTTACTCAAGCGTTCGCAAACAAAACTTTGTACATGAAGTAGCTTCATTACTAGAATATCTGCAGCTCCTACTTTATGGTGTTTCTAGTCTGTTTTACTGCCATCTGATTATCTTCTTCATCCTGAGTGCAGTCTATTTTATTCATGTGCATTCCACCTGTGAAATGCTGTTAACCTATAGTACAGTAGTATTAGTATTGTGACTGGGATAAAGTTTATATAATCCAGAACCTGCTCTAGAAACTGAATAGAAGTAAATTTTTCAAGCTGCTTCATTCCTCCAATAATCAGGATGATGATCTCACACTAGGCAATGAAATTCATCAACCATCTAAATAAATTTGCATAATATTCATGTCCATAATGAAATTTGAACCCAAAGCATGTTGATGAGAACAGATATGGCATTCTCTTGACCAAGGCCTCCAAAGTCCGATACTGATCACTCTGATACTGCTATCCTTAAACACTCCTTGACTATTTCCCATGCAGTCTAACATCCTTTCATTGCATCCTTTATGCTATGGTACTGCTCCAATCTACTTAAGTTTGTCAAAATCACTAGCATGTATCCATGTATATTTCTTCTTAACTCAAAAACTCCACATACTAACTCATTTCTTAGGTAAAGACTGCATGATCTCCCTAGTCAGATGCACCACTGGGTTATGGACAAATTCTCTAATGCTGTCACCAGATCTCACAGTCTCAGAGTCTGAGTTCCTTACATCACCTGCCATTTTAGTTGAATAACTCTCAGTACTGCATAAATTCCATTTCCTTTCTTCCAATTCATGTCCCCATATTCTGGCATGAAAGTAGTACTGCTTACCATCACGAGAATGTTCTTGAAAGGGATAGATATGGTGGTGATGGGGTCATGGTGTGGGGAGGCATTATGCTTAATGGGTGCACCAAGCTACAAGTACTGGAAAAAGGGACGATGACTGGTGAACAATACTGCAACCAAGTTCTTGAACATCATGTCTGATTGTTCTATGGTGCTGTAGGTGAAGAATTCATTTTTATAGATGATAGCGCCACACCACATCATACATGAGCAGTGGAGATACTTCTGGAGACCAAGGATATTAATTGAATTGAGTGACCAGCACACTTCCCAAATCTCAACTCCATAGAAATTTTTGGGTTGCAATAGGATTGCTGCTCAAAAATCCCCTCAAGAAAACTAACAAGTCCTTATCCTTGCTCTGAAGGAGGAGTGTGTCAGTTTGCCTCAAGAATTCCTGAATCACTTGGTGCTAAGCATGGTATGACATTGTGAGAGCTGCATCGTAGTTCAGGGTGGTCATATTCCATACTGAAATGTCTCTCTGCATAGTTTTCTGTTAGCACTGTACATTAATTCTTTAACTACATCTTAAGAAATGTGTAACTTTTGCCAAAAAAGGTATAGCAATTTAATTTGTAAGAAGTTTATAACACATTTTGTGTGTAATATAATTTATTAGTATGCTGGCAATAAATTTATGTCCACATTTGGCTGTAGTCATGAAAATTTTTTCATTTACAATAAAAATGTAATTCATCCTTAGCTTTTGGAGACAAGTGTAGATAAACAGCATCATTAAGCCAAAAAAAAAAAAAAAAGGAAGAAAGAAAGAAAAAAAAATTGTGTAGGGAATTCATAGAGAAAGGTAATCAACAGGCTCTTGAGCTTTGGGTTGGTCCTAAGGGAGTGTAAAGAGAGGAAGACAGTTTCATTGCATAAAGGAGGGTCCAAGATCAAGATAACAAATTAGTGAGCATTCAGTACATTAAATGATGATGCCGGTCAAGGTATTGAAAAAGTTGGCTAAGGGAAAATTCAAAGAGTGGGTGGGTAGGAATAGGATACTATATTGGGACAACATAGTTTTTGTGAAAGGTGGGTCATGCCTCAGTAACTTACTCATCTTTTATAATACAGTGGCAGCTGAGTTCGATAAAGTAAGGTGATACTGCTAGACTTTGACAGGATACTGTATGAAATTCTGATAAATTGCAGCAGATGGCGATGGATACCTAGTTGTGGATAAAAGGGTTGCTGATAGAGAGAGAGACCAGACAGTAATTTTTTTCAGTAGAGTCCAATAAAAAGTGTGACCAGCATGCTGAAGATCTCTGTACTTGGGCCACTACTATTTAATTTGTAGGAAATGATCTGAGGGCGAATTTTCAGTTGGTTAAAGATGATGCAAAATTAGATAGAGCACTATCCCTGGTTGACTGAGTGGTTAGTGTATCTGCTCTCCAGCCAAATGGCTGTGGGTTTGAATCCTCCCATGGGCATGGATGTTTGTGATTGTCTGCAAAAAAAATACCAGTGGTGATGGTGGACGGTAGATGGCATTGGTGTAGTTGTAGTTGGATTGAGTGATGGAGACAGAGAGCTGTAGAATATTTGCCTTCCCTTGAATGGATTCCCTGGAAGTGTCACATAATAATAATAATATAATAAAAGATGATGTTGAAATTTTACAGGATAATTTAAATAGACTAGCAGTATGGGCAAAGGAAAATGGATGTCAGTTTAATGTAGCAAAGTGTAAGGTTATGCATTTTGAGGTGAAAAGATTACCAGCTATGTACCATATTCATGGAGCTGTACTCCAAGAATCCATGAATTTGAAAGTGTTCTTGGATAGGGAACTGAAGTTTAGAGGGCATATTGCAAAAGTGGATAAAACACTCATTACTGAAGTTACTGAACTCTCTGACAAGCAGAAATAAGCAGGTTATTATTCCTCTTTATAAGGCATTAATAAGATCCCATCCCCCACTTTGACTACCGTGCACAGATCTGTTCACCTTTGTGGGTTACACAAATTGGTTGATGGGTGGAAAAGGAGAGAGTTGATAATATTGATTGTGGAGGATTAGTTAATTAGTGGAAGGTTTTTACAGGATTGATGAAGAGTAAATTTTTCAGAACAGATCTGATGATGGGAGAACTAGAGGTCAGCCTTGGAAATTGGGCAAGAGCGTAGTTAACAAAGGGGGGGGGAATAGGTTTTACTTGGAGAATGGTGGATGAGTGGAATAGGCACCATAACTGTGAATGAGTTCAAATTGCACAAAGTATGATAGATGTTGGCCGAATATTGGATAATGCTTGGCATAATAATGTTTAGGACCTCTCTCTCTCTCTCTCTCTCAATGATTCTATGGACTGCATAGAGTTTCCTGTGTAATAGTAAGAATAATTTCCTCGCAATCCTGAACAGTATCATTGATATATAAAATAATCAACAATACTCTGTGGCACCCTGCTCATTACATTTTTCAGGATAATGCACCTCCATACACAACTCGCTGGCTTCTGTTAGTCAATCTATCACTATAACAAAACTACCAACTGACTCTCCACTCCCTCCATCCTTCTCAATAGTAGTTTACCTGTGTTACTCTATCAAATGCTTTAACAGAATCACATAAATCACTGTATAAGTATCTCCTCTGTCCAGTATATGGCTCACTGTATTATACAATGAATGTAACCAAGTAACTAAAGTGAACTACCCTTAACAAACTCATGCTTCCCATTCTCAAAAGATTTCCATTCTCGTTAACTAGGTTATATATTTTGCCTCTAATCAGCCTCTGTAAAGAGGTGGTAACACCTTCAACACTACACCTGATATACACAGTAGCCTATAGTTGGAAACCACTGATTTGAGTTCTCTCTCATGTGATGGTGTTTTCCTGTTGCCAGATTTGTAGAACAACCAAGTTAAGTGCAGTGTCAAGGCGACCCCTTAATATACATAGTAATGTCCCATCTAGTCCTACAGACCTGTTACTATCAAAAATCAGTCTTCCATATTCACCCTTTCTTCTACTGGTGACATTACTATAGAATTATCTAGGATTTTGCTCTACTGCTTCAGCCAATCTCCTTTCATATACCAATTTCTCTTTCCTCACTACACTTATCACCTTCCTAGCCTGTGCCCTATACTCCTCATGCTGCTGATTGATACCTTGTTCTTTGTCTCCTCCATAAATATCCTCTTTCTCAGAAGCTTCTGCATAATTCCATGGTTCACTCATTTCATCTCATACTTTATTTATCCTATTAACCTTAGAAGTACAATCTGGCTATAAGTAACTGATTTTGGACTAAGTCCCAGGTACTGCTGATATCTTTCTCCTTCAATTGACAAGCTGCTGAATATCACTGCTCTGTTTCCTTAATTTAATTCCACTAATCCGTAATTCCACTTATCTCCTTTGTTCTATGGAGCTTGTACCTGCCTAGCCACTCCTAGTATAACCACATGATCACCCTCTCCAGTTGATAGCATCATGGGGACATCTTCGGTTATCACTATATGAGATGTTATTATCAAATGAAAACAAAATAAAAAAGGGCATATTTATGGTACATTATGTAACATATTATCAATATGTTACAGTTATACGGTGTAAATAGGACATTATATCAAGTAATACTTAGTCTTTACATGAGTTGTAAGTCAGCTATTAGAACTGAAGGAGTTACAGGAAGAAGTTTGATGTTAAATCAGGTGTGAGACATGAGTGTACATCATATCCACTGTTATTCACCAGCTATATACATCACATTATTAAGGAAAGTGGTATTAAACCTGTTATCAAAATTAAAGATGTTAATCTCAGCTCTTTACCTTATGCAGATGAAGTCGTACCCCTAAATAAATCCAGTACAAGTCTGCAAGATTCCCAGACTAAATTGAATAACTGTTGTGGTGAATTTGGTATGAAACTCAGCAATAAAAAAAAAAAGTGTAAATAGGCAGAAACATTGAAAACATCAACTAAATCCTGAATGGAGAGCCTGTGGAACAAGTAAAACATTTCAGCGATTTAGGCACAATTTTTAGTGTATATAGCACATTAAATATGGAAATAGACAACAGAACTAGCAAAGCTAGTATGGTAGGAAGTGAACTTAATAAATTTATATAGAATAAGAGATAAATTAGTCAAAACACTAAAGTAGTCATATACAAGACAATATTCAAACTGATTTTAACTTATGGATCTGAGAGTTGGGTTAGAAATAAATCATACAATCAAACACTGGATACCACAGATATGAGAGCTGAGAAAAATAGGGAGTGAACAGATGACATCAATGGCAGTATCATATTAAAAATGAGGATATTAAGAAAGAACTTGACATTGTTAGCATTCAGGAATGTGTTAGTAGAGCTAATCTCAGGTGATATGGTCATTTAAATTAAAGATTTGCAAAACAAGTGTTCTTTGCCAGATTGACAGGAAAAAGATCCAGAGGAAAACCAAGATGCAGATGGATTGATACAATAAAAAGTGCCTTAAAAGACAGAAATATAAGATCTGATAATGTTGGAGTCTTGACAGGTAACAGATTGAATTGGAAGAAAATTGTTGATAGGAAATGAGGTAACTTTTTCTTGTAGGTACTATCGTAATATTCTGTGGTTCCCCTGAGGGTGCTTGTCAGGAATTTCATTATGATGAATAAATTATCATCAGTTTTTTGTGTGTGCCCTGAAAGGGTGTCCAGGCTACTATGACAGCACAACATAATTAAGTTTATATTATTATTAATCTCTTATCAACAATTTTCCTCCAAATTAGTCTGTTACTTGTCCACATATTGTCATATCTAACATTTCGTTTTTCTAAGGCACTTCTGACTGAATCAATCCACCTACACCTTGATTGTCCTCTGGGTCTTTTTCCTTGGCATCAAACACCTGTTTTACTAACCTTTCCCCTCCTATTCTATTTAAGTAACCATAAGATTAGTCCTGTTTACATATTCTAGAATGCAAATAATGTCAGATTCCTTCATAATGTCTTAATTTTTAATATGATTCTGCCATTGATGCCATCTGTTCAGGTTCTTAATTTTTCTAAGAACTTTCATATCTGTAACCTCTAATCTTTGATGAAGTGCTTTATTTCTAACATGGGCAAGCTGCATCATGCCATATAAAAAGTCACATGTTTGTTGCTGGTATAAATTGGAGGAATATGATGCTTCCAAGTTTGTGCAACTGTGTCCGGGTGAAATGGCTGTGAGAAGGGTACTGATAGTCTGAAAGAGGCGTTATGATAGGACACATTGTTGCAGGCCTATCTGTTCGGCAGATTGTTAACAAATTGGTACATCTCAGGTCAATAGTCAGTGATACCATACTGAGATGGAAACACATGGAGTCAACTGCAAGTGTTACCTGCAGTGAACGACCTACCACACTCACCAAACATGACCATAGAGAGCTATGAAGGATAATATATAAAAACCGTCATTCATCAGTCAACATGTGGAATGCCTAGAACTCCGCATTCCACACATTGGCTGACGAATGATGGTTTTTACAAAACCATTCAAAACAGAGACTCGCAACATGGTTTTTCCATGGTAGGACTGCAACAAGCAAGTCCCACATTACCCAAACCAACATGTAGCATCCTGTTTAGTGGTGTATAGAGTACTATGAGATGTGTACTGTGAGATGTGGAAGCTTGGAAAGCTGTGTTTTGGAGCAATGAATCATACTGCACCCTCTGCCAATAAGATGGACAGTTGTGGATGTGGCAGATGCCTGCCCGGTGAATGTCTTGTACCAGAGTGTGACCCCAACTAGGAAATTCGGAAGTAGCAGTGTGATGGTATAGTCCTGTTTTTACTGGTTTGACCTCTGTTTGTAGTGCCATGAATATTGAACTCTACGAGGTATCTGAACATTCTGGATAATAATGCAGTCCTTTCTACTTTGTATCATTTCTATGGAAATGACCATTGTCTCTTTAAGCAAGACAATGCACTATATCATAAGGCTGCTGCAACTGCATGGGTTGTGAACATGAATGGCACCACACTTGACTGGCCTCTGTAGAGAGCCCTGATCTCACCCTATTGAACATCTGTAGGATGAACTGGAGTGTCAGATGAGGTCAGGGAATGTCTGCCTCACAACAGTCCAGGACCTCATTACACACCTACAGGAAGAATGGTCCAAAATTCCCATTGATCACTATCGTACATTTGTGGAAAGTATTCCCTGTAGGATTGCTGAAGTCATCACAGTGAAAGGTGGGCACCGTAGTTGTTTGTACATACTTGCCAAAAAATTATAGTTGGTTAATCCTTTATCCAAGTGTAAACAAACAAAGGTTGCATGTAAAGTATCTTCACAACTTGTCTACAGAAGCTGTGAAGTCAACAGCCTCTATATGTAAGTAGCCTAGTTATGAAAATACTTCACTTGGAAACTTTGAATAAAAACTTTGGTAAAGGGTTAAACAAGAATATGATTGCTTAGCAGGTATAATTTACTTTGTAACAAAGTGAAAAAACTTTCTACATGATCTTTGTCCAGCTGACAAAATTGAATGTAATCCTGGATCTCTTCTAAGCATACTCTTATAGATCTTTCACATTTCCCCATATTATGAAAAATCACAAGAACAGGGAACTCAATATAGTCTTGGATAAAATAGTATGGAATTCTGTTTTTTCAGAGAATGTAAGAACATTGGTAAATTAGAATCCCATTGGAGGAACACCTGCAGATTTATAATGTGCAGAAGTCTAGATAGCTTTTCTGATAAACAAGGCATATGGAATATAAAATTTAAAACTCCTCTTGAGGAAAACAAGGTTGTAAGCCATGATTTTTTTTAATATCTTAGAATTGTGATAAGTTTCCTAACCATTAGAGAAGAAAGTGTATTTTATAATAACGACATAATGGTGTTATGTTTAGAGAAGCATTTAAATCTACATAGGCAAAGTGGACACTAGATCCATCATTATTTCAAAGGCGAGTGTTTGTAGAAACAAACTATGAAAGTTTCATAAGTTGACCTGAGAGCTTACTAGAATACAATCCTTGGCATCCTCGAGTTGCCTTAGCTTGCACTACTTAAAAGACATGAATGCACTACCCAAGCATCCATATATTTGCTTTTTATTAGTGAATTTCATAAAGGTTTCACTGGCCTGACAGCTGGTTCGAACTGGTTGATTCTCTTCAGAGACCAGGCAGAAACCTTAAAAGAGCAAAAACTCTCATTCAGCACTAATGAAATTGAAATGTCAGAGAATGTATTTGTTACGAAATGTATTTTTCATAAGTGAGCTCTTGGTTTGTGCGTAAAGTAATTACTCAAGGAAGAGCCATAAGGCTTCATTTCGGCATCGTAAAATTACATAGGCAAAGTTAGATTGTATTCCCGTAAACTCTCAGGTCAACTTACGAAACTTTCATTGTTTCTACAAACATTCAGCCTTGAAATAATATGGCCTTATTGCTCTTCCTTTAGTAATTACTTTTACTCACAAAACCAAGAGTTTACTTACAAAAAATACATTTCTCTGACATTTTGATTTCATTAGTGCTGAATGAGAGTTTTTGCTCTTTTAAGGTTTCTGCCTGGTCTATGAAGAGAATCAACCAGTTTGAAACAGCTGTCAGGTCAGTGAAACCTTTATGAAATTCACTAATAAAAGGCAAATATAGGGACATTTGGGTAGCGCATTCATGTCTTTTAAGTAGCGCAAGCCAAGGCAACTCGAAAATGCCGAGGATTGTATTCTACTAAGCTCTCAGGTCAACTTACGAAACTTTCATAGTTTCTACAAACATTTAGCTTTGAAATAACTTTGCCTATGTAATTTTACATTGCTGAAATGAAGCCTTACGACTCTTCCTTTAATAATTACATTTAAATCTGGCTAGGAAGAACTAACTCATACTTGCTGTAAGCATCACATTTCTTTATGCATCTTGGGAAGCCTATATAGTCTCTTAGGTGTTAGCATAATGAACATGGTTTTTATTGTTGCTGTTTCCTTATCTTATGTTTTGATCTCATGTAGAAGTTTAGTTAATTTGTTGATTTGAAATAATTTTGTATGAAAGTGGTTCAGCTTCTTAAAATAGTCCTTATTTATCTTGCACTACTAGTGTCCTTTGTCAACCTTGTTTATAAGTTAAATACATTTGAATGGTAGTGTGATATTCATTGTTACATAGGCCTTTATTGATATTCAAAAGCATTTCCATTACTGGAACTCCTTTATTACTTCTTGAAATAGTATAATCGAGAGACCTTTGAATTACACAGAACTCTCATCATTTGTAAGGTCAGCCAGAGAGGGATGTTAATAACAGTTTTCTTATTGTCAAGAGAAGAGCAAGAGAAATGTACCATTTTATTACTTCTGAAAGCACATAAATAATTGATAAGAATAAATATCACTTAGATACTTGGATGTTAGCAACAGTTTTCTTGTTATCAGAAGAAAGAGAAGAGCAGAAGGGATATACCATTTATTATTGTTATGATTATTATTACATAATACCTCCAGGGAGGGTACCTGCTCTACAACTCTCCATCTCCACCACTCCACTAACTGCAATCACCTTCATCATCTACACCAGTGCCATCTACCGCTGACAATCATCACTATTTTTCACAGACAATCACAAACATCCATACCCAAGGCAGGATTCGAACCTGCAGCCTTTTGGCCGGAAAGCAGATATGCTAACCACTTGGCCAACCAGGCCGGCAAATATTATTTTTTGTGTGTAAATTGCGTGAGTTCTCAAGTCAATTTTTTTTATATTATTATTATTATTTGACACCTCCAGGGAGTCCAAAGACTCATCGAGGGAGGGCACCAACTCTTCGTCTCCACCACTCAACCTCATCTACACCAATGCCATCTACCGCCCACCACTACCACCATTAGTATTTTCACAGACAATCACAAACATCCATGCCCATGGCAGAATTCGAACCCGCAGCATTTTGGCTGGAGAGCGGATACGCTAACCACTCGGCCAACCAGGCCAGCGATTTTATTACTTCTCAAATAGCATGATATTTAGCACTTAGATGCTTGAAATAATCTCCATCTTTCTAAAAGCTTTTATGATCTGCTTCTTGAAATTCAGATTTTTGAGGTAGGGGTAATTGGACTTTTTTCTCCTCAGATTAACCAAACCATCATATGGAATATTTTGAAGCCTGGAAAATGACTGACTCTGGTTATCATGCTCAGTTATCCCATTTGCATAAAAACCATGAATACTTTGCATAACTGGATTTTTGACCTAGCACCATGCAAAGGATTTTTAGGTGTTTACAGAGTTGCCACCTATGCTCCCTCATGTTTAATCTTACTGTAGAAGTTTCAATTTTAAAATTTTCCTTCACATGACCTATAAGAAATGGGAAGGTCTCTATGTGTTATTACCATTGTGATGGAAAACTACTTCTAGATTTCTTTCAAAAAATGAAAACTTACTTTAATTAGCCTGTTATTTCTACCATCAGTACCTATTCAGAATATTGTTGCAGTACCAGTGAATCTTCTTGAAGAAATTATAGAAATGAATTCTTTCCATGATTTCTTATTACTAGTAAAGTGATATTTCTGGAGAAAGCAAGTTTTTCAGCCCAGAACCTATATTCCAAACCTCTGATGAATCCTTTGGAAACCCATATTCCTCCCTGAATTATTTATTCTTATTAATAATATATTATTATAAATGCCAGATCTCCATGGAGTTTAAAGATTCATTACAGGAGGCAAACACTGTTATACACAAAACCCATCAAATTGTGCTTTAAACTCATTCAATGTATCTGCATTCACCACAATGTCAGGCAAAGCATTCCACTGACCAACCACTTTCTAAGGAAAAAACCCTACTCCTTTTACAACCTCCCCTTGTTCTACTCTCCCCCCCCCTCTATGAAAAATTTCTTCTGCATTAACCTAGTAACAACCCTTTACCAACTTAAATGTTTCAATCATTATCCCCTCTCTTCCTCCTATTCACAGGGCTGTGCAAGCTACATTCCCTCAATCTGTCCTCATATCCCACATCCCAGACACCAATTACAACCTTGGTCTTCTCTGGACCTTTTCAACATCACCATCACCTCATCACCATGAAAACCAGGAACCAAATCTGTGCACAATAATCCATACAAGGCTTATACAATGGAATCAGAACCTCTATTTCTACAAGTTAAGGTCCTTTGCATCATTGCCATAATCTGATATGATGTCTTCAATGTGACCTCTGACCTTCAGATCCTTATCTACCACCACCACCACTCCAAGGTCTCTTATCTGCTCAACTTCCTCCAAAATTTCCCTCCAAGTCTATACTTTGCATCCCATTGTTGCCTACCAAATTTGAGAACCTTACACTTTACAGCAGTGAATTGACAGTTCCATATGAGTGTTGCTCACTCATATAATCTCATTCATTTACCCATATACGATACTATAGGTTGACCAACCAACCTAGGAAGCAACATGCTTGATTCCTCATTATTCTCTCCAGTTTTGCATCTTCTGTAAACAGCTGCATATCACCAGTTAAACCTATCCCATATCATTAATATACAAATTAAACAACAATGGTGCCGAAACTTACTCTTGCAGCACACTATTAGTGACTTTCCTCTTTCAAGATTGTGCCTCCACTTTTGTATCCTAACTCCCTGGAACATTCCTTCAAAACACATGGTGATATGTCATCAAGGCCTATTACATTATTGACATCTAGCTTACTTACCATTAAGTCTTCTCTCATTTCATTCTCTACACTTGCTTTTGTTGTTCTTACCAACTGAGCCACTCTCTTGGCCTGCTCTTTATACTCTTCTTGCAACTGTTTATTACAATTATTCATCTTGTGCTGCCTGCAAAGCGCCTTCCTCTTCCAGATTTCATGCTTAATTCTCTCTTTCACACTAAAGGAGGGGGGGAGGCAGTCTGCCCCGGGTGGCACTTTGAACCTTACACTATATATCGTTTTGACTTTTTGTAGTATTTTGGTGTGTATTGTGAGGGGTGGCAAACTCAGGGACCGTCCCAAGTGGCAAAAGCTCTAGCAACCTAACTGCTTTCACCCATTTTATACCTACCTTATTCAGTCTTTTGACTTTCAGAATACATTCACACATTGATGCTGTTATGTTTCTTTGTCAATTCCCAAGCAGCATTTATTTTCTTACCACTCAACTCTTCATTCCATGATATAGCTCCAAGTTGTCTTCTACCCTTTTTCATAATCAGCAGCCTTAACTTCCACATATCCTTTCCTCACAGAAATCTTCATATGGTTAGCAACAACCCATGTGATCACTTAATGAACACTCTCACCAACTGAAGGGAAATGCAAAACCCCATTCACAATTACATCCTCTTATGAAATGATCAGATCCAAAACTATCAATCCTCACTTGCCCTCCTTTATGTACTGCCTGAGATAGTTGTCTCTCAAGAACATGAGAAATTCATGTTGCAAATTCTCTCTCTTAAAATCCCTCATAATAATCACTCTTTCCTTGTTCATTAACCAAAGTTACTTATACATTTTTTCATCACCACTCTCCACATTCCCTGGCCTATAACAACATCCATTCCCTCTTGCATGTTTATTATATGGACATAATTTCCCTGCTATCATCAACAGCACTCCTCCTCTCTTCTTGTCCTTTCTATCCTTGTGAAAAACATTGTACCCTTCCATTTCTATTCTCGTTAAGATATCTTCATTCAAGTATGTTTCACTTATACAAATATGGGGCAAATAAACTCAATGAGTGAGTGAAATACTTTCATCTCCCTTATTTCTGATAGGCCTGGCATTTATAAATAAAAACAGCAGTTTGCTTTAGGTCTGTAACCAATCCTACTCAAGCCACTTGTTGGTTTGTGATTTCTCCAGGGAATTTCAAACTGAAAATATGAGGCTCACAAGACATTTTCAGGTTGAAATTTGCATTACTTTTTATTGATGTCAAATTCATAATTGCTGGCTGAAGATTCAAAGAAAAAATATTCTTGTTAGTTTGCATCTGCTTTGTAGCTCTTGGGGCTCATACAAGATAACTGAAATTCCAATAATGACTCTGTTTTTTTGGCTTATCTCATTTCTTCAGCACAGACACTGCAAACTTGTCCCCAAAGTTTATCAGAGTATGTATACTTTTTTTTTTATTTATTTTTTTTGGATAACTTCTGATATTTAGTGTTTGTTTCTTTACAATACATTTACCATAAATATAACAAAAAACATCTATATGTGCTCAATTTGCTACATAAACACGGCCACTTGAATGAAAAGAAAAGCATGTGTATTCTGATTCTGCTTTTGTGAGCTATAGGTGTAGCATTTGCAGAAATCTGTTGAAGACAGAGAGTATCAAGACAGATTTTACTGTAGCAAAGCATTAATGAACAGTTGGCGCTGACAAAGAGCATTCATGGAACTCATTCACTTCAATAACTGTTCTAAATAGTTGTAAGCAAAGTTTGTGCCTGAAGTATTTCAGGACTGGGGCAATTCGTGGTAAAGGTAGTATGACTTTACATCACTTGCCTTAGTATCCCATAATGCAAAGCACATCTCCTAGCAGACATGTATACTACTATACATTATGAGGAAAGGTCACTACCCAGACCCTTCAGGACTGGGGTAAGGTGGTACAACACCAGGGCAACTCATTGCAAAGGTGGAGCAAGCCACCAACACTCCTGTCTTAGTATCTCCTATAATGCAAAACACATCTCCTTGCGGATATGTCTAATGTCATGCATTGAGGGAAGGGCCACTACCCAGACTAGTTTCAACCTTTATTGAGGTCTCTTCAGTGGGAGCCAGGCCCAAGTTGAGATACCAGGCAGAAGCATTAGCAGGTCATCTCTACCTATTGGAGTTGCCAAATGGTGTGCCACCCTTTTTTAATAAATTACTCTGGATTTAGAGAAAGATGTTGAAAGTTTATTTTTCACTTGGTATAGGAGATACTAAGACAGGAGTGTTGGTAGCTTGCTCCACCTTTGCAACGAGTTGCCCTGGTGTTGTACCACCTTACCCCAGTCCTGAAGATACTTTCAGGCGCAAACTTTGTTTGCCCACACTTGAATAAAGGATTAAACTAAATTTATTATACTCTAACCAAGTGAAAAATAAACTTTCAACATCTTTCTCTAAATCCAGAGTAATTTATTAAAAAAGGGTGGCACACCATTTGGCAACTCCAATAGGTAGAGATGACCTGCTAATGCTTCTGCCTGGTATCTCAACTTGTGCCTGGCTCCCACTGAAGAGACCTCAATAAAGATTGAAACTAGTCTGGGTAGTGGCCCTTCCCTCAATGCATGACATTAGACATATCCGCAAGGAGATGTGTTTTGCATTATAGGAGATACTAAGACAGGAGTGTTGGTAGCTTGCTCCACCTTTGCAACGAGTTGCCCTGGTGTTGTACCACCTTACTCCAGTCCTGAAGATACTTTCAGGCACAAACTTTGTTTGCCCACACTTGGATAAAGGATTAAACTAAATTTATTATACTCTAACCAAGTGAAAAATAAACTTTCAACTACCCAGACCGTTTTCACCTTTATTGAAGTCTCATCAGTGAGAGCCAGGGGTGATACCAAGGTTGAAGTAATGCAGAAGTCATATTTTTATATATGAGTTGCCAAAAGGTGTCACACCTTATTATTATTATAATACTCTTGATTAGAGATAGTTGTTGAAAGTTTTTCCACTTGGTTATACTATAAATTAAAGATACCAATAAATTATATACTTGGTTTAATCCTTTATCCAGGTGTAAGCAAACAAAGTTTGCACCTGAAAAATGCTTACACTTGGATAAAGGATTACAGCAAGTGGTATCTTTAATTTATAGTATAACCCACTGATAAGACCTCAATAAAAGTTGAAATCGGTCTGGGCAGTGACCCTTCCCATAATGCATAGCAGTATGCATGTCTGCAAGGAGATGTGTTTGCATTATGGGATACTAAGGCAACTGATGTGAAGTCAATACCACCTTTACCATGAGATGCCCCAGTCCTGAAAATACTTCAGGTGCAAACTTTGTTTGCTTACGCTTGGATAAAGGATTAAACCAAGTATATAATTTCTTGGTATCTTTAATTTACAGAATAGAATTCATATGAATAGAATATAGAACTAGTTTCTCCCTGGGAACTGGTTCTGTCTATGAAGTCATCTACAATACACTTCACAACCATAATTTTATGTAAGATCATTTCTTAAACAGCTCATTGATGAGAATAAAGAAAATGTTTGAACATCCGTAACTGCCTTTTAAATGAGTATCATGATGAAAATGGCATCATCCCTAGGCACATTATCATCTTGCTCATGATGCTGGATCCACATTAGCGAGAGCAAATGACACCTTGGAATAGAAACATAGTCTGTTGCCAGCAAAAAGTTTAAATTACAGCTAATGGCACAAACATGATATGATCACACTTTTGTTAGATCACAAAGTGAACTTCATCAGAAAACAGATTGTTGTTGCATGATAACTCTTTCTGTCCGTTTTAAGCCTTTGTGTCTGGAAATGGTTTGGGATGAGGACTTGCTTTACTCTGCCAGACCATCACCTATTTTGATTACACAAAATGCTCTGAAAGGCTGTTGTTTTGTCAGTAATCAAGAGGTGGGGATAGTGTTATGATGGCTGGTCACATAACCAAAAACATTTTTTTCTGCAGTTCTTCAAAGCTTTTCAATCTGAACCAATCGCTTGAAACGAGAGACTATACTAAAAAATTATGCACTTTGTACATTCTGCATTATGGTTATGCTAATTTTAATAAATATATTGTAGATAATTTCTGACTTAATGTTGTATAGCAACTTAGTGGTATTAAATTCTATTCTTCATTTAATCATAGTTATGATTAAGGCAATGAGAATGTTAACCGAGCTTAATTAACTACACATTATTCAATTCGGTTACACTTACTCTTCCCTTGACTGTTTTCTGTATTTTATTATTATATATCTTTTGTGATCAGTTTCTTAATTTATCTGGTGCTTGTAGCAGTAATAGTGATAGCAAGATACTTTTTGTTATAGATGGAACACCAGAAATCATCCCATATCAGTGAAATGAAACGAGTAATTTCTGAAATGGCTTCACAGAATTCTGCATCAAGGGTTGCTGACCTGATGAATAAACTTGAAAACCAAGAAGTACATTTTTAGATTACCAATTGAATAATTACAATATCTTATAATAGAAATTAAGTTGAAATAGATTGGGTCATTATAGTAGTTGTCTCAGATGTTTGTCATAATACAAGTAAGCATTTATTAAGTCACTTTTTGGATGATGAAGTGTGAGTGTACACACACACACACACACACACACACACTTTTTAATGTGAATCCCACCTACAAAGGTTGTAAACTTATCATGCATTTAGTATCCTGGGTTGGCTATGGGTTGTATAATCCAGAAACCCTACAAAAAACTGACTTTTCAAGCTGCTTCAGTCTCCAGTAAGCAGGATGGTGGTGGTTTCATGCCAGACAAAAATTCATCTGCTATCTAAAAACATTCTCTCTCTCTCTCTCTCTCTCTCACACACACACACACACACACACACACACACACACATCTGTGTCCATGCTGGGATTCAAACTCACAGCCCTTTGGTAACAGAAATAGTATCCACTTAGCCAACCATCTGGCATCTGAATATAGTTATATAACCTACTTGTAAATGTTATTTATATAGTCTTTATGTCAGTGCATAATCAGGACTTATCTTACCCCTAGAGTACTTATGAAGAATCTTATAATGTTACTTCATGAAAATCCAGTTATCACTGTACTCTTTCATCCACTATGCTTCTTGGCTAGACATCGTTTTTTTTTTTTAATATTGCTCCCACCTATGAAAGGTTATTTGCAAATCTATAAGTACATTTTGTACTGTGGACATGATAGGAATATTTTTATCAGTTTTATTTATTTATTTTTTTCATTTATTTTTTGCATAGTCTGGAAACTCTACTCTAGAACAAACATGGAACTTTTTTCATGCCACTTTAGGACTCCAATAAGCAGAACAGTGGCTGTTCACCAATAATGACATTCATTTCCTACCTAAAGAGTAGGTTGTTTTTGTAGAGAGCCACACATTACTACTTCCACTCTAATTGCCAGTTAACCTCAATCCAACCCATAGCCTATGAATCTGGTAACATCAGCTTTGTTATCTTCAATCCTTGGAAATGTGTGACCTTACATAATAAGGGTGTAGTTTTTTGTAATATATTTTATTCTAGAGGCTCCATAGCTCATTCAGTATAGATGAAGCCCTTTGGTTGGAAAGATCTCAGTTCAGTTTCCTTCAATAATGTGAGGAACCTTTATCTGGTCTCTTTCAACGAAAGGTGAGTTAGCCATCTCGTACAGAGTTAGGGATTTTTTTCACCCAGAAACTCAGGTTTTTTGTCCCCCAGAACAGGCAAACCAGTTCCATGAACACACATATCTACAGACATAGGACACACTTGGAGGCAGAGGACTAACCACCTTGTCCTCGAGTTATGATTGTGAAGTCCAAGAATACTTGGAAAGGTCATGGGTGCTGAGGTGCCTGTTAGGACCACTGATGGGATATTTTATTCTAATAAATAAGAACAACAGAATGCTTAATGATAAAGAAATGGGAAAAAAAAGAAATCTCTACTGATAAGACTATTACACTTTTTTATATAATCTTTATCGAGTAGCTTTATTTTATCCTCCTACATGTTTCGCCAATCTGTTTCTATTGGCATCCTCAGGGAATACAAACTAGTAAGCTCAAATGAAGGTTACAGACTTGGTTATAACCGATGGTTCTAAATCATGCAAAAAATTCGTATTGTGCGTGACAATGTGCGTGTCTCGTTAACGTGATTTATTCGTAATGGCTCATGACGTAATTGTTATGAAAGTTCATTTCTTTGATGTTTAATGATCTGATAAAAGTTTTCCAAATTTCTGGTAAAATTAGACCTTGATTCTTGTTTAGGTTTTCAGTTTTACGGACGACTGTAGCTGCTTCTTTAAAGGTTCTTGAATGGTAGTTATCTTCTATGTATGGCATCAGGCTCTTATCCCACTCAATGTGATGGTTAGTAGAGGCAAAGTGGCATGAAAGGCCTGAAATGTCTTGTCTGTTATTTCTGACATATCCTATGTGTTCTTTCTTTCTCGTTTCAAAGCTTCTAGATGTCTGACCTACGTAACTAATACCACATGAGCAAGGAATATTATATACTCCAGAGTACTTGTAGAATGGGTGAGGATCTTTCGGTGATCTTAAAAATTTCCGAATAGTGTTGATTGGTTTGAATGCCACTCTGATCCTATGTGGTTTTAAAAGGTTAGCTAATTTTTTGGAAAGGTTGTTGACAAAAGGAATCGTAATTGTACTGATGTATTGGACGTCATCACGTTGTCGATGTGGTATATCAGTAAATAGAATCTTGTTATAGAGTCTTTTTGGGTAACCATTTAAAGAAAGTTCTCTAGATATTGTGGTTAATTCCGTTAGTAGGTCATCCTTGTCTGTCGTATACTGTATAGCTCTTTTCTTGAGACTATGGATAATGCTAAGTTTCTGAGCTGAGTTGAAATGGAGATAACGTCCAGTATTTGTAGGTTTTCTGTATACAGATAGGTTGATACTATTATTGGATTGTTTCTTTATTAAAATGTCAAGGAATGGCAGTTTTTTATCTTTTTCCATTTCTAATGTGAATTTGATGGTATTGTGGAAACTATTGATTTGGTTGAGGTAATTCATTAGTTCTTCTTTAGTATGATCCCAAATGATAAAGATGTCATCTACATATCTGTACCAAATTTTTGGTTTTGGAAAGATCTGGGTTAAGATTTTTTTCTCTAGATCTTCCATGAATAAGTCAGCACAAGGAGGTGAGAGGGGGCTACCCATAGCTAATCCAGTGAGTTGTTTGTAGATCGTTTTTTGCCAAATGAAATAGTTAGAAGTTAAACAGTGATTGAACAAATTAGTGATGTCTCTTGGGAACAATTTGTCTAAGATGTTGATGACCTCAACCACTGGAATGTTAGTAAACAGAGATGTGATATCCAGGCTTGCTAGTATATCCTCTTCAAAAATAGGGATGTTTTTTATTTTATCTATAAAATGTTTTGAGTTTTTAATATAAGTATCCGAGACGTGAATGTGTTGTTGTAAAATCTTCGCAAGATACTTGGACAGTTGGTAAGTGGGAGAATAGATTCCATCAACTATTGGACGTAATGGTATACCTTCTTTGTGAATTTTCGGAAGGCCATACAATCTAGGAGTAAGTGGGTGCATAGATTTTAATTTTTTTATATAATTTCTATAGGCCAGTTATTCATTCCATGTAATAATTCATTGGTGTCATTATGGTTTTTTGTGGTAGGATCTCTAATGAAAACTTCATATACAGACCTGTCAGATAATAGATTTTTAATTTTTTCTTTATAATCTGAAGTATTTAATATAACTGTATTATTACCTTTGTCGGCTTTGAGTATGATGATACCTTTATTATTCCTTAATTTGAGAAGTATTCTTCTTTCCATTTGGTTTGAGTTTGTGTTAGGAGATCTTGACTGAGCTGAAAGGATTATGCTGCTTTTTAATCGCAAGTTATTAGCTGTTGGAGCTGGTAGTAATGAGAAGGCTTTTTCTAAGTTGCAGATGAACTCTATTTTAGGAATGACAGTGGGTTTTAAAGCAAAGTTGAATCCTATTATCACTTGGTTATCTACCAGATAACCAAGTGATAATTAACCTATCTAAACACGTTTTAAGTAAACCTGAGATCTCTATCCTCAAAAAAGGATTCAACTTTGCTTTAAAACCCACTGTCATTCCTAAAATAGAGTTCATCTGCAACTTAGAAAAAGCCTTCTCATTACTACCAGCTCCAACAGCTAATGACTTGCGATTAAAAAGCAGCATAATCCTTTCAGCTCAGTCAAGATCTCCTAACACAAACTCTAACCAAATGGAAAGAAGAACACTTCTCAAATTAAGGAATAATAAAGATATCATCATACTCAAAGCCGACAAAGGTAATAATACAGTTATATTAAATACTTCAGATTATAAAGAAAAAATTAAAAATCTATTATCAGACAGGTGTGTATATGAAGTTCTCAGTAGAGATCCTACCACAAAAAACCATAATGACACCAATGAATTATTACGTGGAATGAATAACTGGCCTATAGAAATTATATAAATAAATTAAAATCTATGCACCCACTTACTCCTAGATTGTATGGCCTTCCGAAAATTCACAAAGAAGGTATACCATTACGTCCAATAGTTGATGGAATCTATTCTCCCACTTACCAACTGTCCAAGTATCTTGCGAAGATTTTACAACAACACATTCACGTCTCGGATACTTATATTAAAAACTCAAAACATTTTATAGATAAAATAAAAAACATCCCTATTTTTGAAGAGGATATACTAGCAAGCCTGGATATCACATCTCTGTTTACTAACATTCCAGTGGTTGAGGTCTTCAACATCTTAGACAAATTGTTCCCAAGAGACATCACTAATTTGTTCAATCACTGTTTAACTTCTAACTATTTCATTTGGCAAAAAACGATCTACAAACAACTCACTGGATTAGCTATGGGTAGCCTCCCTCTCACCTCCTCGTGCTGACTTATTCATGGAAGATCTAGAGAAAAAAATCTTAACCCAGATCTTTCCAAAACCGAAAATTTGGTACAGATATGTAGATGACATCTTTATCATTTGGGATCATACTAAAGAAGAACTAATGAATTACCTCAACCAAATCAATAGTTTCCACAATACCATCAAATTCACATTAGAAATGGAAAAAGATAAAAAACTGCCATTCCTTGACATTTTAATAAAGAAACAATCCAATAACAGCATCAACCTATCTGTATACAGAAAACCTACAAATACTGGACGTTATCTCCATTTCAACTCAGCTCAGAAACTTAGCATTATCCATAGTCTCAAGAAAAGAGCTATACAGTATACGACAGACAAGGATGACCTACTAACGGAATTAACCACAATATCTAGAGAACTTTCTTTAAATGGTTACCCAAAAAGACTCTATAACAAGATTCTATTTACTGATATACCACATCGACAACGTGATGACGTCCAATACATCAGTACAATTACGATTCCTTTTGTCAACAACCTTTCCAAAAAATTAGCTAACCTTTTAAAACCACATAGGATCAGAGTGGCATTCAAACCAATCAACACTATTCGGAAATTTTTAAGATCACCGAAAGATCCTCACCCATTCTACAAGTACTCTGGAGTATATAATATTCCTTGCTCATGTGGTATTAGTTACGTAGGTCAGACATCTAGAAGCTTTGAAACGAGAAAGAAAGAACACATAGGATATGTCAGAAATAACAGACAAGACATTTCAGGCCTTTCATGCCACTTTGCCTCTACTAACCATCACATTGAGTGGGATAAGAGCCTGATGCCATACATAGAAGATAACTACCATTCAAGAACCTTTAAAGAAGCAGCTACAGTCGTCCGTAAAACTGAAAACCTAAACAAGAATCAAGGTCTAATTTTACCAGAAATTTGGAAAACTTTTATCAGATCATTAAACATCAAAGAAATGAACTTTCATAACAATTACGTCATGAGCCATTACGAATAAATCACGTTAACGAGACACGCACATTGTCAAGCACAATACGAATTTTTTGCATGATTTAGAACCATCGGTTATAACCTAGTCTGTAACCTTCATTTGAGCTTACTAGTTTGTATTCCCTGAGGATGCCAATAGAAACAGATTGGCGAAACATGTAGGAGGATAAAATAAAGCTACTTGATAAAGATTATATAAAAAAGTGTAATAGTCTTATGAATAATTGTCAAGAAAAAATTCAACATAATGAACACAAATCTCTATTGAGTCTGAAGACTCATGTGAGAGGTTTACTGAATACCAATCGTGAACCATCACACTATATTTATCATGCTTCACTTTAAACTCATTTACTGACAGAGCATCACACTTGATTCTGGCAATCATTCCACACACATTCTAATCAAAAATTGTAGCCTACCCTACAAAACCACACATTTAATTTTCAGATATGAGCCCTTGTTCTTTCTTCCCAATCTAGTCATGTACTGAAAAATTTCCTTTGCATCAATCAGTCTTTTAGTAACTTATGATGCCCATTTCAGTTGGGTGTGCTGTCATGTGGCTTATGTTACCCATGCTACAAAATTTACGTCAATTTGACCCTATGATTGCATTTGTATTGATGTATTCAAGTTTTAAGAATGCATAGCACATCAGCACTCATCTTAATTGGTCCAATGCAATTAATTCTAGGATAACTTTGAATGCTTCATTTTATCAATTAATTGTAACCAAATCTGCATAGAGTGGTAGACAATGTGTTTGTTTTAAGATGTATTAGAACACAATAATGAAGGAGAATGCTATATTTGTTGGTATAGTTGAATTACTCAAAGTTATAAATATAATAGTAAATTTGGAAGAGGAGGAGGATGAGGCTTTCCTCCTTCAACTACAATCATACAATCTCCAAAAGTTCTGGCAGAAAATGGGGCATTCAGTAGATCATCAACACTGTTTCCCATTGTAAATATGGGCAAAAAAGTTATAAATTATTTATAGAAAATTATATATTAAAAACTTGTCTATATCGGTGTCCAAAACATATCAGTTCACACATTCAAAACAGATGAAATTCAGAAAACAAAAAACAACTCATGACAAATGAAAATGTTCAGTTGGATTGGTTGACACAATAACCAATCACCATCACTGATTTCTGGGTGCTATTTTCTCAGCACACACACCCTGCCTTGCCTACTGGGTAGTTTAAAACCACTGGAATGCTAAGAATTTGACCTGCTGTGCCATGTGTACGTTTGTTCAAATGGCTCAGAGGTGTCCACATTTGTGACCACTTACCCAGACTATTAACGCAAATGCCATGCATTGCTTATGTGTCGAAAAGTGTCCTCTTCATGAAGCATTAGTACATTGTGTTTAATTTTAAGAATCACACAAAGCCAGGAAACAATTAGGAGAGTCTTTAACAGGAATAAATAAAAAATATAATATTACTGATATTGCTATTCTCTGAGTGTGTACTGCACACCTAGCACACCCTGAATATATGTGTCTAGTTTCTATCACTAGGGAGGATCTAGAATTTGGGAAGACTTGGTGTTTTTGAGACTCGGTGAGGCCAAGTCTAGTCTATGTATTTTTTTTTTTAGGTTGCTTCCACCCATGAAAGGTTATTTAGGTTATTTGCAAACCTGTATTACAGTTGGTACCATGGGTGACCTAAGGATTTTTTCCCCTATTTTTGGTATTTTTTAAAATTTATATTTTATATAAAACTGGAAATCCTGCTCTAGAGACCAAACATGGAACTTTTTCAAACCACTTCAGGCCTCCAATAATTGGTACAGTGGTCTTACACTGGACAATGAAATTCATCTCACATCTAATGACAATCACAAATATCCATACCAATGCCAGGATTCATCTCTCATCTAAAGACAATCACAAATATCCATGCCTGTAGTGGGATTTGAACCCACACTAACCACTCGACCAACCAGGCGGGCAATGTTGAAGCAAAGTCTAAAAATTTTTGAAAATTATTTTATTTGATAAACTAAAAAATTTATGTTTCAAAGATAATTTGATTGTAAATAATTATATTTTTTCTATTCTGAATCTTGGAACAAGGAAGATTCCACAGGAATAGAAAAAATATATGAAAATCATAACTTAATATAATGATATTAACAACACCAGATGAACTATTTCATAAAAAAGATGTTTATTAACTGGTTTATATTTCACTGAATTTCGAATCAGCATCTTCAGAGCATAGAGCAGCATGTATACGTGAATAATGAATAAGTGAAACAATTCAAATTGTAATGGACAAAAGATCTAAAGTCCTAATTTACCACATTCTAATGTAAAAAAAGAACTATTACAGCTATGTAAAGTTAATCATAAGATTACAGCCTCCCCAAATTTTTGCCAAATTAATGCAGCCATATTTGTTCAGGTTAGGAGAATTCTTCATAAAAATGATCTGTAATGACTTCTAAATAGCATATTAGTTAAAAGTCTACAGATCTGAAAGATTATTTTGAAGAATTCTCCTAACCTGAACAAATATGGTTTCATTAATTTGCCAAAAATTTGAGAGAGAAACTTATGATCGACTCCTATATAGCTGTAATGCTTTTTTTATAACATCAGAGGGTGCCAAATTAGAACTTTAGATCTTTTGTCTATTACAATTTGAATTGTTTCACAAATCTGAGAACACACCCCAACTCAACATCACCAGAGTTAAAAATCGGTACTATCAACATAAGAAGCCTGAATGTCAAAGAAATGGAGCTAGCTGAGGAATTAGATAAAGTACCAGATGCAACATAATAGGAATGAATGAAACAAAAAAGACAAAAACTGGTGAGATCTTTCTGAGAAATAAATACAAAATGTTAAATTCAGGCAATGACAATCAAGGAAAATAAAGAGTAGCCATAGTATTCAACACTAAATATGAGGATAATCTTCTTGAATGGCAGGCAGTCTCAAGTAGAGTGATGTGGCCAAATATCAGAATATGGAACTGGACAATGAAATTTATTTGTGCCTATGGTCCCGCAGAAGGTTCTACTAAGGTAGAAGTTTTTGATGCTTTAGAGAAAGCAACTGACACAATGAAAAAGGAAAAGTTGGTCCTTGTTGGGGATCTAAATAACAGAGTAAGAAATGATTGTCAGACATACAAAAATGTTTTGGGAAAATTTGGAGAAAAGAGCAAAGCTAATAATAATGGCAAATACATGTTGGATTTTTGCTGAGGACATGGACTGGTTATTACTAACACCATGTTCCAACATAAAAATGTGCACAAATTCACATGGAGAGAAGAGGCAAGAAATAAGAAAAGTCTCATTGACTATGTTATTGTTGATAGTGATGTTTTCCCACTGGTTCAGGACACCAGAGTGTACAGAGCATTTGAAATTGGAAGTGATCACTATTTAGTCTTGAGCAGGATAAAATCGAATTTCATATTGAAAAGAATAACATGTAAGAAAGTTTTAAAGCAAATAAAAGTTGAGCAGCTCTCATATGTGAACTGTAGACTAAAATACACAAACGTTATTCAAGAAAAAATGAAAGAGTTTGAGAACAGGAACCAAACCTTGGAGATTCAGTGGCAAGCCTTGAAGAAAACATTGATTGATTCTGCCAGAGAGGCATGTGGTGAGGTTGTCTGCAAGGATAGAAATATCAGAACTCCATGATTGATACAGGAAGTTAAAGAGGCAGTGAAGGAAAAGAAGAAAGCATATCAAAAGTTCCTGGCAAATAAGTCAGCTTGTGCTCTTAGAGAATATAGAGACAAATGTAAGAAAGCTAAACACTGCATAAAACTGGCTAAACAGAAGTCATGGGAGAACTTTGGCAAGAATATAGAAAATAAATATCAAGAAGATGGGAAAATATTCTGGAGGTTATTCAGGAAGCTTAGAAATGGAGAAAAGAGTGCTGTAAAAGGAGTTAGAGATGATAAAGGTGACATTAAAATGGAAGAAAAATATATCCTTGAAGTATGGAGTAATTATTTTGAAAAATTGCTAAAATGAAACAAGCAGTGATAGCATAGTGGTAAAAATCACAACAGGCATACAGTCAGGAATACATATCCATACTTGAAGTAGAAAAAGCCATCAAAGGCTTGAAATGAGGAAAGGCAGCAGAAGTAGATGATATTCGACCAGAAATGCTGAAGTATGGTGGTATAAAAGTCTTACAGTAGCTGCACTGCATAGTTCAAAAGGCCTGGACAGAGGGATGAATTCCCGATGATTGGAGTAGTGCTCTCATAATACCCATATATAAAAAGGGAAATAAAACTGAATGTGGAATTACAGAGGTATTTCCCTACATAGTGTTCCTGGTAAGATTTATGCAGGTGTACTTGAAAAACGGTTGAAAAGAATTGTGGAAGAAAAGCTCGGTGAAGAACAAGCTGGATTCAGGCCAAATAGAAGCCATCAAGATCAGATCTTCACTTTAAGACAAATAGTTGAGAAATTATGGGAATATATCAAAGATCTGTATTTAAGTTTTGTCGATCTGGAAAAGGCATATGACAAGGTACCAAGAGAGAGAAGATATTCAATATGCTACAGTTATATGGTGTCAATGGGGCATTATATCAAGCAATACTTAGTCTTTATTTGAGTTGTAAGTCAGCAGTTAGAATTGAAGGAAGTACAGGAAGATGGTTTAATGTTAAATCTGGTGTGAGACAAGGTTGTACATTATCCCCTCTGTTATTCATTATCTATATGGATCACATTATGAAGGAAAGTGGTATTAAACATAATATCAGAATTGGAGATGTTAATGTCAGCTCTTTGCTTTATGTGGACAATGTTATACTTCTAAATAAATCCACTACATGGCTGCAAGATTCCCTGACTAAATTGAATGACTGTTGTTATAGTATGGTATGAAGGTCAGCAATAAAAAGACAAAGACAATGAAAATAGGCAGAATCGTTGAAATTATCAACTGCATTGTGAACAAGAACCTGTGGAACAAGTAAAACATTTCAGCTACTTAGCCACGATTTTTAGTGAAGATGGTAATTTAAATATGGAAATAGACAACAGAATCAACAAAGCTGTATGGTAGGAAGTCAATTGAATAAATTCATATGAGAGAAAATAGTCAGAACACTAAATTATCTGTATACAAGACAGTGTTCAAACCAGTTTTAACTTATGGAACTGAGAGCTGGGTCAGAAGTAAAACACTTGACCAAAGACTGGAGACCGCAGATATGAGAGTCGTGAGAAAGATTAGAGACATGAACAGATGGCATCAATGGCAATATCATATTAAAAACAAGGATATTAGGAAAGAACTTGACATTATCAGCATCCAGGAGTGTATTAGCAGAGCTAATCTCAGGTGGTATGGTCACTTAAACAAAATGGGCGAGGAAAGATTAATAAAACAAGTGTTCGTGGCAGGAAAACGACCCAGAGGAAGACCAAGATATAGTTGGATTGATACGGTACAAAGTGCCTTAGACGATAGAAATATAAGATCTGATAAAGTTGGATTCTTGACAAGTAACAGACTAATTTGGATTAAAATTATAGATAAGAAGTTAGTAACGGTGTAAATTTTTCATGTAGTACTATCATATCCTGTACACCCTTTGAGGGTACATGGTTGGAATTTGATGATGATGATGATGATTGTTTCACGTACTCATTTTCACATATACATTTCTTTTGCTCTGATGATTCTGATTTGAAATTCACTGAAATATACGCCAGTTAATAAACATCTTTTTTATGAAATAGTTTGTCTGGTGTTTGGCATGGGTTTACTAAAGTAAGGTCATGTTTGAGCAACTTGCTCACATTTTCTAATAATGTTACCATTGAGTTGACAAAGGGAATGGATACACCATGATACTTTTGCATTTTGCTACGACTTTCGAGTAGGTTACAACATGTGAGTTTGTTGCATAAGTTGGAGAACATAGGATTCAATTATAAAATATTAGAGTGGATAAGAGGATGGCTGACTGACAAATATCAAAAAAGTGGTATGTGAGCTACATGAGTCTGCAAGATATAATGTGACCAGTGGTGTACCACAAGGATCAGTCCTTGGTGCATTGTTATTGAATCTTTACATTAATGACATTAGAAGGATTTGACAGGAGGCCTTCAACTATTTGTTGATGATGCAAAGATAGGCAGGGTAATCAGGAATACAACTGATATGCAGTTTGCAGAATGATTTTAATAGGCTGGAATTGTGGACATGCGCAAATAGCTGCCAGTTCAATGTTAGTAAATTGAAGTTATGCAGTTTGGTATGATGAGATATTCATTGTCATATTATATTCATTGAATCATGCTAGAAGAAACTAATCAGGTTATGCATCTTGGAGTTTTATTAGCTAAGAAGTTAAAGTTCAGGAGCCATATAGCAAAGATTGCAAATACAACTCAGAGGATAATTGCAATGGAAGTCATTTTTCCCCTTTACAAGGCCTTGATATGACCTCACTTGGGATATTATGATCATATCTTTTCTCCTGCTTTCCATGGTGATGTTAATGCAGTAGAGGAGTGCAAAGGAAAGTATTAAAGATGATATTGGGATTATGGAATACAGATTATGTAGGTAGGCAGATTGAGAATTTGTTGACTGCAGACACTAGCAACACAGGAGAAAGAAAAGGGTGATATGATTGAGACTCACAAACTTCTGAAAGAGTCTTACAGGATACCAGCAGATGGAAGTTTCATTTTATGGAAGGTGGGGACTGGATGAGAGGACATCTGTGGAAGAAGTTGAGAATGAACGTAGTTGAGAAGATGAGAGCTAGATTTCTCTCATCGAGCAGTGCATGATTTAAATAGATTGCCATTGGAGGTGGTGAGTGCAGTTTATGTGAATGAATTCAGGAAAATTCATGACAGCTGGTATGGGGATATGTGACCTCTCTCAATGAGTCCCTAACTCCCTGTCTTAATAATAATGATTAATAATTGAGTACACGGTTCAAGCAGTTCTTCAAAAGAGCATATGCAAGCTGTTGTTAATTATACATTTGATAAATTATTGACTGTAAACCCAGTATGTGAAAGCAGCTTTGTGATAACTGATGTAAATTGGTTTTTTCATTTTATTTTTACACAAATTATGGATTCTACAACCAGGTTATAAATAATTATTTATCACTGTGTAACACTAAAGGAAAGGATGTAAATAAGTACAGATATTCCTTCACTAATCCTCAGTCCTCTGTGGTTTAATCCATAGTGAATAATTCATGTCTGGTTTGGCTCATTATGATATCAACAGAAGCTGTTTCAGGCATGAACTTGTTAATAGAGGAGATTTTTAATTAATATTATTTTAATCCTTTTATTAATCCTACTGGCTGCGCCATTGTTTTAATAAAGGATTTTTATTTATTTTATTTAATCTCTTTTTCTAACAATTATTTTTTTAATTCCGAGTGCTTTTATTTATTATATGCACAAATTTCTTTCAGAATCCAAAAATCACTGACTCAAGATCAAATTACAAAATAAATACATTTAATATAACAAAAACAATATATATATATATATATATACACTTTAAACAATATTACATAACTAACTACAAATTTAATTGGATCCAAGGCCTTTTTAAAAATAAACTTACACTTAAGACTAGACTAAACACTTTGTTTTCACAATGACAAAATGTTCATAGCCAGTTGCTTTCTCTGTCAAGGCCCCCTTTCCGAAGATATATGACTTTATTCTTCATTTGCATAGGATCCTTTCTCATCACTCATGTAGCACACATTAATTTTTCCTGACTCAATTCTGTCTCCTTTCCAGTGGAAATAATAATTAGATCCGGCATCCTTAAGACAAATGAAACTTCCTAATCAGTGTTTTCTCGAACATTCCTTTAGAACGTAAATGTTGGTCGATTTGTAGAGCCTCTGCTACTAATGGCTCAGTTAAGTAAGTTTGAGCGCGGTTAGTAGTTGAAAGGGGACTAATCGTTCGATGCTGTTGGCACACTCTCCCTCAATTAGTCTTTGGACTCCCTGGAGGTGTCTAATAATAATAATAATAAATAGCAATTTCTTCTTTTATTCACTAATGCTTATTGACAGTCTCAACTCTTCCACTTTAAAAAATTCATAGTTCTATGTGAACCTTTTCGGAATCTACTACTAATCTTCCAATTAGCGTTTCCTCGAATATTCCTTTTAAAATGATCAATAGCAATATTTTCTTTTATTTATCAATACTTATTCCACTTTGAAACTTCATAGTTCCATGATTCCTTTTTTTGGAATATACTATTGATTTTCCTCTGACTGTCACATAAAAAACTTAAGTTCCTCTAAACCTAAATATCTGCCAGACTGTGTTCTAATTTTCTCTCCGAACACACTCTTGTTTTTCTCTTCGTTACTATGATACCGAATGCTTTCTGTCAGCTGTCAATCACACATCAAACTTCTCGGCAAGCATGCACATTCCATGAAAGTGGCAAGCGAGAAACTAGGTATAATGGCTGACAAGTTGTCTCCGTTAGCGACAAGAGAATGTCTTCATAAAACACAAAACTTATGAACTCTACAACCAAGTAATAAATAATTATTTGTCACTGTGTAACACTAAAGGAAAGGATGTAAATAAGTACAGATATTCCTTCACTAATCCTTAGTCCTCTGTGGTTTAATCCATAGTGAATAATTCATGTCTGGTTTGGCTCATTATGATATCAACAGAAGCTGTTTCAGGCATGAACTCTTATCCAAGAAGAATTCTGAGGCCCTATTACATTACCCTAACTTTAATCAGAATTGTGGTGGTGGTTATTTGTGCTAATAGTGTGGGAGATTCTGATCCAAAGTGACTGTAAGTTTAGTTTCATTTTGTGAGATTTATTTCTCTTATACATGCCATCTCTGATATATGGAACATGCCTTGAATAGTTAGTCAATTCTTACATTGTTTACTTTGAAGATGAATCGAATTATTCTTTCAAAAATATTTGATGGTGAATTGATCAGTAAATAAAAATTTAGTATGTTTTAAGTGTTTTTATATTATGAAATCGCTTAACATTTGGGCATTAATTTAATGGCATATTTGGGTATTTAATTTTTCTGTGTTTAATCTGTTGGTTCTCTGTTATTTTCCTTTAGATTTTGCTGGAGCAACTTAAAAGTCAACTACAAGAATCCCAAAAAGCCCAAGAAGAGTTAAGATTTCTGCAAATGAAAAATGCAGATTTGCAAGATGAAGTGAAGGATTTGGGAAAGCAGTTGGAGAAAGCAAGAAGCCATCAGACACCTGTACATATAATATGTAGATAGTTGTAATTTTTCAAGGTTTTAACACTACTTCTATTACTACAAATTTAAAATAATGGATGATGTACTGCATTAGGTAGCATTTACCAGCCATTCTCCAAAACCTAGCTCAACCATCTGGCTTAAAAATATAGTACAGGTAACCCTCGTATAACGTGGATGTTAGGTTCCATAGAAATGCCATGTTATATAAATCGCGTTATGCGAGACTCGGATTACATAGAAAAAGTAGGGTTAGATTCCGCAATCATTTTTATTTTTAATTATATAAACAACAGTGACATACCCAACAAAAATATTTTTTTTATTTAATTCTTCTAATTCACGTAAGTTAAGAAAACATAAACTATGAAACAAATGTATAGTTTAAACTTATAAAATTACAAATTGTACATAAACTTCATTGCACATAATAAAGTGGATATTTCAATCGTCATCACTGTCTTCAAAACGAACATTTCGTAGATGTTCTTTATTTATGGGTGGCCAGAAGTCATCACTTTTGTATAATTATACAAATGAGAATGTATATTTTGTATAATTATACAATTTGTATAATTCTCATTGCATACTTCGGCTGGTTTAATTATCAAGAAGTCAGTAATAAGACCTTGCTTACCACTATGCTGCAATTTTTTATTAAGTTCATAATATGGAGCTAAACAAATATCCATTTGTCTCGTGAATTTTCTGGAGCCCTCCATTCTGGGGTCATTATCCATAAAATAGCTTTCTAACTTTCTTGCCAAGTCCAATCCTTCTCTAATTTCTTTAAACTGAATTTTTTAACGGATTCATCACAATCAGAATCTTCGACAGAACTTTCCCCGCATTTGGTTCGACGTCATCTATTAATTGTGCCAGTTCCTTCTCATTTAAATCTATTTACCCATCAATTAATTCACTAATTTCGTTTTCAATCATATTGCAAAAGCCCTCTATGTGGCCATTACTATAGAAATATTTTTTTTTACATAAAAAAGCATTACATGTTATATGTAACTCAGAAGAAAATAAGATTAACACACTTATGATTTTTAATACGCTTTCATGGCAGAAAACGAAGACAACTTTCAACAATAATTAACACTTTATACAGTAAACAATTGACGTACATGCGTGCTAAAGGGAATATTTCCCCTAAAATTCGCTACTTATAACTACATGCATGATACGGGCAGACACAAATTTAACGAAGCTAAAATTTGATTTTTAAGTCACGCGGTGAAAAATATATGAAAAGATAAAGGATTACTGTGATTTGTAGACCGCGTTATATCGAAATTGCATTGTATAAGTACCGTGTTATATGGGGTTGCTACAATTTGTAGACCATGTTATAGCAAAACGGTGTTGTTTAAGTACCTCGTTATACAAGGGTTACCTGTATATTATTATACTATATTTTAGTCAATTAAAAATTTATATTTAATATATTATATTTAGTGTATTTAGCAACATAATTGTAGAAATATTATTAGTTTAAGATAGTCTTAAAAATAGTAACAGACTGTTAGAACAAAGCAGTGGCAAAACTGAGCAGAAGTATTTCAGCATTAATAATGATAATATAAGTGAGGATAATTTGACATTGCATATGTCTGATTAAAACAGATTATTAGTCAATTGACCTAAGAATTAGAAAAATCGAGAAACATTTAAAGAAACTTGGGATAAAAATAATAATAATCAGAATGAGAAAAGCACTGAAGTTTGTGAGAATAATAACTACAAGGTAAGGCAATTAGAATATAAGAAAAATGAAGCAATATAGTATACCGATTTTCAATAATGAATTTTGAGCTTGCCAACACAGTCATTATTTCAAACTTCCCAGGGATGAAAATTAAAGGTGTAGCAAATGTAATAGAAAAACAAAAAAGTAAAGTAAAAGAGATGGATGTCTTGTTGGAACTAATAATTTAAGTAGCAGCAAATATAGTATGAGAGAAGTTATAAATGGACTATTGGAAGAAGCAAGAAGGAAAAGTGAGAGAGTGAAAATGGTTGGTTTACTATCAAGATACTAGTTAAGATGGATGGCTATGATAGCAAATGATTCAATGCACAAGCTGTGAGAAGAAATGGGTGCAAGTTTTTGGATTGGAGTGAGATTGATGGTACAAATGACTTGTATTAGAGGGATGGCTTGCACTTTAATTGATTTGACTCCAGGAGCCTGGAAAAATTAGTTATTGGGATGCAGCCTAATGCAGAGAGCTACAAAAACCAGATCATCATCATGGAGAATAGTGAGAATGTGTTTTTGTATGTCAGTTGCCATCTCTCCTAGGTACTGGCCTCATCCAAGAGGCTGAAATCCCAACCCACTTGACTAATATGGGATGAATTCGGACCAAACCTCCCAGATATGTGGAAAGGGCCTCTGCAACCTACCACTTTTTTTTTCTTGCAGGGACCTCACTCCACAATGCTAATATGGTTATGCTTTATAATACATCTCATGCTGCATCAATTGTTCTATCTCATTGGCTTTAACAGGCCTTTAAGGCCCACAACCCTACAAGCATGCTTGGATTTCGTAATCGAAATACGAGGATAGAATGGTCATCCCTATGCCTCGAAGTATTCCTGGCTATATCTCTCCCTGTGTTCAAGGGGCCGATTTGCCTGCTTGCGGGATGAAAAAAACGCTAGATAAACTGCAGAAAAAACCCTGCTGTCCACGCCCAAGACCGGCTAACTTGGTTATGGCTGAGGAAGATCCTTCAGCTCCTCATGTCGTCGACAGGAATCGAACCTAGGACACTCCTTCCCCAGTCATGCGGTTGCGAAGCACAAAGCAACTAGGCTAACCGCATGGACGCTGTATCGATTGTTGCACAAAATAATCAGAGCTGCATTCAGGGCCTAGGCAGAGAATTCTGTTCGAGAAATATATTACAGTCTCTAACAAAAGTCCTTGATATTGTGAATGAGGAATACCAGAAAAGGCATGCAATTAATCATAGAGGGGAACTTTACATAGGCACATGGAATGTATGGGGTCTATAGATGGGTACTCCTAATATTATCTGTAAAAAGATGGAGAGGTATAAAATCGACATCCTGGGAATTAGAGAGACCAGATGGAATGTAGGTCACTTTGAAAGACAGTATGATAAGCTAATTATTTATTCAGGAGGTGACTCAAAGCATCATGAGGTAGTTATGATACTGAACACAGTTAGGCAGTTGGAGAAACAAAGAGACACAGAGACTGAGGAATATAAGAGATGTAAGAGATAGAGAAGTCAGAAGAGCCATAAAGCAGGACAAGGAAAATTTTTATGCTAAAAAATGTGAAGAGATAGAGTTCCAGATGAGGAGGCAGAATTATAAAAGCATGTTTTGTTTAGTTTCTGACCTAAAGCATAAGTTTAAGCCCAAATCGAATGGGATTAAATGGGCTCCATTCCTGTTCATCAAAGACTGGAATGGATTAGTACTAACAGAAGAGCTGGAAATCAAAAACAGATGGAAAGAATACTGTGAGGAACTGTACAGAGAGGATAAGGAAAATTTGAAGGAGCCCTCTCACTCTCACCAAGAAAATTTTGATTTGGAACCTCTTCTTTAGCCATTATTATTATTATTACTTACGACATCTCCTTGGAGTCCATAGACTCATTGTGGCAGACCCATATCAACCATCATATACACAAATCCTATCATACCTCTCCTTGAATCCATTCACTATCAGGGAACTCACAACCAATTCTGGCAATCCATTCCACTCACTTATCACTCCACACAAAAAATCTGGTCTGCACACCCCTACTAACAGCTCTCTTACACAACTTCCACGTTCTCTGATTATTTGTCATATAATGCAAAATTACGTTTGCATCTTTATAAAACTCCTTTAATATCTTAAAAGTTTCTATCATGTCTCCCATTTTCCAGCTATCAACTAAACTTTATAACCTACAAACTTTCAACCTATCCTCATAGGGAGTATTTTACAGACCTGTCACCATTTTGGTCACTCATCTCTGAGTCTTTTCGACCATCTCCTGATCCCCAAGAAACCCAGATGACCAAATCTGTGCAGAGTAGTCAAGATATGGCCGAATCATAGCCTTATAATCATAGCCAAGAGGGTAATAACTTCCTGATCTTTTCTTGTTAGCGCTGTTTTCGACATCCAAGTAATTTGTTGAGCTATTTTACCAACTTTTGCAATATGCTCTCTGACCTTTAACTCTTTGTCCATCATTATCCCCAAGTCCCTAGCCTCATCAATTTCCTGCAAACCAATACCATCAATATGATACACAATAAAAATCAACCTTTTCAACCCAAAGTGCATAACCTAACATTTTGCAACATTAAATTGACAATCATTATCTTTTGCCCACAATGCCAATTTATTTAAATCATCCTGCAGGATATCTATATCACCTTTATCAACTATTGCTCTCCCTAGCTTGAATGAGCAATTAAACAGTTTAATGACAATGAGGCCCTTGGTGCAAATGGAATCCCGCCTGAGTTAATTAAGTCCACCCGAGATAGAGGGATAAGATTGTTTCATGGATTGATTATAAGAATATAGGAGACAGTATCATAGCCTAGAGACTGGAAGAAGTTGTTTTCCATACCATTACATAAGAAGAGTGATGTGAAGGATTGCAAGAACTATAGAATTATTAATTTAAAAATTCAATAGTTTAATAAATTGCAAGCAAGATTCATTCTAAATAGGATTGAGGCAGAGATCCATAAGGAACAAGCAAATTTTAGGAAAGGTAAGGGTACCAGAAATCAAATCATTTGCCTTAGACAGATCACAGAAAAGTATAAAGAATTTAGTCTCCATATGGTAATGTGTTTCATAGATTACTTTTGGCTGTGATCAGGATGTGAAATTGTGGGAAGTAATGAAAAGAATTGGTTTTCCTCAACATACTATCAGGTTGATAGCTAACTTACACAGTAAGCAAGAAGCCATGGTAAGAACAGGCATTGGATTAACTGACTGGGTTCAGATTTGAATTAGGCAAGGATGCCTACTATCTAATCACCTGTTTAGTATCTATGCTGAGGACATGATGTGTTTGTAGCATTGGATGAGCTTAAGACAGGAATTAGGACAGGTAGATTGATCAGTAATATTAAATATGCTGATGATATAGTACTCCTTTGTTCTTCCTTGTCATTACAAAGGAGTACTATATCATCAGCATACCTATGGTATAGTACTCCTATATTTGACTTTAGGATGGTTCTTAAAGGAAATACAGACATGGAAGCTCCTGAAAAAAAGTGTACCTTAATGGAGAAAAAATTGAGGAAGTCAGCAAGTTCAAGTACCTGGGATCCATTATTAATTTGAAGAATTGCTGTTCAGAAGATGTCAGAAGAAGAAGATTAGGAATAGATAAAACAAGTCAAAGACTTGTCAAATCTGGAAGACTGGATCTACACAGGAATAAATTTGAGGATTGTGGATGCAGCTGATTTTCCAGCTGCATCCACAATCTTAGACTTGGAATCTAAAGAAGAAATCTGAAATAGGAAAAAGTATAGCTACTTTTGAGATGTGATATTAGACAGAGTTGTAGAGCAGGTGCCCTCCCTCGATGAGTCTATGGACTCCCTGGAGGTGTCAAATTATAATAATAATAATAATAATACTAATAATAATACTATTACAGAAGGCTGATGAGGATATCATGTACTGAAAGGCAGACAAATGGAAGGGTGCTATAAAGGATTGGTAGAACTTAAGTCTCCTTAAGGATATTGACAGATGAAATACTTTCAATACACTGAAAGGATGGAAGAAGGACTTCTCAAAACAGTAATGGAAAGTTAAGTTCCTGGAAAAAGAGGAAGAGGTAGACTGTCAATGAGATGGATGGTATGTATGGAGTGACTGGTCTCAAGAGAATTGAAGCCTCCAGAAAAGCATACAACTGGATCACTTTGCAAGGACTGGTGCTGTACATCACCAAGTGACCAACCATACACCATCTGTTGATATCCAGTGAATAGATGGATCAATCCACCAGAAATCACCATGATAGAACATTAGTTTCTTTTTAGTTTGAACTGTTTCTGCAACAATTGTTCTACAACAAATGTGCATTTTGCAACATTTGTAATTTGCGGTCTGCAGTTGCTTAGTTGAAATCCAGCAAAATATTTAGTAACCAAAAAAACATCTTGTTCCTTTGGTGTTGTTTATACCATGAAGCACTGCTATGAGCAATTATGCATGTATAAATTATCTGTATGTAAATATAATTTGTATTAAGTTGTGTCATAATATCTCCTCAATTTTGTCAAATTTTAAGTGAGACTTTTTTGAGATGAACTTAAACAGCTCTGATTTTTTTTTTTTTTTTAACAGGAAATGAGAGATGTATTGGCATTACAAGATGAAATTAGGGAATTAAAGCAAAAGTAAGATTTTTTTTATGTCTATTCAGTTTAAATGCTTATTTATAAAATGCAGTCTGCTTAATTGAAATTATTCAAACTACACTATAATTTGAATTTGAATTAATGTTAATGCATATTGAGGATTGAGAGCTTTAAATCTGATCATATCGTCACAATGTAATTGTGAATGAGGTTTCACACTTTCCTCCAGTTCAGGGGTCAGCAACCTTTTTAGACTCGCGGACTACATTCATCTTTTATTTTTAATAATTGGGCCACAAGCATTTAATTAAGAGAAAATAGTGAGTGAAAAAAATACTTAAGCTATCAATTTTTATTATATCAATCTTAAAAAAACAGAGAAATTTTTCAAGTACGAGATATGAAACAAGCAATGAAAATGAAACTAAATGAAAAATTATCACATAAAAACAAATAATATAGTTTATGCATCACAATATGGGTGTCTCCCTGCTTAATGTGAGTTTTGTGATTGTTTTCCCTTAGCCAAATTATCTATATCTACTTTGTAACCTGAGGTGCAAATTCATGAATCAATCAAGAAGAAAATTTATTTTTTCTAAAACTCATGGCAGAAAATGCTTGTTTACAAATGCATGTGCTTCCAAATGTAATATCATCTTCTTTGCAAAATTAATTAATCCTTTAAATTTTTTTGGTAAGCATCGATAAAATTTTTGGATATTTTCTAACGAAAATGCGTTCTTTAATGTTTCATTGTGTTATAATTCCAAAACTTCCATTTGTAGTTGCTTTGTATGTCATCAATGTCGACATTAAAAGGGTCCAAAAATAATCGCATTTTGATGCTATTTTTATGAAAATTCACAAATCTTGTTGAAAATTCCATTTGTAAATCTTCAATAATACCAACAAAAGTTTCCTTTTGTGTTTTCCATCCAACTGTAGATGCAGATTTGCAAATATATATAATGACGTTTCTTCAACAGACATAGTTTGCCTTCAAAAGCTTTTATTTCAGAAAACAGTTCTGCTAATAATTTACCTTGGCCCTATAGGTTCAAGTTAAGTTCATTAAGGTACGTTGTAATATCTACCATAAATGCAAGAGACATAATCAAGTTTTTATCCAGTAGTTGTGGGATAGTATTTTCGTGTTCCATCATGAAAATATATATTTCTTCACGTAAATTTAAAAATCTTTTTAGCACAACACCTCTGCTTAACCATCTAACAGCTGAGTTAACGTCCTTATACTCTGATTCTATATCAATCAAGAATTCTTGAAATGGCGGTGTTTCAGACCGTTGCATCGGATGTAATTTGCAGTTGATATCATGATGTCCATAATGTCTTTCATTGATGATAAAATTTTGCAACAAAGTGCTTTCTGATGCAGTTATTCTAATTTAAAATTGACCTATGTATTATCACAGATAGTTGTTGGAAGTTTTTCAACTTGGTTATACTATAAATTAAAGATACCAAGAAATTATATACTTGGTTTAATCCTTTATCCAAGTGTAAGCAAACAAAGTTTGTGCCTGAAATATAATCATCCCTAGGTCTGGCTCCCACTGACAAGACCTGAATAAAGGTTGAAACTGGTCTGGATAGTGACCCTTCTTATAATGCATAGCATTATACTTATATACACACCTTATTATACTCTCTCCTGATTATATTTCAGGTGCAAACTTTATTTGCTTACACTTGGATAAAGGATTAAACCAAGTATATAATTTCTTGGTATCTTTAATTTATATACATTATTACAGCTGGACAGCCTTCTTTAAATAATCTTTTAGACCAAAAATTACTTCTGTGTGAAACATGTAACTTATTTTAGCAAAGTTTGTGGCTAGTTTGGATGGACTGCAAAGATTAGTTTTTCTGTTGCAAGTTTTTCCATTGGTTATACTATAAATTAAAGATACAAAGAAATTATATACTTGGTTTAATCCTTTATCCAAGTGTAAGCAAACAAAGTTTTTGCCTGAAATATCTTCAGGACTGAGGCAACTCATTGTAAAGGTGATATGACTTCACATCACTTGCCGTAGTATCCCATAATGCAAAACACATCTCCTTGCAGACATGTATACTGTTATGCATTATGGGAAGGGTCACTACCCAGACCAGTTTCAACCTTTATTGAGGTCTCATCAGTGGGAGCCAGACCTAGAGGTAACACCAAGGTTGAAGTAATGCAAAAGTTATATTTTTATATATGAGTTGCCAAAAGGTGTCACACCTTATTATTATAATACTCTGGATTAGCGATAGTTAGTTGTTGAAAGTTTTTCCACTTGGTTACACTATAAATTAAAGATACCAAGAAAACATGTCTGCAAGGAGATATGCTTTGCATAATGGGATAATGCTAAGGCAAGTGATGTGAAGTTATATCACCTTTGCCACGAGTTTCCTCAGTCCTGAAGATACTTCAGGCGCAATCTTTGTTTACTTTTTCTTGGATAAAGGATTAAACTAAGTATATAATTTCTTGGTATCTTTCATTTACCAGTTTTTCTGGTTTCAGGTAGCTAATGTCCATTGGTTCATCCATTCTATCCATAGTGCTGGAAACTATGTGCTCAAGGAATCTAGCAAGGCAAATGAGAATCCAATTTACAAATAGGATAGAAAGTGCTGTACAGATTGATCTTTTGAAGAATCCTTGTTCTTTCTAATCTTCTATAGAACACAAGAAATATGCTCTGCATATGTTTTGATTAAACTCATTTTCTAATCAAGATTCGGGGGGGGGGATCAGATTTATATAAAGTTTCTATTCATCTTTTACTTGCAGTAGACCATAAACTATAGTCTGCAATTCAGCTATTGTTTAATCAGCATGTCAAAGATGGAAGATAGCCTTTAGATTCAACCTTAATTGTGAATTAAATTCAGGGATGAAGACTTGATTTTTTGATTTTGTCCAGAAAGATCATTAATTCTATCTCTAATTTTTGTGCATGATATACATATTCCATATGGTGAGTCTCCCATTCAGAATTATAGAGCATAATTACTCTATAGATGCTGCCTGAGCTTTCCATGTTCTCTTACATAGTGCCTTATGTCTGTCTGTGTATCTTTCCATAGCAAGAGAAGTAGCCAGCATTAGTGATTGAAGGGCTTCAGATTATCAGCTAAGGAATATTATTGAATAATGACACTGTAAAAACCTATCATCAAGTTGGAATCTGTATTCTTCATAAAGAATGATAAATGCTCTGCATTATCATGATTAATTAGGTTAACAGTTTAGTTATTACAGTTGATACAATCTACTATAGCAGTGTTTCTCAACCTTTCTAAGCCCAAGGACCAGTAAAATGCCCAAAACAATTCTATGGACCATTAAGTTATGTAATTTTTTTTTTACATGTATATGGGGATTACCAACATTTTGGAAAAACTGTTGGTAATCCCCATATACAAACCATATACTAACATAATAAATCTAAAAGCATGTTTTGAATATATATATGGAAACATAATTAATTAAGTCGGAAATAAACTATTAAAAGTGTATCATCACTGAACAAAGTTTTAATTTTTATTAAACAAATAAAAGGTATCAATTTCCGATTTGCTGTGGACAAATGAATGGGTATGTCAGTGCAGTCCTGCTGAAACCCTCATTCATCTGCCCACAGCAACCTTTATATTTTACATGTTATCTCCCATTCATCTTCCCACACCCATTAAGCTCACCCCACAACAACTTTTTTAGCACCATTGGTACCATGGACAAATGAATGGGGAATGCCAGCAACGTTCTGCTGATACTTCATTCATCTGCCCACAATGACATTTATCTTTAATCCCCATTCATCTGCCCATACTCATGAAGCCATACAACAACTTTTATCTTCACGCACTCTCTGATTCGATCTGCGACATGTAAACTGTTCCATTCGCTAAGTGCATTGTGAGATGAGGGAAAAATGGTGTTCTTATCTTACTCCAGTCATCATAATACTGAATACAAACTTGTCATCCATGGATGACATCCCTTGTCCTGTCCAAACCATCCTTGCATATACCCAAAAATTTCACTCAGAACATCCCAAGGCCATTAATTCCCCCCCCTCCCCATCCACACACACACACACACACACACACACACACACACACACACACACACACACACACTTCTGGCCGACTTCTGGCCCATACGAATCACCTTATTTCCCTGACGAGTTTTCCATGACCAGCAAAAAAATTTAAGACATCCTGTTATGTGAGGTCCTTCCCAATATCTATAAACAGTCAAACTCACGATGTCAGTTGCAAAGTGCCATCCATGTGGCTGGGCACATTTTCCAGCTGTCGACCGTATGCCATATATACCACATGCATGTGATTTGTACTAATTGTGTTATGATGGTGGTTTTAATTACCATATATGTCAGCATATAAGACGAGGCTAAATTTTAGGCTATTTTTTTTTAGATTTTAAACTTATGTCGGTTGTATAAGACACCCCCCCCTCCCAATTTCTTCTTTCTTGTATTAATGCAATGTTAGGTATTGTTGTTATGTCTGTTATTTTTTTGCATAGCATACATTTCATATTTATGCAAATTACCTAATTAAAAGCAATTAGTTCCAATTTTATTTAATTATTAATTTTGCATTTTTTTAAATTTTAGGATTATTAAAATTGTTATAATTTGAAATCATGGAACCAGCAACAAAACGAAGAAAATATGTAGTTCAATTTAAAATAAGGGTAATTGAAATGGCAAAGCAAACTAATAACTGTGCTGCTGCAAGAAAGTTTGACATAACCAAGAAGATGGTAAGAAAATGGAAAAAGCAAGAAGATATTTTAAAAAAATTGACAAAGAAAAAATCTGCGATGAGAACAGGGATCACCTGATGGCCACAACTGGAAAATCACGTTGGTATTCAAACAAAGGCATAATGGTTATCTTGTTACAAGAAATATGATTAGAGCATATGCACTAAAATGGTCAAGATTGAATCTGGATGAAAGTATAGAATTTCAAGCTACTTCAGGATGGTGTAATCGTTTTATGAACAGACAAAATCTGGTAATATGACAAAAAACGAAAATTGCTCAAAAACTACCAGCAGATCTTGAACACAAACTTATCAGTTTCCATAAATTTATTATTCAGTTGAGACAAGGACATAAATTTCTATTGTCAAATATTGGAAATATGGATGAAACTCCTATGAGCTTTGATATGATAAGCAATAAAACATTGGAGTCTAAAGGTAGTAAGAGTGTGCTAGTTCGAAGTACAGGTCATGAAAAAAACCCAAGGTTTATGGTTGTGTTGTCATGTTTGGCTAATGGAACCAAGTTAAAACCAATGATCATCTTCAAACATAAAATTAAGCCTAAGATAAAATTTTCTTCAGGTGTTTTTGTACATTTTCACAAAAAAACGATGGATGGACGAAAATTGTGTGAAATTATGGATAAATGACGTGTGGAACACACAACCAGGTGGTATAAAGAAGAAATGCAGTTTATTAGTATGGGATATAGTTCATAGTCATTTAACTGAGAATACTAAAAGTCTTTTAGAAAAAAAAACACAAAAATTGCTGTTATAGCAGCAATTTTTGTGGTGTTATACCAGGTGGTTTAACTTCTATATTGCAACCATTAGACGTCTACTTGAACAAACCATTTAAAGATCACATGCGAGAAGAGAGGAATAATTGGATGTTGACTGGTGAAAAATCATTTACAAATGGTGGATCTATGCGTGCTGCATCACTTGATATGCTGTGCAATTTTGTGAAAAGCATGGAATGAAGTAAAAGTAGAGACTGTAATAAAATCATTTAAAAAGTGTGGTAGCTCTAATATTATGGATAGTATGGAAGATGATCTGTTGTGGGACACTGATGATGATGAAAACGAAATCAATTCACCGGATTCAAACTGGGATCCATATGATGATCATTTCAACAATGAATCTGAAGAGAACTATTTTCAACAGATGATTAAGAACATTAACATGAAAATTGAGATTAATAATTATTATTTGTTTTTTAAGACTTACATCTATTGTAATATTTTAAATAAATTTATGCAACAAAAAATTAATTTCATTTGTTTATAAACGCTGCCTATTTTCTTATATGACGATGTTTTGTAACTACCTAAATGTTCATCCAAGAAATTAAGCTTCCCTTTTTATACTTGCCGCATAACATGACCCATGATTTCGAGGGGTTTTCTGTGGTATTTGAGAGTCGTCTTATATGCCGACATATATTATATCCATCCTGTTTTATCTACAGGCAACAGTGGTCATCGTAAGTCTGCAAATTCATTAAACGTGTGGTGGTTTTATTTATATCCGTCCTGTGTGCTGCTTGTATTTGTTACATTGTGATGTGTGTTTCTGTATATACCATACGGATGTTGTTGTCTGCATGCAACAGAGGCTGCATATTCCTGCAACCAACCATATGAGATATGGAACTTCGCAAGATGCTGGCAGCTATCCTCCTCATCAGCAGAGCTGAGCCTCACCATGATGTCACTTTGCGTAACTTTTGTTTCATACCCGATTTTGGAAATGGATTAATTCCAAAGCCAGTAACAAGAATAATCAGAAACTGTAGTCAAAATAAATAATACAATATAATTATGTTACTACTTACTTTTAATGAGATGGTTTGGCTTCTTGGCCTTTGCAGAGTTGCTGGATATCTGGCTTAATATTGGTGAACTTCAGTCAAAGATCGGCACACACACACACACACTAAGATGATTTCTGTATTTTGTTTTTAATTGAAGGAGCGATGAAAATCCTTTCTCACAAAAATAGATTGTAGAAAACTACAACGATTTTCAGTGCTTCTTTAGATAATTCAGTAAATTCACTTCTTGCTGAAGGCGAGATCCAGAATCGAGCCAAACCAAGATCACAGAATTGCATTTTAAGGCCCACTGTTACTTGAAAGCTCAATTAACTGTTCTTTTTTCAATAACGAAATGTCATTCTTGTGACTATAAGCCTGAAATAGATCTCGAACCCACAGAAATTTCTGTGGGTTCGAGATCTATATGCCGTCACATTGTGCATTGGAAAATATGTTTAAAAATTCTGTTTCAGAGTTTTGAGGTGGTCAGAAACCCTTTCCAGAAACACAGAATCAACAAAAAGATCATTTTCCACTAAAAAGGATTCCAATGTTGGAAAAGATGCAAATTATTTGTCTTGTACATAATTAATGCACAACACCAGTTTTTTGTTTTGTTTTTTTCTTGAATAACTTTATTTTGTCATAGGCATCAAGAACAGTTAAAGAATTTCTCTGAAGGGAGAGATTTAGTTCATTTAATTTTGAAAAAAATGTCTGAAAGATGGGATAGTGTTGATAACCATACTTTGTCAACAAGGAGTGATGCAAAATTAGAATTACGTTCATTTACAAACAATAGGCCTCATACTTTGCTTCAAATGCATACATAACTGACGATGGTAAATGTCCCCTAACCATTCCAGACACCCAACATACAATGTCCCCTATATCCTTTTGCCAGGATGAAATCAGAAAAATACTGTCCCAATTAGACACAAAAGTCTCCTGGCCCTGATGGCATTCCCCCAATTGTCCTGAAAAATTGTGCTCCAGAACTGACCCCTATCCTATGTCACCTATATATACTCTCCTACTCCACTGGAATCTATTCCACAAACTGGAAATTGGCCTATATTCAGCCCATTCCCAAGAAGGGTGACAAGTCACTGCCATCCAATTACCGCCCTATCTTGCTTACCTCAGTCCTGTCAAAAGTAATGGGAAAAATCATCAATTCCCAACTCCTACACAATCTTGAAGACTCTCACCAAATAAATGACTGCTAGTATGGATTCCGCTACTGCCAATCAACAAGAGATCTACTCACATACGTCACCCATCTCTGGACAAATGCAATGGCGAGGTTTGGCGAATCTCAAGTGGTTGCACTAAATATCTCCAAAACCTTTGACTGGGTCTGGCACAAAGGCCTACTAGGCAAACTACCATCATTCGTCTGACCCAGAACTTCTGTAGTTGAATTGCCAGCTTTCTGTCTGGATGCACACTGTGTGTGTGATGGTGGACAGTTCCCTATCCTCTCACCATTCAATTAATGCTGGGGTTCCACAAGGTTCTGTCCTCTCACCAACCCTCTTCCTGCTATATATCAATGACCTACTGCAATTGACCTCCAACCCAATACACAGTTTTGCAGATGACAGCACACTACACTCCTCGCTCACATTTGATAAGCCTTACCCTACACAACTCACCTCAACCTACAGAACATCAACCACCACCCTCAACTCCAATCTCCAAGCCATCCTACAATGGGATTCGGATAACTGCATAAATTTCAACGCCAATAAAACCCAGTTCTGTACTATTTCCCATAAAAAAAGAACCAGTTTGAGATCTCGCTTCTTGGAATCACCCTCACATCAAACCTCTCCTGGCATAAACATATCACAACCATTGCATCCTCGGCCTCAAAAAAAAACTAGGATTTCTCTTTCGCTCAAGGCGTTACTTCACCCCCCCCCCCCGAACAGCTATTAACATTATACAAATCACAAATCCACCCAGCTATTAAATACTGCTCCCACATATGGGGTGGGCCCCCTAAAAGCTCTCTCTCAAAATGCTCGACTCAATACAGAGGAGAGCAATTAGACTTATCAACGATCCATCCCTTACCAACTCCCCCCCCCCCCCCCACACACACACACACTTTCACACAGACATATGGTCTCTGCAGTATGTATATTCTACAAATATTTCAATGGGAAATGCTCATCTGAAATAACATCAATAATTCCTCCGCTCAGTAATAAGCTCATTGGAACACATACAGCTGCTGCACAACATCCCTTCACAGTACACCTAGAAACAAGCAGAACAAGTTTCTTTTCCTCTTCCTTCATCCTTACAACTGCTGCACTGTGGAACAGTCTCCCACCTGCTGTGTTTCCCAAGGAATACAATTTAAAGTCATTCAAATCAAATGTAAACAAATTCCTCCTTTCCTAACCCACCACCCATACACGGTACTAATGTACTGTAGGTTGACCAATCAACCTCCTGTGTATGAGCCCAACATAAAAAATAAATAAAATAAAACTTCATGTGCCTTAATTGAAATAATCTTGTTAATACGTTGCCTCTGGAAAGCCAGCGAATTTCAGAATGAAGCAAAAGTTGTATATATTCACTGCCCATTTCATCGCAGACTACTGAAAATAATCTGTTATTTAACGGTCGAGCCTTAATAAAATTAACTAGCTTTACAGCATTGTATAGCACAGTTTTAAATTCTGGTGGCATTCCTTTGGAGGCCAACCTTTCCCTATGTCATACATTGTTTCATAAACAATATACCCAATTCATATCTGGAGCCACTTCTTTGACCATAGAGACAACCTCCAACTATGCCTGCCTGTAAGGGCGCGAGCTCCATCCGAACTGAAGCCCATGCATTTTTCCCACTGGATCTTCACCCTTTGTGTATTATGTAAATATTGAGAGCGTGAAATATTTCTTCTCCAGTTGTTCGGAATGACAAAGTTCTACAAAACTGAATATCATCATGAATGTTGTTATCATGCACATATCTTATGTAGTATATTAACTGTGCATCATCTGTAACATCAGTAGTCTCGTCTATTTGTAATGCATGATAAGAGCTTTTCTTAACTCTTTTGATTAACTGAGATTCTACGTCACCTGCCATATCATTAATTCTGTGACCTACTGTGCTATTGAAAGATGAGTCAAATCAACATCTTTTAGTAACTTGTTGCCATAGTTTTTACCACATCTTTTATAGCTGGAAGTGGTAAATTTTCCCTGACAGAATGAGGTTTCCCTGCTATCACTATGCACAAACTTAAGAGAAAAATGCCTGGCTATTATTCGAATCACTATGCACAAACTTAAGAGAAAAATACTATCACTATGCACAAACTTAAGAGAAAAATACCCAGTGCCTGGCTATTATTCGAACCCATTGCCGAAACTACATCTTTCCCATGATTTAATGTCACAAAATTTGCTTATTTTTCACATCACAATGTTTAGTTTCTAAATGTCAGAGTTTCGGAGGTTTCATGCACTCATTCAACAACACTTCATAATACAAAACACATTGAGGTTTCTGTTCACTTTCATTTCTACACCAAGTAAATCCAAATTCCAAATATGAACTGTTATATTTCCTATTGTATTTTTTCTTTGAACTGCTTGTTTCTTCTACTTTAATAGTATCAGATTTACTTGCCTTTACAACACGTTTATCAATTAGGTTTCACCTGTTTCATTTGCTCTTCTTTTCCAAGGCCTAGTTCAAAGCCACTTTTCCATTATTAAAAAACGTTTCTGAAAACTATATAAATATTTTTTGGAAACATTTTTATTTCCTTAATTCCCTTAATATACACACACACACACACACACACATATATATATATTAAGGGAATGTTCCAGGGAACTGATAGTAACATTGGCCTGCCTGTTTAATAAGAGCTTAGCAACAGCACAGGTTCCAAAGGAGTAGAAGGAAGGTAAAATTGTTCCACTGCATGAAGGTGGTGATAAGGCTGTAGCTTCAAATTATAGGCCATTCTATATATCTGGAGTGTGGTGAAGTTCCTGGAGAGATTGGTGAGAAGTAGGATACAGAAATGGGTTGATAACAGCAGTATTCTCTGTGGTTATAAGCATGGATTTTTTAAGGGGAAGATCATGTTTCACTAACTTATGTACTATAACAAGGTGACTAATAACTTGGACAGAGGGGGATGCATATACAGTGGTGTACTTGGCTTTTGCAAAGGCTTTTGATAGACTGCCACATGACAGTCTATCAAAAGTGAAACAGATAAATTTAAACAGATGGAATTGGATAACAGACTTGTGTGTTGGATCAGTGAGAGTGCAGTATCTCAAAAGAGAAAGGTCACCAGTGGTGCACCACAGGGATCAGTTTTGGGGCCATTGGTGTTCAATTTGTATGTTAATGATATTGGGTATTATATCAAGCAATACTTAGTCTTTATTTGAGTTGTGAGTCAGCAGTTAGAATTGAAGGAAGTACAGGAAGATGGTTTAATGTTAAATCTGGTGTGAGACAAGGATGTACATTATCCCCTCTGTTATTCATTATCTATATGGATCACATTATGAAGGAATGTGGTATTAAACCTGATATCAAAATTGGAGATGTTAATGTCAGCTCTTTGCTTTATGCGGATGATGTTATACTTCTAAATAAATCCGCTACAAGTCTGCAAGAGTCTTTGACTAAATTGAATAGCTGTTGTAATAGATATGGTATGAAGGTCAGCAATAAAAAGACAAAGACAATGAAAATAGGCAGAATCATTGAAAATGTCAACTGTGTTGTGAATGGGGAACCTGTGGAACAAGTAAAACATTTCAGCTACTTAGGCACAATTTTTACTGAAGATGGTAAACTAAATATAGAAATAGACAACAGAATCAGCAAAGCTGGTATCGTGGGAAGTCAACTGAATAAATTCATATGGAATAAGAAAGAAATTAGTCGGAACACTAAATTAGCTGTATACAAGACTGTGTTCAAACCAATTTTAACTTATGGATCTGAGAGCTGGGTCAGAAGTAAAACACTTGACCAAAGACTAGAGACCGCAGATATGAGAGTCCTGAGAAAGATTAGAGGCGTGAACAGATGGCATCAATGGCAATATCATATTAAAAATGAGGATATTAGGAAAGAACTTGACATTGTCAGCATCCAGGAATGTGTTAGCAGAGCTAATCTCAGATGGTATGGTCACTTAAATAGAATGGGAGAGGAAAGATTAGCAAAACAAGTGTTCTCTGCCAGGTCGGCTGGAAAACGACCCAGAGGAAGACCAAGATATAGGTGGATTGATACGGTACAAAGTGCCTTAGACGATAGAAATATAAGATCTGATAATGTTGGAGTCTTGACAAGTAACAGACTGATTTGGAGGAAAATTGTAGATAGGAAGTTAGTAATGATGTAATTTTTCCATGTTGTACTGTCATATCCTGTACACCCCTTGAGGGTACATGGCAGGAATTTGATGATGATGATGATGATGATATTGGGTTGGGTTTAACTAGTGATATCTAGCTTATTTATTTATTTATTCGTATGGCATGAATATCAAAACATGCAGTACAATACACTTTAGTAACATATAAAATTAAAAGTCAAAAGTCATTTTAAAAACCAATAAAATTAAAAGGTTACATCCATATTGGTCAGATAGTTCATAGCTTCGGGTGTAGCACTTAAAAAGTCCAATTTGTCTCCTGAATATGCTCTGAGATAACACTGAGTCACAATATGGTTCACAGTTTGTCTCTGAGCTCCACAATCGCTATTCGGGGATGGTCGTTTACCCCATTTAAAAAGCATGTCTGCACATACACCATGACCAGTTCGTATTCTATTAAGCTGAGTCCAGGATTTTCGTGGGAGGTGTGAGCAAGCATCAAAACTTTCTTGTAATTCATTGAGAGAAAATTTTGTGATGTCATCTGTATGGCTGTCCCACTGTTCTTGCCACTTTTGCTTCAAGTCAAAGTTAGAATGTAGTAGTAGTAGTTGGGCTAATTGTAGTGGTGGATGTCTTGATCTCAATCATCATACACTTAAGTCTCAGAGATCTAAATGTATTGGTAGGGCTGTGTTTTTCCAAGATTTTCTTATACTCATGTAAGAGAGCCTTAGTCCTGCGCAGATTCGGTGGAACAATGTTACTAAGAGCTGGAAGCCAGTGTGTGGGCGTTGATTTAATTGTGCCAGAAATCAGTCTCATTGTATTATTTAGTTGGCTATCAACAAGTTTACCATGTGTGCTATTTAGCCACACTGGTGAGCAATATTCGGCAACAGAGAAAACTAGACCAAGAGCAGTAATCCGCAGATTATCGGCTGTTGCTCCCCATGTCGTGCCTATTAGTTTTTGTATTATGTTGTTACGGGTTCTTAACTTAGCAGAAACGTTTGTTAGGTGTTGCTTGTAAGAGAGCGTGCGGTCTAGGGTAACACCCAAGTACTTTGGAAACTTATTGTGTCGTAGTAAACATCCTTCAAAGAAGATATGCCAAGTGACATCTGCCATGTGATTATTAAGGTGAAAGCTTGATACGTCTTGTGTTTTGTCTGGATTGAGCTGGAGCCTCCATTTTTTATAATATTCACCTATAGTTTTCAGATCTTTTGTAAGTACGTCTTCAGCCTGACTCATGTTTTTGTGTCGAATGGCAATTACAGTGTCATCAGCATAACAGAACTTGTGTGAGATGGTAGCATGCAAGTCATATGTGTATAGGTTATAAAGTAAGGGTGCCAATACTGACCCTTGTGAAGACCATTATTAAGTTTTCATTGTCGGGACATTTTATTTCCTAATATAACTTGAAAGAAACGTTCAGTGAGCATGGAGGAAATTAAGTGTGCAGTCCGTTTACATGGGACAGTGCTAAGAAAATTGTATATAAGACCTTCACGCCATACTGTATCATAGGCTGCTGTTAGGTCCAAGAAGACAGCTGATGTTTTTTCTTGCTTCTGAAATCCAGCTTCTATGTATGATGTTAAAGTGAGCACTCACTTGATCACAGCAACCACGTTTTTCTCTAAAACCAGCTTGTTCAATCGGGACATGCTGCATAATTGGTGTGGACAATCTGTTGTACAGAAGGCGCTCTAACATTTTATAGGTGCAACTCAATAAAGCAATAGGTCTGTAACTTTTTGCCTCCTGGGGTAGTTTTCCAGGTTTAAGAATAGCAACTATTTTTGACTTCTTAAACTGGCCAGGTAGTCGGCCAGTCAATAATATATCAGAAAAGAATTCACAGAGCCATTTTATAGTATTTGGCCTGCTATTAATCAGAAATTCAGGATGGACACCATCAAAGCCTGGGACCTTGCCTACTTTGATATCTTTTATGACGGCTCTTACTTCATCTATAGTGAAGATTGAGGCATATTGTGAGAAAGCAGGGGCATTTATTTTTAAAGCTCTAAGTTCTTTCTTAACTTTCTTGGTATGTTCACAGTCCCTAGGTGCTCTTGACATATTAACGATTTGATTAGCTATTTTCTCAGGAGAGATGATTGTGCTTTTTCTTTTAGGTAGATTAGTTGTGGATAGTTGTTGGAGAAGATTCCAAGCTTTTCTACTTGATCGTTTGAAGTCAAGGTTTTCAACCGTATCAATCCATTTTGTTTTTCGAGATGAGTTCAGCTATGTAGTAATTCATCTGCTATTTCAGGATCTTCACTTTTCAGGAACTCTCTATAGAGATTTTCACTCTCTTCATTCCATCCAGGGGCATAATCTTTTCTGTAACCTCTAGGGATATATTTTTTCGCAGTTGATATGATTGCTCCTACAAATCTCTTGTACTCTGCAACTCTAGCAGGTATCCACCGAACGCATTTATCCAATTCATTCGCAAAATTTCTCCAATTTGCTTTTTTAAAATTCCAATGGATCGTGGAAAGTATCTTGCTATAGGTAGTGTCATACCAATTTTCAGTAACACCGGTCGATGTTGACTGTGTGGGAAGTTAGAAAGTACATATCGTTTTGCTGGTAATGTTTGCCCTTCTGTGTTTATTGAAACAAAACATAAGTCTGGATTAGACTCTGTTTGCCATGCTGATGATCTAAAGGTGTTTCTATCTTTGGCATCAAATACAAGGTGTATATTATTTATTTTTGCCCATTGAATGAGGGTAGTCCCGCAGTCGTTGTTATCACGGTACTTCCATTCTTCATGATGACTATTAAAATTACCAATCCATACTGTTGGATGTTGATAAGTAGGTATCACATCTATAGACCATGATGTTAAAGGAGGTTTATAGACATTGACTATTGTTATGTTGTGAATTTTCACACTCACAAGATGGGTATCGTTATCACATCTCGTTGTCAGAACAGAAGCATTTTCTATATCATCCTTGATATATATTGCAATGCCATAATTCCGGTGGTATGTAGCACCAATCAGAGTGTAACCAGTTATTTTTCCTCTTCTATTAAGGTCGTCTTCATTTTCAGCATGTGTTTCTTGAAGAAGCACAACGTCAATGTTATTTTCTTGTAGTATTTTGCAGAGATAGTCACATTTTGCTCTGTTAATTCCCTCGACATTCAGTTGACACATCTTAAGGCTAAATCCCAGTTTTTTGTCAGCATCATCAATAAAATTAGAAAAATCAGTATTGTTTGACTGCATGCCTTAGCCAGGAGAACTAATTGTTAGACTGGCTGCCAAATCGCTCTAGCTCAATTAGCGTTACCCAGGGTGCACCACAAGGAGGCGAGCTAGATTACACTCCGATATCTAGCTGTTTGCAGATGATGTAAAACTGGGCAGAGCAATGCACAATCAGGCTGATGTTTTAAAGAGCATTGCATGAATGGGCAGGTAAGTGGAACTATCAGTTCATTGTTGCCAAGCGTAAAGTTTTGAGATTTGGTAAGCAACAATGGGATGCAAACTATACACTTGGTGGGGAAACTTTAACAGAAGTAGAGGAGATGAGAGATCTAGGAGTGATGGTGGACAAGGACCTGAAATTCAGGGCCACATTGCACAAGTTGTGAAGACATAACATCGAATAATGGCAATGATGCGGAGAACCCTGACATGCAGAAATAGAGAGATTATGATTCCATTGTATAAGGCCTTGATCAGGCCTCATATGGATTATTGTGCACAGATTTGATCGCCAGGGTTTCATGGTGACAAGGATATGTTGGAAAGGGTACAGAGAAGATTCACAAAGGTAGTCAGTGGTCTTTGGAATGTGGAGCAAGAGGACAGATTGAGAGAATGTAAGTTGCAGAGCCTCATGAATAGGAGGAAGAGGGGGATATGATTGAGATATAAGCTGGTCAGGGGTTGTTATCAGGTAGACGCGGAAGAGATTTTTCATAGAATGGGATTGGGGAGTAGAACAAGAGGCCTTTGCTGGAAACTGTATAAGGAGGGTGTGAGCAAAGGAGTGAGAATTCCTTTTCAAGCAGTTTAAGACGCGGCTGGATGAGCATTATATGCAATAGTGAGTACCTCCCACGATGAGTCTCTGACTCATGATGTCAAATGTTGATAATAATATAAATACTGGGGTTAATTAACTCATGACTCACTTTGTCCAAGTATCATTTACACTTCTGAAGGTATAATGAGCCTTGGTTGAATGAGGAAAACCTTCAGTAATAAAAATCAATAAACAACAAGCAATTGGTTGAAATGTGGATAACACATGTTCACTTCAAATCTGACAAAACAGCAAGGGAAGGTGGAAACAATAAAACTATATTGTTGTTCACTTCACACCTCTTATTATTCATCATTCTGCCACTACAAATTATTGTAGTGCCAGAATGAGGAGTAATAAAAGAGGGATGAAGTGAACGACAATATAGTTTTATTGCTTCTGCCTTTGAACATTCTGGCGCTATTTATTGTTGTTGTTTTTAAAGTCTCCATTTGATTTCAATAATTTTTACTTATTCAATTTTAATTTGTTTAGATAACAAAAAAATATATATTTATTTAATTAATTTGAGTTCTGCCTCCGGACCACCTGTCCCATCGTCATGAACCACCTAAGAAACACTGCACTATAGGTATCCTGTTATGAATCTCAGGAGGATGACTTTTTGTATTCTAAATTTCTTATATGATATCCTTGTATCATACAGGATATCATACAAGAAATTAATTTCTTGTATCCTAAAAAATTTTAGCAAGGTCTGGGCTGATGTATCTGTATATGCAAGCATGATCTTGAGTAGTAGTTTCCTATTGTAATCTGTGTGTCCAAGTGATGATGATGACACTTGTTTTTATTTGCCATTCATCAAGGATAAAATAGAATAAATTAAAGATACCAAGAAATTATATATTGGTTTAATCCTTTATTATTATTATTATTATTATTATTATTACGGGCAACTCCAGGGAGTCATTAGACTCATCGAGGGAGGCCCCAAATCATATTCATCACAACTATTTGACATTCATACAGTATCTATCATACCTCGCCTTAAACTCATTCACTGTCACAGCATCCACCACAGACTCAGGGAGCGCATTCCACTCATTCACTACTCTAAAAGTAAAGAACCCAGCTCTAACACCTTTACTAACCACACTTTTGCCCAGTTTCCATGGATGTCCCCTAGTCCTCCCACAACCAGCCCTGTTCTCAAAAATATCTTCTGAATTAATTTTATAGAAACCATTCAGTAATTTGAATGTCTCAATCATATCTCCCCTTCTCCGCCTATCAACCAATTTTTGCAACCCACAAATCCTCAACCTGTTCTCATACGGTTCATTCCACAGACCTGCTATCATCTTGGTCACTCGCCTCTGGATCCTCTCCACCTCCTCCCCATCAAGAAGAAACCTAGGTGACCAAATCTGAGCACAGTAGTCTAGATGGGGTCTTATCAAGGCTCGATACAGAGGAACAATAACCTGCTTGTCTCTGCTTGTCAACGTATTCTTCAGCAACCAAGTGATTTGATGAGCTGTTTTGGTCACTTTTGCAATGTGTCCCCTAAATTTCAATTCCTTATCTACCAACACTCCTAAATCTCGTGCCTCATCAATTTCCTGGAGCATGGTTCCACCAATGCAGTAAACTGCCGCCAATCTTTTCACCCAAAAATGCATAACCTTACATTTTGCCACATTAAACTGACATCCATTCTCCTTAGCCCAGACCTCCAATCTATCCAAATCATCCTGCAAAATTTTGACGTCATCTGCATTGACTATTGCCCTACCCAACTTCGCATCATCCGCAAACAAATGAACTGTTCCTCTCAGATCATTTCCTATATCATTTATGAACAAATTAAACAGCAGTGGTCCAAGAACAGATCCTTGTGGCCCACCACTAGTCACAGGCCGTCTTGTGGACTCTACTCCCGAGTAAACCACTCTTTGATATCTCTCCGTCAACCACCCTCCTATCCATCTCACCAACCCTATGTCCATTCCCATATGCTGCAATTTACTGATTAGAATTCCATGTGGAATCCTGTCAAAGGCCTTGGCAAGGTCCAGTAGAATCACCGTAAACCCATTACCCTTATCCAGTTCAGCCGTCACTGTGTTATAATACATGAGCAAGTTACTGAGGCATGACCTACCCTTCACAAAACCATGCTGTCCCCGATACAGTATCCCATTTTCTTCTATCCAATCCTGTATTTTCCTCTACTATTTTCTCTAAGACCTTGACAATGATTCCTGATATGCTAATCGATCGGTAATTTACAACAGCAGTCTTGGAACCACCTTTATGCAGTGGAACTAATTTCCCCTCTTTCCACCCGCTCGGGACTAACCCAGACCCGAGACTCAAATTAAACAAAATGGTCAAGGATACTGACAATTCTTTAGCTGCTTCTCGTACAACACGAGCTGGTATACCATCCAATCCCACAGATGTATTGACATTGAGGTTATGCAATAGACTACTCACCTCCACTTCATTAACCACAATTCCCGTATAATCTACTGGTTTATTCGTTTCTGCAAAGTCACCACCTGGATGATATACTTTTGCAAAGTGCTCACTCAGTAACTCAACTATCTCAACTGATTCAGTTACCTCCCTACCATCGGCATTCTTTAAAATCAATCTGCCATGTACATTTTTCCTTTTACTTGCTACATATCTAAAAAACTGTTTAGGATTCTCTTTAGCCTGCATGGCCAATGTTCTTTCGTAATCCTTTTTTGCTTTTCTTACCACACTCGTCACCCTTCTGGCCTGCGCTTTATACCATTCATGTGCCTGCCGGTCACCCTTCTCCTTAAATTCCCTCCATAGTTGTTTCTTTTTTTGCAACTCAAGCTTAATGGTGTTATTCATCCATTTAACCCCTACTTGATTTATTATTCGGACTCTAGGTATACAGTCAGCCATTGCTTCATGCAAGCACTTCTTAACTACCTCCCATGCACTATCAACTTCTAGTCCTTGCAGTTGTACATGCCATGGCACTGAACCAATCAAACTCCTAAGCTTGTCATACTTTCCAGCCCGATAATTCCACATGTACCTTGTCTTAATTGAAAATTCTGCACCTTTAGCCACCTCCCAAGTTAAGACCCTATGATCACTCTCACCGATTGGTGGCAATGTGGTCATATTTGTTACAGCCAAATCCTCAGATGTAATTACTAGGTCAAGCACTCTCTGACCCCTAGTATTTTCCATTACATGCTGTCGCAGATAGTTATCCCTTAATAACCGCATAAAATCCAGTTCCTTCCTCCCGTGTGTCCTCTCCTCACTCCAATCAATGCGACCATAGTTGAAATCTCCCATAATAATCACCCTCCTTCCACCCATTTCTTCTATTTGCTTGTGCATACTGTCACCACCATCTTTTCCATCACCTGGTCTATAGCAGCACCCAATTGTATATTTAGTTCTGCTAGCCACAATCTCACACCAAATGGCCTCAAATGTGCTCTTTTCTCTATCCTGCAATTCAACTTCTATTCTCCTTCGCTGGAGCTCATCAGCTATCATCAACAATACTCCTCCCCCCATTTTATTCTCTCTGTCATTTCTGAACACACTATACCCATCACATTCAATCCCACTAGTTATATCATCTACAGTCAGCCATGTTTCACTAATACCAATAACCTGTGGTCTGGAAGTGCCAACCATGGCCAAAAACTCTTCCTTCTTGTTCCTAATACTCCTAGTATTAGTGTACATGAATTTAAGACCCCCATTAGCCCCAACCCTACCTTGATGCCTTATATTAACTATCCCACTCAGATTTGTTGTCCTTATTTGCTCTGGCATATTATATTCATTCTTACATTCAACTGCCTCCATAAGGACTGTATCTCTACTCCCCCCCCTAACAAATCTAGTTTCCCTGAATTTGCACATCCACTACATTCAGCAACACTTTCTCAAGTCTTCTTACACCGTAACCATTCAAATGCAAGCCATCCATCTTATATAGATCCTTTCGCCCATCAAACTCACTCCACACATCCACAAATTCCACACCACTCGTCATACATAACCCACGCATAAAGTCATTTGCAATTATAGCCCTCCTTTTAAACATTTCACTGTCATACCGTGGCAAAAGACTAATCATTCTAACTCTCTCACTCTTTTCTTTTGCTACCTCAAACAATTCATTCAGGTCTTCTATCATTTCCATTTTATCTCCTTTCAAATCATTCGTACCTGCCACAACAATCATTTCTTTCACCCTTTCCTTTTGCTCTCTAATAGATGCAGTTACGTCCTTTATGGTCGCACCAGGTTGGTACGATTTTGTCAAATCCTCTACTAACACACCTCGTACTAACGAGTCTCCATACAGCACTCTATCCTTCATTTTGTTCATGTTCACATTCATACGTCTATTTTTCCTGTCATACCTTTTATTATTGGTTGGTTCATTCAGTCTACTTTTGTTCATGCACTCTAGCTGCTGTTTTGCTCTTTCTATCGCACTATTCAACAACGCGATCTCACTCAATGCATCTATCTCATCTTTTTTGTTCTCTGAGAAACCATTTATACTATCATTCACACTTTCTACATTCACACTCTCACAATTTTCATGTACAACCTTGCCGTTACTTGTCATATCCCTATTTCCTTCATTCTGAAGGTTGACGAAAATATCACACTCACGATCCGAAATACACTTCAATTCCGCATTCTCCCTACATTTTCTACACACATTCAATCCTTTATTATCATCTAACCACACGCCGACCGCACTCCGCAAAGCGTACATTTCACAGCTAGTACACTGACTCATTTCTTTTATGCTACCGTTCTTTGATAACGATGGCGAACCTTCATTACTGGCTGCCATTTTCCTTCGCACAGGTGCCATAATTATCTGTAACGTGTTTTGTCAAATTATACGTTATAACACACCAAAAATAGACGCACTAAAATACGCAAGGCAAACAAAACAAAATTACACAATATTAAGTAATTTGTATCGATAACTGAAAATGATACTTATCTTATCTGGAGCTTGCACAAACACTACACATTACGAATTCATCTAGCGGCGACTTCCCGACATAGATTATATTATAAAACACTTTAGTACACTAACCACGCTAATAAAGCTACAATAATATACCAAAATTAAACACTTAAGTCCATTAACTTGAATCCAAAACACCAATAAATCAAAAAAAAACACAAATCTCTCAGGAGCTCTCCGATAGTACGTCCGTTCACCAGCTAGCCTCGACACCGATCGAGTCCAAGTGTAAACAAACAAAGTTTGCACCTGAAGTGTTTTCAGGACTGGGGTGACTTGTATATAGAAGCTAATGACTTCACATCATTAGCTTTAGTATCCCATAATGCAAAGCACATATCCTTATGGATATCTATAATGATATGCATTATGAGAGGGGGGGGGGGTCACTACCCAGACCTGTTTTGACCTTTATTGAGGTCTCATTAATGGGAGCCAGACCCAGAGGTGATACCAATGTTGGAGTAATGCAGAAGTCATTTTTTCATATAGGAGTAACTAAAAGGTGTCTTTCCTTATTATTAAAATACTCTGGATTAGAGATAGTTGTTGGAAGTTTTTCCACTTGGTTATTTATTTTTTTTTTTTTTTATGTTGAGTCCATACACAGGAGGTTGGTTGGTCAACCTCTAGTACATTAGTACCATGTATGGGTAGTGGATTGGGAAAGGAGGAATTTGTTTATATTTAATTTGAATGACTTTAAATTGTATTCCTTGGGAAACATAGCAGGTGGGAGATTGTTACACAGTGGGGATGAAATTTTTCCTCTCTTTAATGCTTAGCAATGTAACATCATGTGGCTCGTTCTACTTTTGAATGATCAATTGTTGGTATTTTACCTTGTTAAAAACTGTTCCTATGTAGCCACTGAAGATAATCTGTTAGTTTCAGACTGAAATATTTGACAAATATTAAAATATTCTTGTGTTAATATATCTGTAATTCCTAATTTTATCCTTATTTTTCAAAACGGTCGTCACTGCAGAATAAGACCATCCGAAATCATGTGTGTTCACATTAACAGGCTTACCAGCTTCATGTTGCTTTATAACTTGGAACTTCGTTTCAAGATCAATTGCTGACCTCTTTTTCTGTGATTCTTCACTAGGTTTTTTGATTGAGCATATAGGGCCATGTTGCACAAAATATTGCAAAATATTTAATGATATATACACAAATAACCTATTTCTCAAACACAAAATCAACAGAGGAACTGTTGAAGACACATGCCGGTTGTGCTGAATTCTCTGTTGCCACTGTGCATCATGCATTGTTCCTATATAGTAGTGGTGTTCAACCCGTCGATCGTGATCGACAGGTCAATCACGGAGTGATTTTTGGTCGATCTCTTGTTTATTCCTCCTTACTTACAAATTTAATTAAAACTGAAAACATAATATTTTATTTATCATTATTTTGTATTAGTTTTTAATTCTTCTCTTTAAGTGTATTGCTATTGTTTATTTATGTTTCGTTAAAATTTTCAAATCAGTAATTTTCTTATAAGGTCCGGGTAAATGAATTAATTTGGATCAGTGGAAGTCAAAACAGCGAGCCGAGTAAATAAAATTATAAGCAAAGCACATCGTATGCATTTCGTTTGTAATCGTGTTTACTCATAACTACATCACACACCTCCCACTACCCACTGTTAGAATTTCAGTTGAGTTTTAGTTGCTCTAAATTTATCGTTGGATTTACCATTACTTTGTTTGCTAATTGATAAGTTTTAAACATTTTTTATTTTAATAAAATATTTAAAAGTTGTTGTTTTTTTTTATTTGAGATAATCATGAGTGTATTAAAGAAATCGAAGACGTATCATTTTCACAAGGAATGGGAAATGGATTATTTCTTTACAATGGTAAATGGAAAGTGTTGTTGTTGTTTCATTTGTAATTCATCTGTAGCAATTCCAAAAATCGTAATATTGAGAGACATTTTCAATTGTTACCAAAATATAATGAAGATTTTCCCCAAAATTCTGAAATACGTGAATCAAAAATTATAAATTTAAAGGCAGGACTTTCTGGACAACAAAATATGATTTTGAAAGTAATAAATAAACCAATATCAGCCACTATTGCATCTTTGAAAGTGTGCCATTTATTAGCAAAAGCAAAAAAGCCTTTTACTGATGGAGAGTTAATAAAAGAATCGTTTCTTGCAGCAGCAGAATCTTTATTTTCTGATTTTAAAAATAAAAATGAAATCATTTCGAATATTAAAGATTTACAACTTTCCAGAACAACTGTTATGAGAAGAGTTGAAATTTTAAGTGCTGATCTGAATGCTCAGTTAATGTCAGACATTCACCAGTGTGTTGCGTTTTCATTACAATTTGATGAATCAAACGACTTCACTGATACTGCTCAGTTAATCGTATTTATTCGCATGGAATTTCAAGATTATTCAAGTAAAGAAGAACTTTTGAAAATTGTACCATTATCGGGAAGGACTAGAGGAGAAGACATTTTTTCGGCATTTGATGAATTTGTGAAACAACACAAACTTCCGCTTTTTAAACTTGTGTCTATTACTACTGATGGTTCTCCTGCAATGATATGTAATAAATCAGGCTTCATTTCATTATGTAAAAACGATGACAAATATCTGGATATTTTAACATACCACTGTATTATCCACAACAAGTACTGTATAGTAAAAGATTAAACACAAAAGATGTTTAGGATATTACATTTAAAATCGTAAATTCTTTTCGAGGAAAAGCCCTGCAATGGCGGTTATTTAAATTACAGGCAGATGATGATAGGGAACTTCTATTGTACAATAATGTTCACTGGCTCAGCAGAAGTCAATTTTTAGAAAGATTTCTTGTATTAATTAAAGATATAAAAAATTTTCTTGATGAAAAAGGAGATATTTATCCACAATTGAGTGATAAAAGATGGTTGTTACGCTTATCATTTTTAGTAGATTTCTGTACGAAATTAAGCAATTTAAATTTAGAGTTACAAGGTAGAGATAAAAATTTAATTGAGATGTTAAGTTCAATAAAAAGTTTCCAACAATACTTACTTTTATTAAAGAAAAATATAAATTGCCTCGAATTTAGACATCTCCCATATTTATTAAAATTTTTTGAACAAAATCAAGAAATGCTTCGCTGTGATTTAAAAGAATTTATTTGTGAAATAGACTTAGTTGAGGAAGAAATAAATTCAAGATTTAAAGATTTTAATAAAACTGAAATGATTGTATCTTTTATGAATAATCCATTGTATCTTTTATGAATAATCCATTTCAAGAAAACTTGAACATCACAGAAATTTCAAATAAAATTAGTGGGCTGTTATATCAAACAGCCCACTAACCAAGCTGAAGTAGAACTTTAGATAATAAACATTCAGAATAGTTTACATTTAAAATCAATAAACAATGAAGTCGTTTGGAAGTATACACACAAAATATTTCCAATATTAACTGATATTGTGCGAAAAATTCTGTCGTGTTTCGGATCAACATACTTGTCAGAATCTCCTTTTTCAAATATGAACATCATAAAAAATAAATTAAGAATGCAAATTACAAATGAATATTTGGATGATTGTCTGCGATGCCACTTCTTCATATCAACCTGACTATGAAATATTGCGAGGTCCAAACAATGCCAAATTTTACATTAATTGTTTTTTCTAACTTTGGTTTTCCAAAATAGAGAAATAAACATTTTATTCCAATATATTTATTTTATTTGTTGTATTAAAATAATTAAAAGTGATAAATAAATTTTTAAATACACGAATAAAGTTTTTAGTTTCTTTAAATTTTTAGGGCTGGGAGAGTTGGTCCTCCGAAGTGAGTGAGCACATTTACTGCATGGTTGTGCGTAATAAGATATCAGGTTGGGGGAACGTGATCTATATAAGAGAGTAAATCACCGAATAACTTAGTATAGAAAAGTAGATCACCGAATAACTTTGTATAGAAAAGTAGCTCGCATAGTAAATAAGGTTGAACACCACTGCTATATAGAAACCTTTTTACTTTATGCTCGCTTGCGTCTTTTTTGAAGTATAGTCGAAAATGTTATTCCCTTATGGGATCACGGACATCATATTTGTTATTTACTATATTATATGTTTCTTGGTTAAACTATTTTGCAGTAACAATTCATTGTTATAATTCCTTTCTGATAATTTTTTATGACAATTGTCACAGGGTTCCCTGCAAAATAAATATTTTTATGTATGGTGCCATGGTCTCAAAAAGTTTAAGAAACGTTGTTATAGATCATGCCACCTGAACCAGCCAGGAAATCCACTGGAACAAATTACAGTTAATGTAGCTACTGCACAATTGTAATTTTTTGTTTCTGAGATCTTGATTCTGTATCGAACTTAAATTGGATTGGCTGCATAAAACTATCTTAATCTGGAGGAAATTGTGGTTTGCATTATTCCCCATCCCTTTCTTTTTATTATTATTATTATTTTGTCTCCTTTATGTTACACTATGCTTAATGATATAATAATTATGTATTGTTAACATTCTGTTCCAATGTTGAAAGTTTATTTTTCACTTGGTTAGAGTATAATAAATTTAGTTTAATCCTTTATTCAAGTGTGAGCAAACAAAGTTTGTGCCTGAAAGTATCTTCAGGACTGGGGTAAGGTGGTACAACACCAGGGCAACTCATTGCAAAGGTGGAGCAAGATACCAACAACTCCTATCTCAGTATCTCCTATAATGCAAAACACATCTCCTTGTGGATATGTCTAATGTTATGCAGTAAGGGAAGGGCCACTACCCAGACTAGTTTCGACCTTTATTGAGGTCTCTTCAGTGGGAGCCAGGCCCAAGTTGAGATACCAGGCAGAGGCGCAAACTTTGTTTGCTCACACTTGGATAAAGGATTAAACTAAATTTATTATATTCTGTTCCAATTGTAATACTATATACACTGATTTGAAAGAAGTCAACATACACCATAGTGTCAGGAACAAACAGTGATGCTCACCTTATTAAGATTATAGACCTTGATCCTAAAGATGTTCAAAGGTGTTGAGATCAGGGCTCTGTGGAGGCCAGTCAACTGTGGTGACATTCATGCAGTTACATTATGACACGACGCATTGTTTTGCTGAAAGAGACAATGGTCAATTACATAGAAATGCCACAAAGTAGGAAGCAGTGCATCGTCTTCTTGCATGGAGAGTAGTTGATGAATTGAGTGCATTGCTTGAAAGATTTTTTTTTTTTTTTTTGCATGAGTATGTGGACTGTAGTGAGTCCTTTGAACCCCATGGTGGTTTGATGTTAATAATAATAATATTTGAATATCTAAATTTTCACTTATTGTATTTAAACTATCCTGATTTATGACATCTTTATCAGTGAATTTGCAGAATATAGTTTTGTTATAAATGAATACACTGGCAACCTATTTTTAATTCAGAAATTGCTTTGACTTTTTTTACATAGACACAGCAAAAGAGAAATGAACCTCCAGAAATTATTGTTTCAGTTGAAGCAATCTGATACTGGTTATCTAAAAGAAGAAATTACCAAGTGGCAAATGAAAGTGATAGAAAAAAATAAATCATTAGAACATATGCAGAATGAACTGAACATCATTGTAAGATATTTAGAACAGCTAAAACAGTATGGAATTGTAATTCCCAGATTAAAAGATCCTTTAGATTTTAGACCGGTGGATGTAACATGACTATTATTGATGAATATAAACTGAAAAATTATGGCTTCTTTCTAGTTTATTTTTTAATAATCAGTAAATGTTAACTGTCTGCCCTATAGATATGTTATCTATAGGTCCTACTAATGGCAAAATATTTTATTCGAATTTAAAAAAAAAAGAAAAAAACTTATGCCAGTATTGCAATTTGAATATAGTTTTATTTTCACATAAATCAAAAAAAAAAAAAAAAAAACATACAGCTTCCATACTCACAGTAACAATTGTCCCTCTAGTTCGAAAGACCTGCGTTGGATTTCGGTCCTGTCTAAGACATGAAAAACCTTTTCAACAGCTTTTCAAATGAAGGTGAGGTATCCAGTCTCATATAGATGTGGAATGTTTTTCCTCTCAGAAACTTAGGTTTTTCATTTTGCAAGATAGACAATATGGTCAGAAATACGTGCAGTTCACAGACAGGAAAAGACATTTAGACTTTGCAGACAGGATTAACTACCACCTTAATGTACACTCCTGTCTTGTTATTTATGTCAATCCAATCCAACAAAGGTTGTAAAACCTATAATACATTAGTACTATAATATCAGTTTTGAGAATGGGCTGAGGGTTAGATAATCTGAAAACTTTGTCCTACAGAAAAAACTGTATGTTTTCTCAAGAACAATGTTTCTCTTAAATGAGAAACAGATATGTTTTCTATAGGTCCTAAAAAAAGATAGTTTCATTGTTTGCTAACCCGGCCAGCTGTTGACAGTCAGTCTCCATTTTATTATTTTTGGAGGATGTCTGGAATCCTGTCCTGATTGGCTGCATGAATAACATACCTGCTATCCAACCAATAAGCCTGCTTTAGATGAGCTTGTTTAGCTCCTTGAGTTATAAGTCTTAAAAAAAAAAAAAAGATTAGTGCAATCTCTAGCTTGCATAGACAAAAGTGACACAAGAATATAGCAGACAACTGCTGTTATGTCATGCGAGTTCTACAGTTAGTTTCTCTGAGTTAGGTTAAAAATCTAAGTTTCTTTCAGGAGGAGGGAAAATATATCATACTCACCTGTACCAAAGATCAAAAGTTTTTATCGTTCAAAGTGAAGTATACTTTAATTTTAGAAAAATTAATGAAGACGAGGATACCTGTTAATAAAGTAATTTGATGTCATATATGACTTCCAAGGCTCTCCTAATAATGCAATACAAATAACATTTCTTATAATATAATATAAATGCAGTGTGTAGTATGTATATTTTATTATTTTTATTCTTTTCATGAATATCTAATGTCATAATCAAGTTTGGCCCATGCTTACTAGAAATTTTTTTGGGTGAACTAAGTTGTATTTCAACCCCCAGCCACCATACACACACTCAGATATGTAACCTTCTTATTTAAAAAAAAAAAAAAATATATATATATATATATATATATATATATATATATATTAAATATAGTTTAATATATATATAAGGTATATATAGTTTAAAAAATAGCTATACTTGAGTTCAACATTTACAAGCAAGGGGCTTGTTTATATATTATGTATCCTCTGGTGGGGGTGAAAAGTAGTGCCTGCTGTATTAGCAAGTTGTTGTAGGCCAAGAATCCATTACTATATTAAATAATATGTCACTGAAAAGTAGTTTGAAAATCAAATTATTGCATCATTATATCAGCCTAATTGGCTGACTAGGTAAAATTTCTGTTCTCCTACCGACAGTCTGTGAGTTCAAATCCTAATTTTTGTTTGTTAATTAGGTGGTAGTATTGCTCATCATCTACTTGAAAGCACAACCTTTGCTTATTGGAAACATGAAGTTACTTGAAAAAAAATCATGTTTAATCTCTAGAAATGGAATTCCAGATTATTTAATTCTTAACCTACTCACAGGCTATATGTTGGCATCCTTTCATAAGTGGGACTGACATTAAAAAAGAAATAATAATTTATAGGTCCTAATTGAACTGTTTCATTTTTCATTCCTGTAATCCATACTTTTACATTTTGCATAAAGTGCAAGATAGAAAATCACATGGATTTAGTATTCAAGTGCAGTAATTCACAGTGACAATAAAAAAAAATAATAATAAAACTACATATAGTTGCACCTTTCTAGATACATGCCAAATATCCAGAAATTAATTCCAACATTTACTTTTTTAAAACTTTTTTTCGGTGTGTGTGTGTGTGTGTGTGTGTGTCTCTTTCAGAAATACTGCCATATAACCTTCTCACAAAATCTACCTGTCCATTTTGGAATGTGTTCACTTCATAAGCAACATATTTCTGCATAACTCGTTACTCATAACATGTTGTCTTTCACTAACTGTTCTCATCCTCTTCAAGTATCATAAATCTTTTATATGTTTATATAACATCACTTAGCTCATTTTCATCTGCATGCAAATTTCTACTGAAGTATTCTTTGGGCCTTAGTGTAACTGGTGATCATTAAATATTCATTTCTTTAGGATTCAAAGCAGTTTAGTTTCAACTATAACAGTAAATATGTACTGGAAAGTTAGTTATTATGAATTTATTGTTTACTTTTATTTATTTTACTTTATTATTTATTTATTGTTTACTTTTAGAAATTTTACAAATGATAATTAATGTTACATTGTTTCACTTATTGTCAGTAAGTCTAGGTGGAAAGAGAAAAAAAAAATCAATCATTGAATATAAAATTGCCGGCTTGGTTGGCCCGAGTGGTTAACGTATTCACTCTGCAGGTTCAAATCCTGCCATGGGCATGGATGTTTGTGATTGTCTGTGAAATACTAGTGGTTGTGATCGGTGGTAGTTGGCATTGGTGTGGATGATGAACATAGTTGTTCATCATCCACACTAATGGATTGAGTGGTGGAGATGGAGAGTTGTGGAGTAGGTGCCCTCCCTCAGTGAGTCTTTGGACTCCCTGGAGGTGTTATGTAATAATAATAATTGCATAATGTATTTAATGTATTATAAAAAATGATTAAAGAACTTGTATATAAAATAACTGAGTAATAAAAGTGTGAATTTTGTTAGAATTTGTTACTTTCATGCATTCTGTTAACTGTTGACATCATGAAAACATAGTGGATGTGGTGGGAAGAAAAAAAAAACATCAGCTCAGTCCAGAAATTAAAAAGTTAGAGGGTGTAATTAGTTCTTTCATTTTTTTTTTTTCTGGGCCATCTTGAAGAATTGTAATTCTTGGGACCGGCTCGCACCAGCCAGTTGTTAAAATTTTTCAAATTTAGCGAGCCAGTTGTAATTCTTCAAGATGGCCCAGAGCCCTGTTCATAAGGTAAATAATTTTGAGTTATGATCCCTTGCTTAAAGTCTTTTTATTTAGAATTAGACCTACAATCTTGTTGATATGGAAATAGGAATTTGCAGAGTCTTGCTGGAGGGAGCAAACTTCTGGAGATTTTTTACACATGTCATTAATCTTTTGAACCTGTCTATACCAAAGCAGCCCATTACTGGTGTAACCTTTAGTATTTTTGGCAAGTTGGATGATTCTCAATTTGGCATTTTTGCAGTTTGGCACTCTAGGCATTTTGAGTGAGTAACCTGTTGTCAGGACCATTTGTGTGTTGACTGCCTTAAAATCCTAGTGATTTTAAGGCGGTCATTCCTGCTTTTTGTTGAAAGTTGTAGTAGTTCCTTGACACAATTTAAATGATTGCAGCAACCACAGCTCCAATTCCAAATGGTGTGTCACCAAGTCCTCCTCCATTTAAGGATTCTGTTTTGCATAACATATAACAGGATTTTGGGACATGCGGAGCTTGTGGTATGTATGCATCCCATCAGTTGGATATGTGGCATGTGAGAGAAGGGGGAGTGCATATATGTGCAAAATGTAGGCAATGGGAGGAACTTAGTAACTTAGATATTACGATAACTGACCTCGTTACGCAGGGGTGGGAGAATTTTGAGAGATGAGTAGTGTGATAGAAGTTGAGAACAAGCGAAATATGAATGAAAAAATAAGAATGGGGAGTGTGAAAGGCTTGAATGATTGTGAAATTTTCGGAGATGGTCTTGGTTGGGGAGGATGAAAGGCAAGTAAGAGTGGCTAGCTTGCAGAGAGAGAGAGAGAAATGAGATGAAATGAAAGAGGAGGTGGAATGTCTAGGGAATGAGATGAGAAGTATGAAAGATGAAATTAGGCAAATGGAAGAGATGAATGCAAGGTGAATCAGAGTAGGAGTGAGAGAGATTTATGAGAATGATAGAAAAGAAGAGGAGAGAAAAAGTAGAAGAGAGGGAATGAGAGAGGTATGGGAATGATAGAAGAGGAGAGAATGGAAACAGTCAGAGAGAGGGAATGAGAAGAATGCGAGGGAATGCTGGAACCAGGGATAGAGTGATGCCAGTACAGCAGGAGCAGGTAAGTAGGGGGAACACAGATTGAAAGAGTCAGAGGAGAGAGAGAAAAAAAGTGTGAGATGCAGGCAGTGGTGTGTTTGGACCGGATCGTGTGAACCGGTTGTTAATGATTTTAAGTCGGGCGAGCCGGTTATTAAAATTTTTTATGAAAGGATAGATGATGAATGGTGGTATATACTTTTTCTCATAAATATTTTGAAAATTGTATAATAAACACTTACATATATATTATTATTATTATTATTATTATTATTATTATTATTATTATCAAAAATAAATGCATAAAGGAGAATTCACAAAACACAAACTCAATTTAAGAACCGGAATTTGGAAACGATTTTATTTACTAAGCAATGTCTGTATTCATTAAAACACAAACACGTTATCAAAACTCCCGAACTGGGTATTTGAATAAACAATAGCGCCTTATTTTTCGGCGAATTTCCAAGAACTTGCAACATTAACTTCTCAGAAATTAACATTGTTGCACTATCGATAAATACAAAAATACGTCGCGACGGCTACAGTCTCTAGTCATTTGATCGACTACAAGTGGTAATATTAGTGTTACATTTGTTTGTTCAGGATTTCATTTGATAATAGGTAAGTTTTAGGTAATATAGGAAAATTTTCTTTAATATATGTTTTTATTTCAGCATCTGAAAAACAGGCAGGTCAGCATTCATCCAATTAGAAAAACACAGTTCTTACATCTGCAAATATGATTATGGTCAGTCTGGCCTTGCAGACCATGTTTTGAATACATCCCACAGAATCTCCTGGAAAAAACTACCATGCTCCACCATAGTAAATTCAAAAAAGAAAGCCTATTCTTTGAATCTGCATCTGCACTCAGGAATCAACCTAATTTAAACAAATATGGTTGCATTAAACTTCCCAAAATTCGGGAAACTTTAATTATCAGAGATCCCTCTTTACATCCCAGGCCACCTGCAAATGCCCATAGAGGGTGCACCACCTAGATAGGACTTTAGTTTCACTTTGTATTGTATTTGTGTTTGTGTTGTTACAGAAAGTTTTTGTAATCCCCGAAGATGTCTCTGTGACGGAGACGAATTATTGGAAGTATTTAAAATTAGTTTTAATCCTTTCTCAGTGCTGTTAATATTCCATTAAATCTCTAACATGAAGATTATAAGGCTCAGTCCAGGAGATTGACTGTTATGGTTAGGAAAGCAAAACTGGAATATGAGAAGAGATTGGCACTAAGATCCAAAAAAAATCCTAGGGAATTTTTTAGCTATGTGGCCAATAGGAGGAGAAATGATTGTGGAAGAATGACATTGTGGGATAAAGATGGGAATAGAGTGACTGATGCAGAGGACATTGTGGAATTGTTCAATGAACACTTCATTGGAGTATTTCATCCTGGAGAAGTAAGTTTTAATACTAGAGGGATAGTGCAAGTTCAAGGTTTAGAGGTGCAAGAGGAGAGCATGTTCCAAATACTGAATACTCTGGATGTCAGTAAAGCTGTGGGACTGGATGGTATTTCACCACGGGTTTTGAGAGAATGTGCTAAAGAACTGACAGCTCCGTTGACCTGGCTTTTCAATGAAAGTTGCTACGGGAAAGATACCCAAGGAATGGAAGAAAGGTAAGATAGCGCCATTGCATAAGAGTGGTAGCAGACTGGACGTGTCTAATTATAGGCCTGTTTGTGTGTCATCATCAGTTGTTAAGATCTTGGAGAAATTAGTGAGGAATCGTATACAGCGTTGGGCAGATGAGCGTAATGTTATCTGTGAGAATCAGCATGGATTTGTCAAGGGGTGCTCTTGCTGTAGTAATATGATCCTTTTATAATAAAGTGACAAGAACAGTTGATGAGAGAAAGGCAGGCATATACTGCCATTTTGGGGATTTTGGAAAAGGCATTTGACAGGGTGCCACATTATAAACTGATCTTGGGATGATGATTGATAGAAAATTGAAATTCAGAGAGCATATCGCAAAGGTGGTAAAAGTAACCCAGAGGATTGCTGCAATGGTTTCAGGGTGCTACATTATTAGTTATGAGGATCGGCTGAGGGAATGTGAACTGCAGAGCTTGGTGGATAGAAGAAGGAGAGATGATATGATTGAGACTTTTTAACTGTTGAGAGGTGGTTACAGGGCTGACATTGGGGAGTTCTTTCACTTGATGGAACAGCAGGAAGGAGTGATGACAAGGGTCCATCCCTGGAAGTTACGAAAGGAAGCTGTGAGTGAGATGATGGCGAGGAGTGGTTTCTTTGAATAGTGGGTGGTTAAACTATGGAATGCATTGCCTGATAGAGTGGTGAGAGCAAGAACAGTCAATGAGTTCAAGGAGTGGTATGATAGACTTTGTATTTTCTAGGAAGGACCTCCCACAATGAGTCTCTTGACTCCATGGAGGCCTGAATAATAATAATAATAGTCTTGCATGCTGCATTAAATTTTCTTTCAAATCACTGTTCTCTTTGGATGTAAAAGTTGTATGCCTTTCCAATCAGTCCTATGACATGGCTCCACAGCACGATTGAAAAGACTTTTTCCCATAGTGGATTAAATGGTTACTGCTTTTATGCTCTTCTTTAGTGAGTTTCATTGTGTTCAGTTTTGCCTATATACCCAAGGTTGCAAAAAAAAACTTAATTTTGTTACTCTTGGATATGTGTGTCTGTATCTGTGTGGGGATGTGCATGTAATAGGAGTCTATGTGAACACCAGTAGTAAGTGTGCATTTGTGATAATGAAGACAGCCCAACAAAAGACAAGTTACAGGCATATCCAAGAATGGTAGGGAGTTTTGTTTTTATATTTTTGTAGTGAATCATACATGGCTGTGTTATTTATAGTCATCTACTTATCTGAGCCAAAAAGAAAAAACTTTCATTTTAAAACTCTAGAGTTAAGAGCTAAATGTTTGAATGTTTCTATATATACTGCTTGGAAAGAAGTCAATGGACACCATAGTGTGAGGAGAACAAACAGCCATGGCACCTTGGTAGTATTCGCAGTTCAATATTCATGGCACCACAAACAGAGGCCAAACCAGAAAAAACACGACCATATCATCACACCGCCACCTCCGAATTTCATAGTTGAGGACTAAGTACTCTTGTAAGAGACATTCACTGGCATCCACCACACCTTCACCCATCCATCCGGTAGATGATGTAGCATGATTCGTTTCCTCCATAACACAGCTTTCCAAGCTTCTATGTCACACTGTATGCACGATTTGCACCAATGAAGACGTTGGTTCAGGTGATGTGGGAGTTGCATATTGTGGTCGCACCACAAAAACCCATGTTGTAAGCCTCAGTTCTGAATGTTTTTGTACAGATTCATGTTCCAGCCATAAAATTAAAAAAAAAAAAAAAAAACACCTTAGTTATGTTCAGTGAGCATGCTGTCCACTGCAGGTAGCACTTGCAGTAGACTCCCTACACTTTCATCACAGTATGGTATCACTGATTGTTGACTTAGATGGCCCAATTTGTCGACAATTTCTCTTCCCACAGCTATTTCACCCGAACACAGTTGCGCTAACTTAGGAGCATCATATTCCTCCAATTTATACTGGCTACAAACACATGACTTGTTACATGGCATGATGCACTTTATCCATAGTGGTATTCATTGACTTCTTTCAAGCAGTGTAGAAGTTTCTGATGAAAAGGACATTGGTGAACCCATGGTCATACCTTCTTTTTGAAGGCAGAAGTTGCTTTGTCATGTGAGGTTACTTTGGCATTGCACACAGACAAAGAGGACTGTTATATCTGTCAGAAATTTGTTCTGTAATAAGATAATTGTGCCAATAATGTTAAAACTAACTAAGAAATCTTGGTTATCAAGAACATCTTTAATAGTCTTGTAAACTTAGATACATAGGTGAAACTGGACTCGCAATGGAAATTTAAAAAAAGTGGGGCACAAAAGGCCTATCTGTTTAAATTACCGTGGGAAAATAGACACTTTCTGATCACGTGCTGGCCATTGCATACACCAATTGAAAAGTCACAGAACTTTTACATCCAAGTATAACCATTTCATTAAAAATATAAATCTAAACAGGAATAATGTCCTTAAAATCAATATAACATAAAACTGCCTTTACACCTCCTGTAAAATGAAAACACTTTTGCAACATTTGATACATAGGTGAAACTAGACACAATGGAAATCAGAAAAGAAGAAAATAAAAGCTATATTCATTTCATCCATCACGGGTTTTAAAACAGGCATTTCTGATCATACCATTTAATAGAATTGATTGGAAGGCACAAGACTTCTACACTCAGGCAGAACATGGTTTTAAAAAAAAAAATCTGGCACACTTCTTGTGTGCCAGATTTGGTTGACAAAATCTTGGAGAGTTTGTCAACCACATCTTGTATAAGATTAATGAGATGTGAATAATAGATCTCCAGAAGGTTTTTACAGTAAGACTGCACAAATTCCTGTTTTCACACTAAAGGATTCTAGGCTATCATGAATGGTTACAATAATGTAATAGCAGAACTCCAGAAAAATTATCATGCTCTCTACCAGATAACTCTCTAACATCAACAACTTCAGAAGTTAATTTCAGAATTGTGCTGAGTTTCACTATAATCATAGCTATGCAGATTAATTTTTATTACACATATTGTATCTTACATTATGGCTTGTAATTCATATATACACTACACAGTTTGCTTTTGTGTATGTATATACTCCTGAATATGACCTTGGTTTAAAGGTTGAAGTATTGATTTTTCAAATTTTAATTATTGTTATTTAACTCAAAACAGTAATTGTTTCCATAAATCAAGTATAAAGGGTGCTTTTCATCATTTAATCACACTGAAAGAAAGGATGCAAATGATAGATATCATAACGATCAGTTTTTGGATTTTCATCATTAAATAGGAGTTCAACATTAAGATAGTATGTAAAACTGCAAATTTTGAACTTCAGAATGATAAATATGATATATTTTAAGTTTGGAAATGTCAGATATTAAATCAGCTGTCTTATAATTCATCATGTATTGTTAACACATAAATTTAACAGTAATCCCAGAATACTACAGTGCACCACTTCCCTTCCCCCCCCCCCCAATTTAGAGATAAGTGGTACACCACTTATCTCTCACTTGAGATGAATGTCCCCCCCCCTCCATATACAACTAACTGATATCTGTCAATCATCCATTTCCATATACACTGTGTGCAAAACCTGAAGACAAACACTATTTCAGAACATTTTCTTCTTTTTCTGATGCTTTTCCCACTTAAGTAGGGTTGCTGTTTGTAGTGAGTCTCCTCCACAACCTCCTGTCTTGGGCTGTAGCCACATCCAAGTTCTTCATCCTCAAGTTCTCCTCCACCATCCCCCTCCATCTCTTCTTTGGCCACCTGCGCTTCCTTTTCCCCTGCACATCCATCTGCATGACCTTTCTTCCCACATACCCTTCCTTCCTCCTCATCACATGACCAAACCATCTCAACCTTGCCTCCTGTATCTTTGCTCCAACACATATACTCTGTCATTTCTCAGACGATCCTTTCTGGTCATACCGTGCATCCACCTAAGCATTCTCATCTCCGCTACCTCCATCCTGCTGATGTTATTTTTCCTCAGGGCCACAGTTTCCATAGCATATGTCATAGCTGGTCTCACTACTGTCCTGTAGATTTTGCCTTTTAGATTGATCAGCACCCTCTTATCACATAGCACTCCAGCCACCTCTCCAGTTCCTCCATTCTGCTTGTATCCTGCATCCCATTTCCTTCTCAGCCTCACCATCCTCTTTCATTGTTGAACTTAAGTATCTAAAGTCACTGACCTTCCTGATGACATTTCCTTCCAGCTCTAGATCTGTCTCCTGGCTGCCATTCACTTTGCAACACATATACTCTGTCTTACTTCTGCTTAGTCTCATATCTCTCTCTTCCAGTACTTTCCTCCAACTTTCCAGTTTAGCTGCCACTTCTTCTCTTGATTCTGCACACAGCACAATGTCATCTGCATACAACATAGTCCAAGGTGCGTCTTCTCTCATCTCCTCCGTCATCCTCTTTCATTGTTGAACTTAAGTATCTAAAGTCACTGACCTTCCTGATGACATTTCCTTCCAGCTCTAGATCTGTCTCCTGGCTGCCATTCACTTTGCAACACATATACTCTGTCTTACTTCTGCTTAGTCTCATATCTCTCTCTTCCAGTACTTTCCTCCAACTTTCCAGTTTAGCTGCCACTTCTTCTCTTGATTCTGCACACAGCACAATGTCATCTGCATACAACATAGTCCAAGGTGCGTCTTCTCTCATCTCCTCCGTCACCACCTCCATCACAATATTAAACAGGAACGGACTTAATGCTGACCTTTGATGCATGCCAACTGTCACTGGAAAACTTTCTGTCTCTCCCAGATCAATAAATACCAGATGTAGCTCCCGTTGCTTCTCTCGAAACTTTCCTATTATCTGTCATAACCCAAAGATAGCATCTGTCATCCATCGACAGATGCTATCTTTGAAGAAGGCATGAAGCCAAATTACTGCTTTGCAATCTCCACCTCCTTCCTCAGTCTTCCATCAAGAACCCTCTCTAGGATTGTGTGGGACATCAACTTTATTCCTCTGTAATTCTTACAGTCTTGTGCATCCTCCTTTACTCTTGTAGATGGGGACAAGCAAATTCAGCAAAAAACAGCAAATAAGAGGGTGCTGATCAGCTTGTGGCAATTTCTTTAACTGATGATTTAGAGTTGAAAGCAGGTACACATTCAGATGTTTTAATCGTACGCACAGGGATCAAATGGTAGCACTGAATAGGATAAAAGGCAATATGATGCATATTGTTTTAGAAGGAAGCTCTTTTTATGAAGGAATAAAGTTTCAAACTTGGATGTCTTATAATGTCTCAAAGATATCTAGATGATTTCACATGGGGAAAAATTATTGGAAAGCTTGAAGAAGGCCACAGAATTACTGATATTACCAGAGAGTTTGGAATCTCTTATAGTGTTGTATCCAGGCTCTGGGCACCAATGGAATGTATTCTAGATGTTTGCTAAGAGGTTGCCCTCCCTCTACCACGGAGCACGAAGATAGATTTTTGTTTATAACAGCAAAACATAATCGACACACCATGGCAGGTAAGTTTGCAAGTTGGCTCCATTCAAGCACAGGTACATGGATAGCTCAACAAACTGTGGCAAAATGTCTGTGACATGTATGCCTATATAACTGAAGGCCTATAGTCTGGCATCCCTTTATCCACAGCCCATCGCAATGCACGTTTTCAGGTGTTGTATCCATAAAAATTGGACAAGACACCAACAGGCCAATGCAGGCCTCTGATTCTAGATGACACTTGACCTGGCAAGAAAGTGGTACTGCTTACCTGAAAGGGATAGATACAGAGATGCTGGGGTCATGGTGTCAAGAGACATTATGCTTAATGGATGTACAGAGCTACAGTGCTAAAAAAAAAGACTGTTACCGGTGAATGATACTGCAACGAAATTCTTCAAATCAATTCAAAACATGTTCAATTGTTCTGTGGTGCTGTAGGCGAAGAATTCATTTTTATGGATAACAATACCACACCACATCATACACGAGCAGTGGAGATACTTCTGGAGACCGAGGATATTAATTGAATCAAGTGGCCATTACGCCTCACTGATCTCAACCCCATAGAACATGTTTGGGATGCAATATGGAGACACATTGCTACTCGAAATTCCCCTCCAAAAAACAAACCAGGCCTTATCCTTGCTCTGAAGGAGGAGTGTGCCAGTTTGCCTCAAGAACTCCTGAATCACTTGGTGCTAAGCATGGTACGACATGGTGAGAGCTGCTTCACAGTTCAGGTTGGACATATTCCATACTGAAATGTCTCTCCGTATAGTTTTCTGCAAGCCTGGTACATTAATTCCTTAACTATATCCTTAGGAAATTTGTAACCTTTGTCAAAAAAGTATTGCAATTTAATTTGTATGAAATTTATAATGCATTTTTTGTGTAATATAATTTATTAGTATATTGGCAATAAATTTATGTCTACATTTGGCTGTAGTCATGGAAATGTTTTTATATACAGGTAAAAATGTAGTTTGTCCTTAGATTTTGGACACCCATATATAAGCCGTTGATATGCTATATGCTGGCATATTTGGCCGAATGAGCAAATATAGAATCTCAGCTCTCCAATCAGCAGGTTGAGGGTTTGATTCCCACTGTGGCATGCATGTCTGTGAAGGTCTTTGTAAGTGCTATAAGATTTTTATTGGCCAATGAGAGAAAAAATTCTACTTATTAAGGTTGAAAAACCATACTTGGTCTTTATATGAGTTTCCTGGATTATCCAACCTTGAGCACTTCAACATACTAAATGTGCTATAGGTTTACAACCTGTGTTGTTGTCATTGATACATGCAATGTGTCCTTATACACATTACCATTTACATGGTAAAGAAAAATACAGTACATAAGATTCAGTACGTGACATTCTAACAGATATACCTTGCAAAGTGAAAGAAAAATACTCTCCATACATATCTACTGTAGCAAAAAAAAAATTGCCCTATCAAAAAATCCATTGTTACGTCTTTGCTTCATCACTTTTTCTTTTATTCTTATGTTATATTATTCTATATATTTTATTTATCTCTCATGCATATCAATTATTTCATTGCTGACAAATTTATATTTTGTTTAGAATGACTGCACCAGCTGCCAACTAAATTCTGATACTCAAATAAGTAACGCTAAACAACAAAGGGATCACGTGATGTGCAGTCATGGCTCCCCCCTTTTCTTTCTTACGTAAATTGCTTCTCCCTTCACTCATACGGGTCCGAAAGTTTTACAAGTGGTAATTCAATCTCAGACACAACAGGCTCATGAACTTTGACATAAAGAAATACATTTATTATAAACACTTGCATAGATACACTTTAAGTAATAATTTCAATGCTAGAGAGTCTGAACCCCCCCCCCTCTTTAGGTTAAGATATCCAAAATTTCAATTCTTATGTTTAAATGAAGCAGTCCTATATCTCTGTTATATTATTATGTTCAGACTGGATTATTCCATACAGGGTTACTCAGCGCTCATTTTCTAAGCACAATTATGTACAAGCTTTATACAAAGTATGTCAGACGCATTCCGTCTTGTAATTTAACATGGAAAAATGTTCTAATTCGTGCTCAAGCGCTATCCCCCCACAACTTAATTAAAATTCAGGCTAATATCTAACATTATATCATATAGCTTCTTCCTGACAAACAGTTCAGAGGTTAGGTTCCTTTCTCAGCACAAGATTAGAGTGGCACCAGCTTATTTGACACAGACAGATCAGTCCAAGCAGTCTTTTAGGCGCTATGGGTAAGTTAATGTGTGGAGCTCCTTAAATCCTTGGCTCCTATTCTTTTTACGATTACAATTCTATAATGAGTATGAAAAATTGTACATTACCATCTTGTTCTTTTCATGGGGCCTCCGTGACTTCCCTTCACGCTTTCACTTCCGATAAGCAAGACTTCCGTATTTTCTCACCACATGTTTCTGTGGCATCAGCAACTTACTTCCACTATCTTCGAAGGTTGCCCTTCGCTGACTTCACGTTGGCATAACTTGCCAATGGCTCTTTACTGGAATTTTGACTTCATTCCTTTGGTGGCTTTATTCGACTCGGTACAACAGCAACCAGGAGATTGTTGCTGGGCACCGGCGACAAGCTTCCGTAGCTATCCAGGATTGGACGGGAACACAGGAACAGAAAACAAGAGAGCGTTTGATTCTCGCGCCGCACCTTATATTACAAATGCGAGCACCCTCTCTCGATGACTACGTCACACTCTTAGCTGCGGCCGATTGATCACCCCAACTCCGAACTGTTTTGACATGGTTCTAATACATATATCTCTTAAGCACATTTAATAATAACAATTTCGGTCCTGAGACACAATTTCCCTTTGCTTATTTTACACAGACATTATCAATTCTAAATACAAATTTCTTAAGTTTATTTAATATTAACAATCTCAGTCGGTTTGATATACTTTTGAGTGAACATATATACAATACTCTCTTAGCCCTTTCTCTGGAGGCATAAGCATGTCCTTATCGTTAGGTCTGATCGTCACTGTGTGTTGGGTCGGAAACAAGATGGCTTACGAATAGTGAGTCAGCTCATTTTCCGACACACAACACCATGCAGCGATCTGTAGAGATTCTTATTTTCATCATTCTAGTCTTGCATTTGAATTGATTTAGGGTCAGGAGTCTTAAGAAAGTATTGTTCAGTGAGAGTTTTGAAGTGAAGAGTTGGAAGCTAGAATGTTTGGGAGGGATGCAGGTTAGTGTAGATCTGAACAACCTAAAGGTTAGTAAGTGGGAGAGTCATCACATGATGCTGAATATAGATCTCAGGTTCTTAAACTTTAGTGGGCTAAGCAACACAGTGTGTAAGGAAGGGTGTGGGATTGCAGGGGGGGGGGGTATTTCAGTTCATGTATACTAATGCCAGAAGTATTCAAATAAGGGCGAGGAGTTTTTGGCATTGGTTAGCTCAGTTTGTCCCAGAGTTATAGGCATTAGCGAGACTTGGACTGAGTGTTGACTGAGGATGATATAGGAATAGAATGCAAAGGATATAGTATTATCAAAGAGGACAAAAAGGAAAAGGATGGTGGAGGGGGTTGGGCTAATAATAATAGAGAAATTGAAGGCAAAAAGAGTAGGAGTACATCAGAAGGATACAGATGCGAAAGGCAGTTCATTTCAGGCTGTCTGGTCTGAGATAATGGCCAACAGGGTGAAATATATAATTGGTTGCTGCTAAGCCTGGGTGTAGATGGCATATATTGGGCAAATTATCAAGTAAATACTGTGGGGATTTCAACTATGGGGACGTAGCTTGGGAGGAGGAGTGGTCACGGGGGGGGGGGGGGGGGGTATAAAGCTGGTGATACATAATTACCTGAGACAGCATGTAAAGGAAGGAACACAAGGTTCGAGAATGCTGGATCTGGTCATAACATCAGGGGAACTTAGTAGCCAATTAGCTATGCTGCCTCTCCTTAGGGAAAGTGATCATGTATTCTTGACCTGAGAAATTATTATTATTATTATTTCAGGCGACTCCAGGAGTCCTTAGACTCATCGAGGGAGGCCCTAAACATCATGTCCACACAACTATGCGATTACATTCTCACAGTATCTATCATACCTTGCCTTGAACTCATTCACCGTCATAGCACCCACAACAGACTCTGGCAGCTTATTCCACTCATTTACCACTCTAAAAGTAAAGAACCCAGCTCTAATACCCCTGCTAACCACACTCTTGCCCAGCTTCCATAGGTGTCCCCTAGTTCTCCCACCACCAGTCCTGATCTCAAAAATATCCTCTGAATTAATCCTATAGAATCCCTTTAGCAATTTGAATGTCTCAATCATATCTCCCCTTTTCCACCTATCAACTAGTTTCTGTAACCCACAAATCTTCAACCTGTTCTCATATGGTTCATTCCATAGACCTGTTATCATCTTAGTCACTCGCCTCTGGATCCTCTCACCTCCTCCCCATCAAGAAGGAACCGAGGTGACCAAATCTGGGCACAGTAAATATTGCAAGACTATTAAAAATTTGCAAGACTAGCAGAAATTTCTGTTAAGAAAGGGTATGTGTGGAATTAAAAAGCATGTAATTATGATAAGCTGAGGAGTCAGCTTTCATTAGAGCCATGGCATAAGAATTTGGAGGGGAGGGGAGATGGTGGTCGAGGTATTTGAAGAAAGCAGTCAGACTGTATACCCAGAGTCAGAATGATAAATCAGTTAGGAATTAAATGGATGAATAGCATCATTAAACAGGAGATGCAAACAAAGAAAAGAAAGTTGTGGAGGGAGTATAAAGAAAAAAGGTAATCAGCATACCCATGAGTAGTACCAAGGCACAGGCGAGAAAGGTGACCTGTATAGTAAGGAAGGCTAATGCTAACATAAGAGAAAGCTAGCTGATGAGGCCAAAAATAATTCTAAAGAGTTCTTTTACTATGTGGCAAGAAAAATGAGGAATAACTGTGGAAAGATGACTTGAAAAAGTGCCGATGGTGAGGAGATAACATAAGCAAACATAATAGTTGCGTTACTGAGTGATTATTTTGCAAGGATGTAGCATCTAGTGATGTCTGGTGATATTGCAATGGCAGATGTGGCGTTAACTGATGGGAGAATAGAGTTGAAGAATAGGAGGTGCTTAGGATATTTCAGAACCTTCTTAATGCAAATACAGCCATGGGATGGATTAGATGGCATATCAGCCTGTGTGTTAAGAGAATGCACAAGGGAATTAACACCTAGTCTGACCTCACTGTTTAATTTAAGTCTTAGTAGCAAATTATAGGCCAATCATTATCTCAGGGGTGGGAGTTAGGATATTGGAAAAATTAATAAAAGACAGAGTTGAATAGGAGATGCTTAGGATATTTCAGAACCTTCTTAATGCAAATACAGCTATGGGATGGATTAGATGGCATATCAGCCTGTGTGTTAAGAGAATGCACAAGAGAATTAACACCTAGTCTGACCTCACTGTTTAATTTAAGTCTTAGTAGCAAATTATAGGCCAATCATTATCTCAGGGGTGGGAGTTAGGATATTGGAAAAATTAATAAAAGACAGAATTCAGGACTGATTGGATAGAAATATACTCTATAAGGAACAATGAGGTTTTCTGAAGGGTATTCTTTATTAGAATTTTTGTCCATATATTACGGGCATCATTAGTACAAAATCAGAATAGCATAACATACAACTTAATAGTACAGACATGTTGACAATACTTTTGTAGTTTGGAATGGTTACTTGTCTTAGTAATTTGCTTACTTTTTTTTTTAATTTTTAATTTTTTTTTTATAATAATAATAAAGTGACAATGGAGTTAAATAAGAGAAAGGGCTACTCAGTGATACTGCTGAACTTGATTGACAAAGGCCACATTTGATTAGATTCCAGATAGAACTTTGTTGCATAAATTAGAGCAAATGGAGATGGATATGAATCTGGTGACCTGGATTAAAGTATAGCTGATGAGAGATATCAAAGATTAGTTTATGGAGGAATTGCATCCAGGAAAAGGCAGGTGCTAGTGGTGTACCACAGGTCTCAGTACTTGGTCCTGTATTCTTTAATTTATACAATCAATGATACTGGAAATGATTTGATGGGAAATATTCAGTTATTTGCTGATGATGCAAAACTTGAAAGAGCAATAGAAAATGAAGGTGGTGTCAAAATCCTGCAGAATGACTTAAAGAGACTGGCAGTATAGACAAAGGTAAATGGCTGCCAGTTTAACATGGCAAGTGTAAGCTGATGCATTTTTGGAAAAGTGATCACAGGCTCTCTAGGTATCTCAAGGTAAGACAGATAATTGCCTCTGTCTCACTGGTCTAATCTTATACTAGCATTACAGTGTGAATTTTTGTGAGTTCTATGATCAGTGTCTGCACTGTTAGCTGAGTGCCCATGCGCTTTGCAACCATGTGCCTGGAAAAGGAGTGTCCTGGGTCTGATTCCCATCGCTGACGTGAGGAGCTTAGGATCTTTCTCAGACATAGCCAAGTTAGCCGGTCTTGGGCGTGGACCACAGGGTTTTGCTCCCCCAGTTTATCTGGGGGTTTTTCCTCCTGCAGGTAGGCAAACCAGCCCCATGAACACACACCTCTACAGACATAGGTTACCTCCAGGAATAAGTTGTAACCAACCTATTCCGTAGGATTTTGGTTACGAATGCCTATACGGTAAAAAGTGTAGGTCAGTGCTTGAGCGTAAATTAGGAATGGTCAATATTTCCTTGTTATATGGTGAAAAACCTGAGTTTCTTTTGAAACAGAAAATATATGCAAAAAAATATGCCAGATACCAACTAAGCTAAGGACTTTCTTCTTCTACTCCAGCATGATAAACGCTATCACAAGAAAAGTCGGTGTCATGTATTCTCTATACAATGTCCTAATTGAAAATTCTATACTTTATCTTATGACTAAGTAGGCTATAATTCTCCACATTGGGAGAAAAACCACTCATATGAAATGGAATAATCCTCTTAAACTTCCATTCAGAAAGTGCTGAATTATTGAAATATTTACAAATTTATGGAACACTATATATACAGGGTGTTCGGGATAAATTTGACAGTTTCGTAAGGAAAAAGAAAATCTTTGTATCTATTAAATTTAATGAATTGACAAAAAAACATTACAGGCAGAGTTAATTACAATACTATCAACAAGATTTACTCAAAATAACCACCATTAGCATCGATCACAGCTTCAATTCTGCTTCGGAACCTCGAACAAGCTGATGCTACAGTCTCCCTGGGAAGGGCCGCAAAAACTGTTTTAATTTTATCCATTAACTGGGCTTTTGTATTACTGGAAGTGCGATTGGTGTCTTTTTCAACTGCGCCCCATACAAAATAATCCATGGGGTTAAGGTCTGGGGAGTTTGGAGGCCAAACATTTGGACTGGTGAAGTCGTAGAAATTTTCAGACAACCATTTTTGACTTTTCCCAGAGGTGTGGCAAGGGGCCGAATCCTGCTGCCATACATACGGCCTACCATTGGCTACCCTTGTTATCCAGGGCTTGACTAGTTAGCAACTCCACGAACAAAGCCCGAATTCCAATGCCAGGGTTCTTCAACACCTGTTCCTGCAGATTTGCGAGGAATTCTGCTGTACGAACGCAATCAGATCGTCTGCTAGGGATCTTTCTTCTTGCTACATCCTCGTAGTCACCATTGCAAGTCTCTAGTTCATGCCTGATTGTTTTTACTGTATTCAGGGAGCATTGGGCAGCAGTCGTAATATCCTTATTTTGATGGCGGGCACGAATCATCATGATACAAGTTATTCTCTTCCATGATTCAGGTGGGTTCCAGCTATCCATCCTTTCTGACATCTTGTATATGAATGAAGAAGGGTCCAAACTTTTAAATGAAGAGAAGTGTGTGTTAATACATGTAACTTACGGAAAAATATAATTAATTATAAATATGTCAAATTTATCCCGAACACCCTGTATATATATATGTGTGTGTGTGGATATTTTATGGGCTCTAACCACAGAAATAACCACAACTAATTCTTCGCTTTCCTCTGATGTACCCTCAGCTGGACTCATTCATTGCATGCCTGCTCTCAATACTCAGTCTCCAGCTCACTAAAATGTCAAAGCCGGCACACTAACGAATGTGTTTTTGCTTTGTATTATTGACACATCAGTAAACCAGTAGCGAGTGATTTTTAAGTTTGGTACTGAAAGCTTGGATTTTTTTTTGTCTCATAACTCAAGAAAATCAACCATAGAATCCACATTATTTCAGACAAAAGCATCCTGTTATGGTTAGGTACCAAGAGATGGCAGCACTTGTTTGCCCATTTCTTCTTTGGTTGCAGCTTATAATTAGAGAGAGTCATGCGCTATCTCTGATTGGCTACCGGTGGAGATTGAACCACCCACTCACTTTCCAAAAGCTGGATAGGGTTAAAAGGCCTCATTCACTCTCTATAAGGGAATGAAAGGCATTAGCTGATTGTTATTTATTATTTATTTAGTTAGTTTGGCACTGCCAGGTATATGATGCAAAGATCGGTGCATAAATTTATGATCACATTAACACACGTAAAGCTGCAAGACATAAAGTTATTGTTGGTAAAATTTAGTGGAACTGAGATTATGAGCTCAGTGGAAGTGGTGTTTGCATTCCTCAGTGCTAAACCCAAAGAAAGAGTCGTGAGTTCAAGTCTAGTCGCCGATTAGAGGAACTTTTTTTCTTAGCCTTTTTTCGACCAGTTCCTAAGTTAATTGATTTCTGGCATGGGCAAACGGGTTTTTTTTATTATTATTATTATTCCTAACACCTCCAAGGAGTCTGAAGACTCATCGTGGGAGGACACCTACAACTGTCTCAACCACTACACCGAACTTCTACTACGAATCATCTCCATCAACGCCATCTACCGCCCACCTACCACTACAACTAGTATTCTATGTCTATAAATTGCGTGTCTTCTGAAAGGCCGATTTGTCTGCGGGATGAAAAACCTGAGTTTCTGGGAGAAAAAACCCTGCTACCTCCATATGTTTTCGTCCCATAAACTCAAGAAAATCGACCGTAGAACTCACTTATCTTCAGGCTAAAAATATTGTGTTAGGGTTAAGTACCATGAGATGGCAGCACTTATTAGCCCTCTCTTCACTGCATGCCTCTTAATTAGTGATAGCCTTGAGCCTGATATCTCTGATTGGCTGCCAGCAGAGATTGAACTGTCCACTCAGTTTCCAAAAAAGTTAGGTAGGGCTAAAACGACCTCGCCCACTTTCTATAAGAGAATAAAAGGTGTTATTGAGATTTTTTTATTTTTTTTTTATATTTATGTACAGTGATATTTTCGATTGAATAAAAATGTTTTTCACTTCTCTCTCATTTTAGAAGCATAAGGATGTTAAAGCATGTTATGAACGTTTTTCAAATGCAAATGCTGCTCCCTCTCAGTTCATGGATTCCCAAGCCAACCACTGCTGCTCAGAATACTATGGCTCATGGTCTGAGTGATTCTCCAATGAGGAGTGCTGGTGAATGCCGAGAGATACGTTTTTTTATTTATTTTATATTTTTTAATTTTAGCGACCTGATCGTTAAAAAGTTACCAGCACACCGCTGATTACAATACTTCAGCTCTTCGAATAACAAATTAAAAAATTCTTTTTTTTCTCTCTTTCTAATCATGTATTTACAGGATAATGCTTATAAGCTTTGTGACTTCTCGTATGCAGATAAAAAAATAATCAATAATAAATAAATGTTCAGGGAATTTGTATTCTTAGCTAACCAGAATTCGAATCTTACTTCTTTATGACGCAAAAGCATCATACTTCACTCTTACTATAGTTTTTTCTTAAAACACCTCGAGAACTTCATTATTCAAGTTACCTTCTCAAGACTTAGTGGTCAAGGAGCATTTACAGGAGGTTATGGCTGATAGTATACCTAGGATCCGAATAGTAAAACAAGTAGGGGTTAAATGGATGAATAACACCATTAAGCTTGAGCTGCAAAAAAAGAAAATTGTGGAGGGAATTTAAAGAGAAAGGTGACCTGCAGGCACACGAACGGTATAAAGCGCAGGCCAGAAGGGTAACGAGTGTGGTAAAAAAAACGCAAAAGCGGATTATGAAAGGAAACTAGCTATACAAGCTAAAGAGAATCCCAAACAGTTCTTTCAATATGCTGCAAACAAAAAAAAAAAAATGTACACGGCAGAATGATTTTAAGGGATGCCGATGGTAAGGAGGTTCACTGAATCAGTCGATATTACTGAGCGAGCACTTTGCAAGGGTATATCATCCAGGTGGTGACATTGAAAAAATGAAGGAACCATTAGTTTATACGGGAATTGTGATGAATGAAGTGGTGGTGAATAGTCTATTACAGAACCTTAATGTGAATACATCTGTGGGATTGGATGGTATACTGGCATGGGTCTTACGTGAAGCGGCTAAAGAATTATCAGTGCCCTTGACCATGTTTAAACTGAGTCTCAGGTCTGGTTTAGTCCCGAAGGTGTAGAAAGAGGGGAAAATAGTTCCACTGCATAAAGGAGGATCCAAGACTACTGTTGCAAATTACCGACCGATCAGCATATCAGGAGTCGTCAAGGTCTTGGAGAAAGTAGTCAAGGGAAAAATACAGGAATGGATTGATGAAAATGAGATACTGTACGGGGGACAGCTTTGGCTTTGTGAAGGGTAGATCATGCCTCAGTAACTTGCTCAAGTTTTATAACACAGTGATGGCTGAACTGGATAAGGATAATGGGTTTACAGTGATACTGCTGGACCTGGCTATGACCTTTGACAGGCTACCACATGGAATTCTAATCCATAAACTGCAACATATGGGAATGGATATAGGGTTGGTGAGATGGATAGGTGGGTGGTTGATGGAGAGATATCAGAGAGTAGTTTATTCAGGAGCAGTGTCCAGAAGACGGCCTGTGACTAGTGGTGTGCCGCAGGGTTCTGTACTTGGACCACTGCTGTTTAATTTGTTCATTAACGATATAGGGAAGGAACTAAGAGGAACAGTTAATTTGTTCGCTGATGATGCAAAGTTGGGTAGGGCAATAGTGAATGCAGATGTCAAAATCTTGCACGATGACTTTGATAGATTGGAGTTCTGGGCTCAGGAGAATGGATGTCAATTTAGTTCATTTTTTCGCTGATGATGCAAAGTTGGGTAGGGCAATAGTGAATGCAGATGTCAAACTCTTGCAGGATGACTTGGATAGATTGGAGTTCTGGGCTCAGGAGAATGGATGTCAATATAGTTCATTTTTTCGCTGATGATGCAAAGTTGGGTAGGGCAATAGTGAATGCAGAAGATGTCAAAATCTTGCAGGATGACTTGGATAGATTAGAGTTCTGGGCTAAGGAGAATGGATGTCAATTTAATGCATCAAAATGTAAGGTTATGCATTTTGGGGTGAAACGATTAGCAGCAGTATACCACATTGGTGGAACTTTACTCCAGGAGATTGATGAGGCCAGGGACTTGGGAGTGTTGGTGGATAGGGAAATGAAGTTTAGGGGGGGGGAACATTGCAAAAGTGGCTAAATCAGCTCATCAAATCACTTGGTTGCTGAAAAATACTTTGACAAGCACAGTCAAACAAGTTATTGTTCCACTACATCGAGCCTTGATAAGACCCCATCTAGACTACTGTGCCCAGATATGTGCGCCAAGGTTTCTTCTTGATGGGGAAGAGTTGGAGAGAATCCAGAGATGAGTGACCAAGATGATAGCAGGTCTATGGAATGAACCATATGAGAACAGGTTGAAGATTTGTGGGTTACAGAAACTAGTTGATAGGCAGAAAGGGGGAGATATGATTGAGACATTCAAATTGCTAAAGGGTTTCTATAGGATTAATTCAGAGGATATTTTTGAGATCAGGACTGGTGGTGGGAGAACTAGGGGACACCTATGGAAGCTGGGCAAGAGTGTGGTTAACAAGGGTGTTAGAGCTGGGTTCTTTACTTTTAGAGTGGTAAATGAGTGGAATAAGCTGCCAGAGTCTGTTGTGGGTGCTATAACAGTGAGTGAGTTCAAGGCAAGGTATGATAGATGCTGTGAGAATGTCGTATAGTTTTGTGGACATGATGTTTAGGACCTCCCTCGATGAGTCTAAAGACTCCCTAGAGTCGCCCGTAATAATAATAATAATAATAATAATAATAAGACAACCTTTCTGTTTGTAATGAATTTAGTTAAAATGAAAAATAAATCCTCTAACACTTTTATTCCACAAAGGGACTTAGTAGCACTTCTTTAGCCTAACTAGCTCACTGAAGAGAAGTAGGCAGTCGATTTCTATCCTCTTATAGTGATTCCCAGCTACAATGAATCAAAATTTTTCAGGGGAAAGAGAGCGATTATAGGAAACAATTGCGAGTGTCTGTAAGCCGTAACACTTATATTATTGTCTGTAATAGTGTGAGTTCTCTGGTCAATATTTTTGAAATACACGTTCTGAACTCTAAGTTTCTTGGAGAAAAAAATATCTTGCCTACCATACCAAAGATCGACTAACTCAGGAACCGACCAAAGAAAGGCTTAGGAAAAGTTCCTCTGGTCGGCGAATAGAATCACATCTATAACAGTCTTGCAAGCAGCCTAGCGCCACGTATGCAAATATCATTTCCACAGGACTGCACATGCGCTTTACGGACTAATTTAAACAAAATTATGCAAGATCAGTATTATTCATTTTGCATTGGTTTTCCTTCCATTAATTCTCTTACCCCTCTCCACTTAGTTTAACTCTAGGTCTAGTCAAATGGTTAGTATCACCATTGGTTCTTTATATAATTCACGAGATCCGTATTATGAAACTCAAGACTATTTTAATACCTTATTTTAGTTTATAAAAGCTATGTTATTTGTCCATCAAAGATCTTTGGGCCTAAGACGTTAATGGAATACGGAATCAGACAAGAAGTCCTATAGGCCTGCATAACCTGTCCAGACTTTCTTGCTAACTTTACCTTTGGACATAGGCCATGGAACATGTGAAGAAACTCTCCTATAGTTGATCTTGATATATTCATGACATCTGATTGTTTTTCGCATGGAGGACTTTTCAGCAAGCTACCATATTATGGTTTTTCCCCTATCCTTTATAAATTGGATAGTTAATTTCCTTTCTGAACATTCCTTGCATATAGTGGTCGATATGGCTTCCTCTCATCAGATTTTTTTTTATCAATACCATTCGAGAAACCTTGTATTACTCAAATGATTGAACTCGCAAAACCTTTCATAATCAATGACAAATAAAAAATAACTGATTGCTATACCATTTTCAAGTGGAATGAAATGAGCCTAATGAATTTCAACGCTATCAACACAATCCCGTCTTATTACCCAAAAAAGATATATTATATTATTCCGTTTAACTTTTGACATCAGTTTTTCCCTGTGAAAGTCATCACCAACAACAACTGTTGGTGATGACTTTCACATCTAGCTTATCCTGGCATAAACATATTACATTGATAACCACTCCAACCTGCAAAAAAAGGTATTTGTCGTTCAAAAAAAAAAAAAAAAAAAAACTTCTCTCTTCTGCTCGACTCGTAATACTTTGCAGATTCCAAATGTAACACACCTTAGAAGATTGTCCTCACATTTTGGACATTTTTGGATGGGTACACCATTTTAAATAGTGCACCCAAAACCTCCCTGAAACTTTTTAATTGTATACAGAAGAGAGAGAGCACTAATAGATGATCTCCCATTAGCGGAAACAGAGAAATGATAGTAGCCAGTAATGGCCACTATCATTTCTTTGTTTCCGCTAATCCTGTACGGTCGTGTGCAACTAATTGGTCAGCACCTATACATGACTCAATTCCAAACATATCCAACCGACTTCTCATCTCCTCTCATTCTTTGAATCAGCCTTTCCTATACTGTTCTTTTAAATGAATATAACCTCCAGCTTTTTGTGAAACAATAACCACTCGTGGCATTGTTATGTTATAGGTCTCGTGACCTATCTTGTGTTGGATCAGTAAAAAAATCTGTCTCAACTGTACAGTTATCGAGGAGGATGTCCGCGCGGTTAGCCTAGTGGCTTTGCGCTTCGCAACCATATGCCTGGGGAAGGAGTGTCCTATTTTCCATTCCCGTCAACGACGTGAGGAGCTCAAGGATCTTCCTCAGCCATAGCCAAGTTAGCCGGTCTTGGGCAGCAGGGTTTTTTCCACCAGTTTATCTGGTATTTTTCATCCTGCAAGCAGGCAAACCGGTCCGAGGACACACATGGATTACAGTCAGGAATACTGACCCAGCCATAGGTCTGATTCGTCAGCCTATGCCAGTTCCGGAGCTCGGATAAAATTTGGGAGGGACTAAATGGTACCGTGAACTCCCCCATAAAGGGGGAATGCTGTATCATCATACGGAATTTATTTTATTTATCGAGGAGGATGATTTCAATCATCTTCCAAGGAAATGAAGAATGACGTCAACAGTTAAAGTTTATACGCTGCTTGGAAATAAGTTAACAGACACCCCCACTTCCCCACGAGCATGGTGCATCGTGCCAAGTAACGAGTCATGTGTTTGTAGCCAGTATAAATTGAAGAAATATGATGCTACCAAATCAGTACAAATGTGTCCGAGCGAAATGGCAGCAAGAAGGAAACTGACAGAGCAGTTTGCAAGAGGCGTTGTGATAGGCCATTTTACAGACCTCTGTTCGGCAAATTGTTAACAAATTGGGTCATACAGATCAACGGTCAGTGATACCATACCATACTGAGATGGAAACTCATGGAGTATACTGGAAGTGCTACCAATGCTCACAATATGAGTTTCCATGGTAGGACCGTAATATGCAAGCCCTACATTGCCCAAACCAGCATGTAGTGCAAAGAGTGAAAACATGGAAAGCTGTGTTATGGAGCGACGAATCCACCCTACGTCCTCTACTGCGTGATCCCCAAATGTAAAATTCTGAAGTTGCAGTGTGATCGTTTGATCCTGTTTTTACTGGTTTGACCTTTGTTTGTGGTACCACGAACATTGAACACTGAGAGGTATCTGAACATTCTGGACAATGCAGTGCATCCTACTCTGTGGCCTTTCTATGGAACTGACCATTGTCTCTTTCATCAAGACAATGCATTGTGTCATAAGGCTGCTGCTGTAACTGTATAATTTTTGGACATGAACGTCACCACAGTTAACGCCTCCATAGAACCCTGATTTCAACACTTTTGAACAGCCTTGGGATCAACTGGAGCGTCGGTGAGGTCAAGGGACGTCCGCCCCACAACAGTCTAGAATATGATCACATGCCTACAGGAAGAATCGTCCAAAATTCCGATTGATCACTATTGTATGCTTGTGGAAAGTCTGCCCTGTAGAATTGCTGCAGTCATCGCAGCAAAAAGAAGATCCTGCATCTTATTAAGGTGTGCGCCATACACTATGGTATCCATTGACTTCTTTCCACTTAATTTCCTTGGAATTAAGTGATATCCAAGCCAAGGCGATCAAAAAATGGATAAAACAGACGCTCCAGATTTATACACAGCCTACATTCAGGCCTGCACCCAACATCTTTTGTAAGGAATTAAAGTCATGGCTGATATTGGTACAAGTAGTGATGCCCTCGCTCTTTCTCTTCATTTATCCTTTTGAAAATGAGACACTTTGCGCTGTTAATAACGTTGCTGGCTTGAATTTAGGCCGTGTATAAATCTTGAGCGTCTGTTTCATCCATGTTTTGACCCCCATGGCTTGGATACTGGGAGGAATTTTAAATCAAATGGAAAATGAAGGCCTTTATTCCGTCATGCATAATTTCTGCAAAAAGATCAAAACAAGTACTTGGAGCTAAAGAACACAAACAGTAACCTGCCAAAGCAAAGAAGGAATAACAGTCATGGAGAACTTTCCATTTGGTGTTATGATTTGGGGTTGTAAGTGGTTGGAGGGAGGACATTCTGTTAGAGGTTAAAGTGGGATGAGATTATGATCCAGATGGAGAACTGGTTGAGAAAAAATAAAAAAAGATCTTGAATTAGGATTTTTTTTCCCGCCCGGAAACTCGGAAGGAATAAATGAGTGTTATAGTTTAGAACACCAGGTGGCAATATTTGCTGTTTATCATGATCCCTTTTTGTTTTTCATTCATAGCATGAGTCAGTGGCGGACCCAGGGAGGGGGGAAAGGTGCCTTCCCCCCCCCCCCAAAAAAAAAAGAAAAAGGAAATAAGCACTAGAAAATTTTCCAGAAATCTTTTCCTAATTAAAATTCATTTTTTTATTTATATTGTGTCTTCTATTTCTATACTACATATCATGTATTGACGATCACTGTAGATGCTCAGTCATAGGTCGTATGCAATGCATAGTGTGTATTCGTAAATCGTCTACTCAACTCGGACCCCCCCCACCCGAAGATTAAATCCTGAGTGCGCCACTGGTTCGAGTTGACAATCAGTGAAGACTAAAGGATCAAGAAGGGGTGACCACTTGTCATCAAAATGCTGTTTAGGGATAAACAAATTCCTTCCTCCTCCTGTGTAATAAAAGGCTTCAGAGGATTTATTTATTTATATTTGACCAATAATGAACTCCTACTTATTCGCGATTGGTCATAATTCAAACTCTTGTTATTTCATAAATGCACATAATGTAAATTAATGATGGCAAGCCCGCGATTCTAATCTGGATGCCATCTTATTCCTATCCTGTACAATTCGAATTTACGAATTGCGTATTATGTTTCTCTACATTCTCCATACTTCTTCTCCTTTTTTTTTTTTTCCCTAAAAATATCTTCTTAGCAACTAATTTATGTGTTACAAGACAAATATACTGCATTAAATAATGTTTTCTTATTTTTATCCTTTTTTTTTTTTCAGCCATGCCAATTTAGTCGGCCTCTGACATAACAAACAGGTACGGTGGTTTATTCTTCTTTAAATCTGGAACTTTAATCGTGCATCTCAAAAAATCTACTACAGATTTATACTATTATACAACAATCGACTGTTAAAAAGATCTAGAAAAAAATCTTATTCTCTGTAATCAAACCGGTAACTTTTTTTTTTTTTTTTGATGATCAAGAGTAATATGTTGCTCAGGGAGAAAATCTCCTAAGAATGCTTGATGTTATCTGTAGGACAATCTCCTTATTTCTTGTTTGTCTGTTATTGCTTAATTGCCGTTCTGTGATCTTGTACTGACGATGCCTAATGATACTTAGGCGAAAATTCTACTTTCATAAAGTTTTTACGTGAGTTTTTATAATTTGTTTATAATTCTTGTAATTATGCCAACTCTTATTGAAACAAATCCCAAAGAATATAACCTTCTAACCTTCAGCTCTTTAAGAAGCTCATCAACAGAGTAAAAGCCTATAAGTCAACTTGTTTGTGATCTCGCGCACGAGCGCGCGCGCGTGTGTGTGTAGGTGGGTAATATTGACAAACAAAAAATTAATAAAATATATACTTGCAAATCCTACACGCGAGCACTCACAAAGGACTTAGAACCACAATATGGCTTTGAGTTATCTACTCTCTCTCTCTCTCTCTCTCTCTCTCTCTCTCTCCTTTCACTATGAAATCATCGATAACTTTGTTCTCAGCTATCAGTTATGGCCAAGGGAAGCCCAGTTTCTTTCTCATATCACTTTCGAAAAAGTAGTTAGGGCTAATAGAGATCCATTAGACATAAAAGGCATTGCAAGGTTTATTTTTTATTAAGTTTAATATGTGCAAAACCAATGTTCAAAATAGATATAAGACAACAGTAACGCATTTCAGTAGCTGAATACACAGTCATGAACGTTCTGTTAGCTCCTGTCACCCGAAGTGGGATTCACGTTTTTTCATCATTGAATAAAAGCGCATTTCGCTGTGAATATAAGAATATACCAGTGGCACCTATTTCCAGGTGCTGTGCTTTAATGATAGAGAACATTCCAAGGAAGGGAGGGGTTTGAAAATCTGGAATTTTGTTAGGATGGCAGACAATGTTGCCAAAATAGAAATATCTAAAAATGTATACACAGCGAAATTTTAAATTCAGCTTAGATATAGCACATTATTATTATTATTATTATTATTATTATTATTATTATTATTATTATTATTATTATTATTATTATTGGACCTGCAAGGAGTCCAAAGACTCATCGAGGGAGGACACTTACTCTACATTCTCTGTTTCCACAGTCCACCAACAACGACTTACCGCAACTACACCAACGCCATCTACCGCCCGCCATCTATTTCCACAGACAATCACAAACATCCATGCCTAACCTTGACCAGAAATGTTCAAGTATGGAGGTATAAAAGTCCTACAGTGGCTGCACTTGCATAGTTGAGAAGGCCTGGACAGCGGGACGAATTCTAGATGATTGGAGTAGAGCTTCCATATATAAAAATGGAAATAAAACTAAATGTGAGAATTACAGAGGTATTTCCCTACTGAGTATTCCTGGTAAGATCTATGCAAGTATACTTGAGAATGGTTGAGAAGGATTGCGGAAGGAAAGCTTGGTGAAGAATAAGCTGGATTCAGGCCAAATAGGATCAGATTTTCACTCATCATCTTCCTTCTTCCCTCTTTTACCTTTCGGTGTCGAGGATTTATTAATCATTGGACCTCAAACCTTTCACAGGATAAGGTGGTCAGACCTACGGCCCGGTGTATCCTATGTCCGTAGTGTTGAGTTCTCAAGGCCAGTTTGCCTACTTTGCAGGATGAAAAACCCCAGGATAAACTGGGGAAAATACCCTACTATCCACGCCCAAGACCGGCCAACTTGGCTGTGGCTGAGGAAGATCCTTCAGCTCCTCAATTGAACCTAGGACACTCCTTCCCCAGGCATATGGTTGCAGAGCGTACAGCCACTAGGCTAACCGCGCGGATTTAGATTTTCACTTTACAACAAATTCTTGAGAAATCATGGGAATATTACAAAGATCTGTATTTAAGTTTCATAGATCTGGAAAATGCATATGACAAGGTGCCAAGAGAGAAGCTATTCAAAACGTTACAGTTGTCAATGGGGCATTATATCAAGCAATACTTAGTTTTTATTTGAGTTGTAAGTCAGCAGTTAGAATTGAAGGAAGTACGGGAAGATGGTTTTTGATGTTAAATCTGGTGTCACACAAGGAAGTATGTTATCTCCCTCTGTTATTCATTATCTATATGGATCACATTATTAAGGAAAGTGGCATTAAACCTAGGGTGACCATACGTACCGGGACAGTATGATTTTTTTCATATTTCCCGGGCGCCCCGTCGTTTTAACTAAAATGTCAGTTTTGTCCCGTTTTCAATGAAAACTGTAAATATGCTTTAATATTGGTCAATCATAAATTATTATTTATAACCTATAATCGTATATCAATATCAAAGATATCAGTAATTTGTATAACCATGGAATCACAGCAGTCTCAGATGCGGCGCCTGTTCTCCTGTAGCGTAATTTTTGTTTTGCCTGTATGCTAACCGGTGGCTTTGTTATTCAATGCTGGCGTTTTAAATTTCATATTTTTTTTAAGTTTTAAGTCTTATTTTTAAAAACTTTAAGTCTCTCCTTGCAATGTCAAAGAGGAGAAACTGCAGTTTTAAAGAAGATCCCCAGAAAGAATTCGAATTGATTAAACTGGACAAGCTGTGTAGTGATGGAACAAAAGCGGTATGCCAACATTGTAATGTCCATTTTTCCGTTGCTCATGGAGACAGAAGCAACATCAAACAACATCCACGTAGCTAGAAACATTAAGATGCTGAAAAGACTCTGGCTTCAGTTAAAAACATCAGCTCATTTATGGTGAGACATGATAGTGAAAGAGATAAAATTGCAGCAATTGAAGCCCTTGTTGCTTATCATACTGTACGTCATGGCCAAAGTTTTCGCGCAAATGATTGCTTGTCGACATTGATAAATAAAATTTATGAACCAAAATTTTCTTCAGCGCGTACCAAATCAGAAGCAATAATTACCAACGTTTATTACCAACTATGCTCATTTAAACAGAATGGGAGAGAAAAGATTAGCAAAACAAGTAGTATTCTTTGCCAGTTTGCAGGAAAAAGACCCAGGGGAAGACCAATGTACAGGTGGATTGATATGGTAAAAGTGCCTTAGGAGATAGAAATATAAGATCTGACAATGCTGGAATCTTGACAGGTAACAGATTGATTTGGAGAAAAATTGTAGATAGAAAGTTAATAATGATGTAAATTTTTCATGTAGTACTATTATATCCTGTAAACCTTTTTTTGAGGGTACTTGGCAGGAATTTGATGATGATGATGAGGGCTATCCATTTAATGCCTAATTAAATTATCATATTATATTAATAATTAAATAAATACCACATTGTGACAAATACTGTCTGCTGCGTTATTGTAATATCTTTATTCTATTCTAATTAGCAGTGCGCGCTTTTCCTCCCGTAACTTTTCTCACTTACTTTACTGCATATTATGTTTATCGATCTTCGTATTTACTAGTCGTATGCCTATGAACACTGGAAAATTTATTTGTTAGACTGTGCCATCCAATACATCAATATTCGGCATAACACTCAATAAAATGTCCAGTAGATCTCTTTCTCTCTTACTAGCGTAAATTCCTTCAACAAAATTTACATAAACAGTCGTAGTTCTTAAGGAATTAAACTGCATTTTTAATGCCTTAATTGTCTCACGCTCACAAGTCCGATTAATTATTTTCAGAAACAGTGCATTATAAAATAAAGGATCAGGCAGCACCTTTTTATCAAATAATTAAAAGACATTTATTTACATTTATATGAAATACACATGAATCAAATGACAGGGAGATTGCTTTTTCTACCCATCTATAAAATCTTTAGCATAAAATTAGAACCCTTTTACTTCAACACTAAATAATCTCTTTAACTCAAAAACGTATTTGCTCTCTACTGACAAATTCAACTGACTTGACTTCTAGTTTACTCCCAAAGAGGTTAGCTAACTTTCTGCTAAGTTATTTTTACAAATTTGATATCAACTTCTAACATGCCGATTGACTCTCTTATGGACACTTATTACTACTAAACTAATTCTTAATAGTCCATCTATAACATATTATAAGAGGAATTGTACAAAAGTATAGAACTTACAAAGGCTCTGTATTGCACATTCAGTCAAAAGTCTTGTACAAGAAGTTCTATGACATTTTTTCATCTCAGATCTTAGCTTCCTCAAGAATGTCTGGCATCAGCAGTATCTCGTCCGGAAAATAGCGGGCTGTGGACTGCGACCTGTGGTACTCGTACAGCTTCGACAAAAGGTTGTTCTCCCACGGCGAAAAGAAAACCTTCCGAGCAAAGCTGCTTCGGTTATTTACATTTACATCGGGTTTTCTCCTTTTGCTTGTGCTCGCCGTAATGCCTGGACGACTGGCTCCTCAATCTTGCCGTCTCCAGTAGCTCAAACTGCCACCTCCAATAACTGAAACTGCCGCCAACTCTCTCTCTTTTGACTGCCAAATAGGTTCCCTATCTCATCAGCGACTGGAAGCTCCTTTCTGGAGATCTGGAAGCGGCGACTCCAAGCCCCTACTGCTCGGCTCTGTCCCTTTTTATTACGCCTTCTCTGAGACCTCGCACGAAGGGTTGTAACCCCCCTAAGAATTCGGCATGACTCGTTCATCTTCTTTTAAGTTCAACCCGCTCTTTGTTCTCTTCCATGAACTCTTTTCATCGTAAGTTGCCAGACAGCGGAAAGTTGTTTGAACCTTTCAGATTGACTTTGGAGGTGTTTATGAGCAGTTGTAAGCACTTTCTCTTACACACAAAATTCGTAAACAACTTTTCTTATGCCCTCATAGAGAGCTATTGCACAATGTTCTGGTGGCAAAACATTGCCTTTGTGTTTGACTTTCTAAAATATTCTTGTTAAAGGAGTAAATACAGTTAATTTTTAAATGGTTATTTACAATAGTATCTAGCACAAAATATACAGAGACAAACACGGTTATTTTTACATTCTCATGGGACTTGCCCTCTGTAAAAATCGATGTAAAGCGCTTTGGTATTTTTAAGCTACATCGAATTTTACAACATTGAATATCTTTAATAGGATAAATGCAGAGGGATTTTTTTCAATGCATGACAGGAAGAGAGAATGACTAAGGGATTATCCCTAGAAGTTGTTTAAGAGCGTACTTAGCACGGGATGAGATCTAGATTTTTTGCTGTAGATATATCGGAACAACGGATTGTGAGAGGCCTTCTGAGTACTTTGCAAGTGAATGCATTTAAAGCAAATATGGTGGTAGTTTGTGAATAATAGTTAGTGTGTACCTCCAGTTATGCATCTAACAGACTTCTCACCTCTTCAATGAAGACCGCGTAATAATAACAATAAAAATAGTGAGAGGAAGTTAAATATTCTGACACACACACACACACACACACACACACACACACACACACACACGCACGCACGCACACACATATATATATCAAAATAAAAAAGTCTGGCATCATGATGTATAATAATACTAATTGATGATGATAATTTACTATTATTATTAAATTTATTATTAATAATTAATTAAATTAATTAAAAATTAAAAATACTTAAAGTACTTAAAAATAATTAATCATATTAAATAATATTAATAATATTAAATATTATTATTATTATTAAACAGAAAAATTCAGAAGCTTTCTGGCTTGGTGAAAGAGAGGGAGGACAAATATTCTGAAAATTAATCATCGTTCCTATAATGATTGATAATAATAATAATAACTATTAAGTTATTATTATTATTATTATTATTATTATTATTCGTGACACCTCCAAGGAGTCGGAAGACTCATCGTGAGAGGACACCTATTGTACAATTCTCCGTCTCCACCACTACACCGAACCGCTACTACCGATCATCTACATCAGCGCCATCTACTGTCCCCCACCACAGCTAGTATTTTTTGTCTGTAAATTACGTGTGTTCTGAAGGGCCGATTTTTCTGTATGCGGGATGAAAAACTCGAATTTCCAGGAGAAAAAACCCTGCTACTTCCGTATGAGATCGGCTAACTCACCATCGATTGAAAAAGTCCATATAAAGATTCCTCCCGTCATGACGAGACGTCAGGATCTCGAGCTTAGGCCTTTTCCAATTGAAGGGCTCAACGTACCGTCATTCATCCAATTGCGCTACTGAGGCGCTAAAAAAAAAACTTCTGAAGCTTTTGATTAATAAATCAAATTTAATATCATATCAGAGTAGATTAACAATAACAACAACAACAAAAAAAAAAAGCTAGACGAACTGCAATTCTAATTTCTTTTACAAAGCGCTCTATGTTTATTATTTTGAATTTAGTAGCAATTGCAGTTATTCACGTCTGCTTTTCAGATAAAAGCAAATGAAAATGGGTGTCTCGTCTTTTATTTTTATGTATATTCTCATTCTTTTCTTATCCCTGTATTAGTAATCTAAGCACAGTAAAATTTCTTGTAACCGGCACCCAATTAACCGGCAATCAAAACAACGGACATTTCGAAGGTCTAAATTAGTTATTAAATAAGTTATGTCATGTCGTCACACTCTAAGAAATTCACAACAACTTTCATGTGATAATACGTGCTGTACTTTTTAAATACTGTTTAAATTTGATTTTGTGAAATATAAAATTATATGTAATGTGCTTTAAATTTTTAAAAATCCGCACGATTTTTGATGTTATTTATTTAATTATGGCCAGCAGATCGAAAAACACGACTAACGAACTTTGCATGCTGCAATTTCTACAGATGGCATCTCAAAACAGGAACAGGTAAGTTCTCGAAATATGTATTCAATTATCCGACAAAATCTCGTGTCCGGAATCGGCGAAGTCCTGTTGTTGCCGGTTAAGAGAGATTCTACCAGGGTTACCACATCTAGTACTTTCGTACTAGATCTAGTACTTTTATAAATTTGTAGTCTAACATGAGAGTCAGACAGATGAGTTTAATATTTTTCTCATCTCCCACCTCCCCATATGTCACATCCAGTGACACAAGAATATGATTTCTCTTTTTTTCCTACCCCTCTCACTGTTCGCTAGCCTTTTCTCCCCCCCCCCCCCGATCCCGTACTCACGCAATCCGACTGGTATTAGCCAATGAAAATATATTCTTCGCTGTTCAAACACTTCTCGCGCGTTATAAGAAGTGCAGTGTTTTTATTAACAAAAACTTGTTTAATTCTTCATCGAAAATATTATTATTTAGATTTTTCTTTTAAACATAGACAAGTGGCAAGAAAAACTTTCTAAATTTAAATTTGATTCTAAATCTCAGGGGAAAATGCGTAGTGCATTCAGCCAGTTAAAGTACATAAACGAGCCATTGAAAGTGAAGATCTCAATGCCAGCCCTTCCCACTCACAAGAAACCACTTCTGACACAAGTAATTCAGATAAAAGAGAAAGTGATAATAGTTATGATTCAAATTCAGGTTTATTTTAAACACTAAAATGAGACTAAAATTTTTTGGTAAAATGATACATGTGAAATGCTACAGTTACAATTAGGACTTCAGTTGTGATAATTGACAACTGTAGCTCTTGGATTCATAGATGACTACAGTGAGGTAAGTTTTGACTTTTTTCTTTTTATATTTGTTGTATGTGTTAATTCAGCGGTTTTACATTGAGTTCATCTATGATAATAATGTAGTAATATCGTAAAATGCCCTAAATAGAGTGCAACGAAAGCAAATAAAAATTTACTACTTTTTTTTTTCAGATCTAGTACCTTTTTTCTGCATAAGTTAGTACAAAATATTTTTGTACTAACCCTGGATTCTACTGTATATATTTCAAAGGCTGCTGAATGATTGAACTAGAAACCCCATAATCTACAGTATTTCAGGTTTAGATAGCGTAAATTAAATGATTAAAAATACAATTCTTTTCAGGTTTAAATTGCAGATGCGTCTCATTGGCAGTTTGTGATATAATTAAGCTTGAGAAATAGGGGAGCGTTGTACCTTCCTGAAAGCTGCTTTAAGTAAACATGAGCTTACTATAAACCATTTGTTACAAGATATGAATGCTTGTTTACTAAGTAGTCTTTGTTAATAATATGACTTATTCGGACACAAGAATCGTTCCGGATATAATAACATACATTAAAACTAGGCCATCAGAGCTTAATATTGTGATGTCATCTTTAAGCAAGCAGCAGATGTCAGTTTTTAGTGTAAAATAATATATAGACATCTACGCAAGAGAAGACTTGTGAATGAAAAGTATATGTTTATTAATCGCTACAACTTGCAAATTAAACCACTGATAATTCAATTACATAAAGTATGTAACTCACAGTTATAATTTTATCAAAAATAATTTAATAAAACTAGTCGCCCGATGACATTTGTTCATTAAAATAAAAATGGCGAATCACATATTTAAATAAACATTGGATTAAAGTTTTTGATGCACATGAGATGTAATCTCATTTAATAAACAGTTCATTTAGTTTTTCCATTTAATCTAAGGGAAAATATTACATATTTAAATAAACATAGAAATCAGTGCTTTTTATGCGCATTAATTTGTCGTTTGTCTTCGCGTGTGCGCTGCTCTGTTCTGATATATATATATATATATATATATATATATATATATATATATATATATATATATATATATATATATATATATATATATATATATATATTGATATACAGTACAGTATATGCAAACAAATAAATTAATTACCTTACTAGCATGAAATTCAGATGCTTAGTTTGACGAAAGTAATTGATTTCCCAGAATATGGCGTTCAATTATGAACTACAAGTATATAAAATGGATGTTGATTTTTTTTTTGTCTGTTTTTTAACATTCCGCGTGATCTATTTTGCAATTCATAGGAAATGAATAGCAAAACTATAACACAAACACACAGTGCTGTTGTATTTTAGGTCTTGTGGGGTAAATATAAAAAATAAAATAAAATATACCTCCAATGGATTTTCCGAGTTGACGTTTGCATGATTGCTAGACCCCTCGAAGAAACGCTGTTATAGGTTTGATTTTAGTCGCCGACTGCAGCTGTGTTTTTTTAAACTGTGTACCGCTGAACACGGGGATTTCCTGAAAATTTGTAGGGGTTCTCCAGAGCATACAGACATTTATAACTTGTATTAGATGTAGTGTCTCAAAAAAAAAATCGTCAGTTAATTGGTGGAAATAATAATTTGTATTCATATAACTTATTTCTAGAACAGGTATGTTACTTCATTATTTGTAATATTATGTATATGTTTTTTTCCCCCAACACCTTTTATTTCTCAAACAGAATACACGAGGCCATTTAACCCTGACTAACTGTCACAAAATGGTCTGAGACGATCAGTAATTTTAACTGGCTATTCCGAAAACTTCAGGCACAGAGAAATTAAAAGACATAAAGCAATGGAGAGGGATAACTCTTTTAAACACCGATTACAAGATCATCTCAAAAATCCTATCTAATAGAATACAGAATACCTACAGAAATTAATATCTCCCGCACAGACTTGTGCAATTAAGGGCAGAAACATAGCAGACACAATTACTCATTTAAGATCAGTATATGAGTACTACAATCTGAATGAAAAAACCCAGTGTCCTACTAGGCTTGGATGTAGAAAAGGCGTTTGACACCATAAGCCACGTATATATATTCAAAGTTGTAGAGGAAATGGGATTTGGCCCAAAATTTAGGAACTGGCTGCAAACTTTCTACGAGAATGCAGAAAGTCAAGTAATCGTGAACAGGAAGCTATCCACATCTTTTAAAATGAAATGCTCAGTGAGACAAGGAGACCCCCTCTCTATGGCCCTCTTCGTCCTTGCACTAGAACCAGTCATCAGAGCGATCAACGCCAACAAAGAAATCAAGGGAACAAACATTCACGGGGAGAGCCAAGCAAAAATATTGGCATATGCTGACCACATCACATTAACCCTAGAGACGGAAGCATCCATTGAAGAGTCAATGAAATTACTAGACGCCTTTTCAAGAGCTTCTGCCCTGAAAGTAAACCTAAATAAATCTCATTGCAGGCTAATAGGAAAATGGGAAAAGAACCCTGAGATTCCTCAAGGCATAAGAGCTCTGGAATACTTACCTGTTCTGGGAGTTAAAATAGGCGGCCCAGAAACGTATGAAGAACAGTGGAAAGAACTCCACGCAGCTGTTGCGTGGAAAATAAATACCATGCGCCCAAGACAACTATCTGTAAGAGGAAAAGCGCGAATATGCAACATATATTTATCCTCTCGCATCTGGTACAAAGTGAACAACATCCCGTACCATGGGCAATGGGCAGACAAGATCCACAGGCTGTGCGCCACCTACATCTGGGGCTCCCGGTACGAACCGATGAGGAGAACAACGCTCTTTCATGAATTAGAAGCCGGAGGTCTAGGTCTACTTAATATTCACTTAAAAACAGTTATCAACAGAGCGAAGACTGCAGAAACAGCAAACACTAAATCATACCACGAATATGCAATAGCATTCCTACAGAAATGCCTTCCACACAGAATAATCAGCACAATGCCAGAGATTTACGGAAGAGTTCCCAGAATGTTTACAGAGATGGCGGAGGGATAGGTGTTTGTAACTGAGTGCATCAACACTGAAACCTTAAGTCAAAAAACAAAAGCAACATACTATAAACTAAGCAGAACAACCATTCCCATACCACAACATAGAGAATTAAAAAGAGGACAAATCACACTCAGTCCGGTATTAAACAATATCTTCAAGCTCCCAATACATCCAAGGTATAAAACCTTCTTCTTTAAAGTGCACCATGCCTGCCTACCAACCAAGATGTGGATAGTGGCTAAAGGTGTACCCCTTGAAGGGCATGCAACATGTCAGTTTTGCCAGGAACTGGAAACACTATACCACCTAATGTTATATTGCAAGGAAGCAGAAGTAACTTGGAAAGCCGTCAAAAGATGGCTTCCCGAAATCAAAGTAATCAATGAAGAAATGTTATTCTGGCTAAATGGAAAATATAAACAGGGTGCAAACAATTATTCTAATCCTAACGATGTACGCAATATGGGCTCACAGGTGCGACCAAGCGTATGGAAGGGAAGATAGTCCCGGAACAATATCGAAATTACATCACTACATCCAGGAGGAGATCACCAATTCAGTCCAGTCCAGAAGAATGACTACAGAAGAATGGACACACTTAACCTTCAACCTTACATCAGATGAACCCTCCAACCAACAACAGAACGACACCTTCATAACTCCTAGTGGAAATGGGACAAATCGGACGTAAATTCGGAAGAATACTAACTCTCCACCTCCATCAGAGGAAACAGCACCTGAGTCACTTGGAACAGATCTCCTACCGCAGGAAAAAAGAGTGCGCTCCTACTTCATTGCATGTGAATGTTATTTCGCTGTACAGATGTATATATGATTTATCTTGTAGAATATATAGATTGTTAAATATATAATAAGTGTGATATATAATTATATATATGGTATGTAAATATAATTAACTGTATATTCTTTAAATTTAAAAAAAAAAAATGGCTCAGTGGATGTGGCGTTTGCACACCATGGCGATTGACTGCACAAAGGAAGAATTTGTTTTGAATCTAGTCGTTGACTACAGGAAATTTTTCTAAGCTTTTTTTCGACCGGTTTCCGAGTTAATCGATCTCTGGCATGGGCAAGCAGGTTTTTTCTCCCGGAAACTCAGGTTTTTCGTCCCGTAAACTCAGGAAAATCGACCGTAGAACCCACATTATATCAGTCATTAAATATATTGTGTTAGGGACCACGAGATGGCGGCACTTGTTGAGCCGTCTCTCTTCACTGCGTGTCGCTTAATTAGGATAGCCTTGGGCTAGCTATCTCTAATTGGCTACCAGTGGAGATTGAACTGCCCACTCAGTCTCCGAAAGTTAGATGGGGCTAAACGGCCTCGCCTACTCTCTATACGGGAGTAAAAAGGCATTAGCTGTTTTTTTTTTTTTACGGAAATGAGAGTATGACAGACAGCTGCAACCATATTCTGGTCCCCAAATAAATTATTTTCTGAAATAGTGTGAATTGTACTGTCGATTTTCTTCAGATTACTAGATAAAAACAACCCCAAGTTTCCAGGAGGGGAAAACCCACTTGGTTGTGCCAGAGATCGATCGACTAACTCCAGAAACGGTCGAAGAAAGGCTTAGACTAAAAATCGAACTTAGAACGGTCTTTCTTCTGGTGACCCAGTAATGTGGATACAAACGCAATTTCAACAGGGCTATTCATGCCTATTTCCTCGATTTAAATATTTTTCAGGTAACAGTTCATTGTCATAATTCCTTTCCGATATTTTTTACGAATATTGTCATAAGTGTACCACAATAAAAAAAAAAAAAAATTACGTAGAGTTCTACATTCCCAAAAAAGCTTAGTCGAACATTTTCTAGTTCTTTGTTGGGCGGGTCCTAATTTAGCCGATCTTGGGCATAGACATGAAAGGTTTCATCCAGAAATTCAGGGAGTTAACCCCCATAGCTCAAAAACATTGACTAGAACTCACATATTTGGACAATATATTGTGAGGGCTTAGAGCCAGAGAAAACAACACTTGTCTGTCATAATCTCTTCTCTGACAGTCTTGATTCATTAATAGCTTGAGCTGATATCAATGAGAGGAAGCCTGACTGTCTATCAGTCTTCAAAAAGTTAATTAGAGCCAAAGGAGCTTTGTCTACTTCCTTTGGAAATAAAAAACATTAGAGGACTTATGTTATTTATTTTTTTTAAGTCCTTTTATTAGCTTTTAAGGAATAATAGCATTAACGAAAACATTATTTATTAATGCTGTGTAATGAGTATTGCTATTCAATTATGAACTAACGATACCTAAATTTATCTAAATTTTGAAGTTGGTTTTTGATCTGTGAACATTTACCGTGATCTGCCAATGCAAGTCTTCTAGTTCTTCATAAACATCAGAAATTTTTCATTTCTTTTGTCTATCTCCGCCGGTCTGATACGGTGGTGGCAGGGTTTTTCCTCCCGGAAACTGGAGTTTTTCATCCCACAAAACAGACAAACCGGCCATAGAAACGCATGTAAATAACAAACATAATGCCCTGGTTTCGTAGCCTGAGTTGATTCGGCTGTAAATCAAATTAACGTAGTCTAATCCAAATCGTCTATCTCCGTTAATCGAGGACATGCCAGGGATGTTTGCTCGCTATCCTTGCAAATTAATGGAGTGATTGTCCTCTAATTGCGAGTAATTTTCTGTTTCCTGCTATTTTAGTGGTATTAAATTAAATCCGCTTGCATCCCTTTGATGGAAAGCTTTGGTGTCCCACAGTCTAAATTTTCTAATTCCACTGTGGTATGCATTTTTTTTTTTTTAATTGCTTTGGATATTTATTAGAACTGCTAATAATCTCGTTGGCTGCAGTAACTTAAGTTACCCCTTACATACGTTACCTCCGTTAATCATATATGAGTGGGACTGACGATTAAAAAATTTCAATCAACTAAACTTGATGATTTTTGCATTGAAAAATTTTGTGAGGACAGCAATTTTTCTTATTATTCTTTATTCCATCATTAGAAAACACCTGTGCTGTACTACTAAACGCCATATCCCCGCTTGTAAAATTTGCTATGTTACAATTATGTTTAGGCTTATTACTGACAGCAAATGTCGCTCACTAGAACTGTAAAATTTATTTCTGGCATCAAGAGTAAGGGGTGATAAACTGAGCTGTACTTAAATTGAAAACTGTCAACTTAAAAAAAAGAAAGAAAGAAAGAAAGAAAGAAAGAAAGAGAAAAGGAGGAGGGGTTGAATTAAAATCAGAAAGTATTTTAATGGATATCAAAGAGCATATTGAAGACAGATTAATGGTTATAGCAATCAAAAGCAATTTTATTTTACTGGTAGCGATTGCAGAAATAATCTCATAGCAGAGGAAGCCGCTTATGAGATCATTCACCGACCAAGCCTACCTACCTACCTATCTTGCCTTTATCCCGCATGCTATCCTCGCTATTGCCTAAATAATTCAAATTCGATTTTGGCTCGGCCTTCCCTCAGTGGAAACTGCAATGCAAAGCAGTTTAGGCTCCATTTAGAGGGCGATGATGAAAGACTGTTGACCCTATAACCTCTCTGAAATACAACTGTAAAGTAGGTGACACACGCACACACACACACGCACAACGTCACCACTAAGACATGTCTAATGACGTAATAGGGTCAAGGAGAGTTGACAAAAAAGATTCACAGTGTAAAAGGAAACCAGTGATGCTGAGATAACTCCTTAGGCGGATGTGAAGGATGAAATGATCTAATCTGTCTCTCTCCCAACCACAGAAGAAAAAAGAAAGAAAAAAAAGCTCATTAAGAAAACATTCTCAGGAAATGACATCTGTAAGTCAGTATGCCAGTTACAACAGCGGTTACGATGCTGCAGAAATATATTGCTAACTGATAACAGGCCGATTTCAGTAAGACATTGCCGTTCGTTGTAACTAGTGCTGAAACTACAAGATATATAAAACATGATCATTTAAAACTCTGATGATCAGTAAATCAAAATATTCAAGACAGACAGAGGATGATCAACACATAGATCTAATTAGAAAAATGATATTCTGATATTGTGCTATTTTCATAAAGTATGCCTTGAAAACGGTGGCACGTTAGAATAAATGCATACACTGATGTCCAAAACCGAAGAATTAACACTATTTCTGAAGATTAGAACCGCAAATTCAGGTGAATGAGCTTGCTGCAAGTTGTGTAACTGATGATTTCGAGTAGAAAGCGGGTACACATTCAGATTTTCGAATCGCTCGGAAAGGGATCACGTGATAGCACTCAACAGGATAAAAGGCTGAGCTAAGCGAATTGTGTTTCACGGAAGCTCTTTTCGCGAATGAACACATTTGGATGTCGTGTAATGTCTCAAAGAAATCATCTAGATGATTTCACAAATTATTTGAAAGTTTGAATGGCCGCAGAATTACTGATATTACCAGAGGGTTTGCAATCTCACATAACATTGTAGACAGCTCTAGACAGCGTTTCAAACGAAAACAAACGTGTGCCAGACGTTTGCTAAGAGGTCGCCCTCGCTCTTCCACGAGCATGAAGATA